>NW_027526203.1:181024866-181421351 GCF_048455015.1 Haemaphysalis longicornis
TATGTATAGTTGGCAACAACATGTTAAAGACCCGCCGCGTGCGCCGCTTCATTTCCCTCGAGCGACTCGTGTCCGGGGGTCCAGACAAGTTGGATTTGCGGTAGCGTCTTCGCAGAGCGTAGGATGTTAAGACGCTGCCGCAAATCCAACTTGTCTGGACCCCCGGCCCGCGCACATATACTCCAGGCCATTTCTCTAGAGGGCAACGCTCCAAGACCTGAGCCGCTGTTAAACTACACAGACATCTTGGCTCACAGCCGCCACGAGCGCAGAAGACTCCCTGCACCTCATCCCGAACTGACCCGCACCGAAGCCACCACTCTGCGCCAGTTACAAACAAACTCATACCCGCATGGCACCATTCTACACGCAATCCACCCCACCCTCTATCCCGGGACCTGCAAATTGTGCACCCAGCCCAGCACAGTATACCATATGGTATGGGAGTGCTCACAAACTCCTAGCCTCTCCCCAAACCCCAATCCCACCTACGAGCAGTGGGCGGCCCGGCTGACCAGCTCAGACCTCTCCGACCAGCGAGACCTGGTACGAAGAGCAAGAGCAGCCAGCGAGTACCTGGGTTTTCCGGACTAAAGAAGACCCTGCCCCTAACATCGGCACCTAAAGCTCGTCTTAAATAAAGTTTATTCCATCCATCCATACCCGCCGCGTGGCTCAGTGGCTACGGTGTGCTGCTGAGCACAAGGGCGCGCGCGGGTTCGATTCCCGGCCGTGGCGGCCGCTTTTCTGATGGAGGCGAAAAGCGAAAACGCCCGTGTGTTCGAGATTTCGGGGCACGTTAAAGATATCCAGGTGGTCAAAATTAATCCGGAGCCCTCCATTATGGCACGCCTCATCGCCTGTGCAGCGTCGGCGCGTTAAGCCTCATAATCAATCAATGAAATCAATCAAAATGTTAAAACATTTCAGGAGTGAGTTGTGATAGAAATAGGGTGATAGCTTTGGAGTACTTCATGGCCACCGATTTTTTATGAAATTACGTGGCGCGAATACAAAAGATGCTGTACTTTAGCCGCACCAAAATAAAAAAAGAATAAAATTTACAACCGGATGCATGCACTTTTTCTGCGTGCTGAGGTGTGTGTTTGGGATGCCACAAGAACGTAAGGTAATATACATTAAAATCTGCGTAAATATCAGGGACTCAATAAGTGAGTTTTTAAATGCTGACATAGGTGCAACAGCTTAAACGGAATAAATAAAGCTGCTTTCAAATCGAACCCCATGACATTGGTTTGTTTGTTTTCGGGTAAAATAGCGAGATTGTGCCGTGTCTGAAACAGGCATTATTTTTATTTAGTTGGTCAAAGTTGAGTAATTAAAAAAACACTGTTGGTATTCCATTTTGGGGGTGCCGAAGCAAGTATGCGCACACACAGGTGAGAGATTACCCAACTCTTTTTTTTAGTTATGCATGGATAATTCCCCATTCCGAACGTTAAAACGTAGTTATAGTTCAATTTGATGCAAACAATATCAGGAAATACGTTTTTAAATTGGTAAAAACCGAGTATGATAACAGGTGGTGAATGCATGACATGCCACTGTCGCTACATAAGAGTAGGATCATCTTTCCCCTCCAGAGCGGCTATGGTGAGTCATTCTGCCCTACTTCTCAAGACCGTTCTACATGGTGCGAATTCACCTGCGAATTCGCAGGTGTGGCGCCACTCGTGCGGCAAAACGATCTATTTCCATGCTGCCGAAGCCATGAAAATAGGTCGTTTGGCCGCACGAGCAGCGCTGCAGCTGCGAATTCGCAGGTGAATTCGCACCATGTAGAACGGTCTTGAGAAGTAAAGCGTCTTCACCGCAATGCTTCAGAACGACCCATCGAAGTGGCCTAGTGCTCAAATTCGACGAATGACGCGCTAAGCATCCAATTCGTGTGAAAAAGGGCATCTGTGGAGGGACATTGCGCAATGCAAAACTCCTTGCACGCCTTGCGCGTTGTCCCTGCGCACATGCACATTTTTTTAGTCGAATCGTATACGTCGGGCTTCGTCATTCGCCGAATTTGCACACTTGGTCATTTCGACTGCTCATTCTGGAGCGCTTTGGTGAAGACTACGTATACGGGGACTACGTATTTGCCACGGTATATTTTAAGGAGCGTGATGCAATCCCCATGCGCGGTCACGTGAGAAGGACTGTAAGTTTCTTTTGTGGTGAGGGGTCGCCGTCCTTACTCCGCTCCTGACGTAAGCGAGCAGCGGCTCATAAAGGTGACTATGGGTCGTGGCGCGCGCACGCATACGGAATATTCACGTGGATGCAAGCATGCGTAGCAGTCTGTGACAATCATGCCACCCTCTCGCTCTGTAAGACGAGATGGGTTTGAGAAGCTGGTGAGGTGAATATCTGGCGCACCGTTGTCGAGCTTTCTTTGCTCGTTTTATTCGTTTCTCCGCTGCACGATCCACTAGTTTCGCACTTACTGCTACTTCACTGCGCTGCACCGTATTTACGTTACGGTTTCGGACGTCGCCGGTAGCGCCGTGTACCAATATCGGCGGAGGAGGGGGGTTTCACACGACTGCCGTTAATTAATTCCGTCGCCCCCTACCCTTCGGCTGATACGTTTGTAACCATGATCCTGCAGTGCCTTGCTACGAACTCATTTCTACACATACCCTATGGGGTCCTGCAACGGCAATGTCGGTTGCGGGGAGGGACGTATAGATAACCGTTTACATTGATGTTGGTAATCGTTTATACTCTTACTTTCCAGTTATCTTTTGTTGTAAAACTGTCCTGCTATAGGTATTCGTTCATTTTCTTAACCAACTCTCTGGGAGGGTATTGTCATTGGACAGTTCTTGGCAAAGTGAAAAATGGCCGCATTATATGTGGAACGAGGGAGCGCGCTTCTTTTGGCCCACCCCCTGCTGAAAAATCGACGTCATTTGAGAGAATGAAATGCGGCCGTTCGCAGGTGTTTTAAGGCGGCAGCTGCTCTTAATGGGGCACTTGAGCCGTGCGTGGACCTAATTGCGCCTTTCCTATCGCGAGAGGCCCACCGCAGTCAGCAGTAATCGTCGCGTGCCTCAAGCAAAAAACGACCGCCATCCATACGATTGGTCTGGAAGCGCGCAAGAAAGCGGTAGAGTACACGGTTTCACGGCGACCCCGGTCTCTGTCAGCCATGTAGGAAACGAAAGAAATTAAACTTCAGGTTATCGACTCAATTAAGTTCGAGCCGCGACATGTATAGAAGCAAGTACCGACAAATTTCGTGGCATCTCCCCTATAGAAACGGCACCTCAATGAGAAGCGGTCATCGTATGACTCGTGCCTGCCTCGAACAAAAGACCGATGGTAGTCCCTGTACGAGTAGTCTCGGAGTGCGTCAGGAAATGAAACACCATGACCAGAGAGAAAGAAGGAATGCTTGACCATCGCGCGCATTGGTGTCGCATGGCGCACGTTAACTCTTGACATCATTCCGCAGCGCGAGCGAAACCCTCTACGCCCTGATAGAATTGTACTCCCGAAATTTCATCGCTAGGTCCAGCGCTTTTGGCTGCAGGTCGGTCGGTCGGTCTGTCGGTCGGTCAGTTAGTTACTCAGTTCTGGTTAAGCTAAGCTTCCATAAAAAACAAGACCGACTTAAAGCAACGAGTGTATCTTGAAGGGAAACAAGATTGCAAACACGTCATTGGCGCAGAAGAGGATGTAAACAAACTGGAGTGCACAAAAAGCTTCAATTTTGTAATGTGCCACTGGCGTAGCAAACACAGATAAGACGTCCTTGCAAAGGTCAATGCAATCCCTGATATTCTGTCTTATTTTGTTAAGCTTGCGGCAGATGACATCCGCATAGCGCATCGTATATACCTTCTAAGCCATATAAAACTTCCGGTGTCATCGTTTTACTCGGAAAAACGTGCTTAATGGCTAATTTCTGGTTACGAAGAGTCGAATATCAGCTTTTAATGCTTGATGTACGGGTGCCGTCAGAAGTAATTGGAGCACGGGAGCTGTGGCCGAACCGCATAGGAGCGCCGCGTAGCTACAACGGCGGTAAATGGAAGGAGCAGAACGCGCATGCGCGTTTGCCGACGGTGATAGGCCACCTATACTTCTCAACCCAACTCTTGTAACGCGGCTTCAAGCATTATTCGCAGCATACTGGTCTCAGCGATGGCGCTGATAGCAGAGGGGGCAGAGGGTGTATCTGGCAGCGTCGATCGCTCACACATCTCCAGCGCACGCGAGCTGCTGGAGAAGTGTCGCAATCGCAGGGATATGCAGTGACAATTTTTCTTTTCTAATATTTTTGGTGGGTCTGCTATCAGCGCCATCGCCGAGACCAGTATGCTGCGAACAACGCTCGAAGTGGGTTGAGAAGTACAGAGGGGCTATCGGCGTCGGCGGGCACGCATGCGTACTCTGCTTCTTTAGTTTACCGCCGGTGCAGCTGCACGGCGCTCCTATGCGGTTCGGACTAGAGTTCCTGTATATCGTTTGCTCCCCTAGGGGAGCTATATACAGGAACTCTAGTTCGGACACAGCTCCCATGCTTTAATTACTTCTGATGGCACCTGTACATACAAGAAACCTTCGCCAAGCCGACTAGAAAGCTTTTGGGAAACTAATTAGTGGGCGCGCAACGGTAACGGTTTGAATATGTTTGACACAGTCACGGAAAGATTCCCGTAAGGCTTTATTGATTTGAGTGATTGATTGTGGAGTTTAACGCGCCGACGCAACACAGGCGATGAGGCACGCGGAAAATAAATATGGGTCTCTCGAACTGTGTTTCAGCCAAGTTGTGTCTTAGCTTAATATAATTATGTTGGCCAGAAGTTGGCTTCCTATAGTGATAATAATGTGTTCGCTACAGCAGTTTTCTCAAGATCGTCCATCACATCATGACGGTGGCGTAAGTATTTAAATTGCTGAAGAATGGTTAATGGTCTAAGGTGATTACAAATTTTACAGCTCCAAATATGTACTACGAAATGCTATCTCCCTCCATCAAACTCTATGCCACATCGATCGTATACCGGAATGCTCTGGCTCACATGTTGCGCTTTCTGCGAAAAAGCGCCGTCGTTGTTCTCCGGCCAAGAAAATGGCCGCCGCAGTAAAGCTTAAAGAAATGTAAACGTAAACATGTGTGGTACGATGGGATTTGAACCCGAATCTTCACATTAGCAGCTGTGTGCTCTACCAACTGTGCTATCTCCTTTTTTGTTGTTTTTGATCAAATATGCGCTATATCCGCGCGTTGCCAGCGTTGAACAAAAGTTGTCGTTGTTCCTTTTTTCGTGGCACATACGCGCTTGGGCGATTGGCCAGGAATCGGAGCTTTGAGGGGCAATGTGCCCGCTTCAAAAAGTTTACAAAGCTACGAATTAGAAACGTAAAAGTTGTAGAATAATGCGTGCTGTGTGGCACCTGAGCGTGATGTCACGTGAGTAAAACAAGTGCACACCAGCCACACGTCCCAGTCTGCTTGCTGACGTAATTCGCACCGTAAGACGAAGAAACGAAAGCGAAGAAAGAGATGCATGCTTGGTGCACCAGAAAAAAAGGCGGTTGAAGTAATTGGCGCCAAAAGATTTCAAAGCGACTAAAGCGAAGGAAGCGATGCAAATACGATGTTGCTGCAAAGAAATCGTTAATTAGCATCGCCAGGCTTTCGCCTCCATTGCACGTAACTAGAGTTAAGTGCCCTGATGAATTTTTAGTGCATTTATAATGGCTTTCAGCTTTGTTTGCAGAATAAATCTGAGGTAATGTGGGGCGACGATTTCAATGTCGGCTTCCTTTTTAATAGCTCATAAAAAAACCAACTGACATGGTTGTATGAAAGCTTCGATTGAACTAATGGAAACGACCAACGAGCTACATTGAGCGCGGATTCTTCAATATTAATTGATTTTTACCGTTGTGCCTACGTTGACAATGTGAAGCTAGGTTCATGGCATGCCATATTATCTCTCACCGCCGGTATATGGGCACTTCGTAGTGTCCTAAAGTTCCCCAAATCTCCCTCTTTAGTGCAATTTATCCTGCAAAATTTTAAAAAAATTACGCCAAAATTACAGGCCACGGACTTGGCAGACGTTCTTACAATTCAATACGCGACTTCACCATTCGACACTTTGAGGAACCACTTATTACTTTTTTATTGCCAATTTATTACTTTAAGGCTTGTGAAAATTTTAAAAATCAATTCATTACTGTACGCGAGTTTGAGGCCTTCATATGATTTAAGAAATTTCGTAGCAATCGGGAGAAATTTGGGCCACTCGAAACAAGGATCACAGTAACCTGCTTGCAGAAGTAAGCCGTGAATCGGCTGCACTTTGACAAAATCTCAATGCAGCTTTCGGTGCAGTTAACTTGCATAGCGAGCTAGGCAAAATTATCACAGGTTAAGGATCACAGTAACCTGCTTGCAGAAGTAAGCCGTGAATCGGCTGCACTTTGACAAAATCTCAATGCAGCTTTCGGTGCAGTTAACTTGCATAGCGAACTAGGAAAAATTATCACAGGTTAAGGATCACAGTAACCTGCTTGCAGAAGTAAGCCGTGAATCGGCTGCACTTTGACAAAATCTCAATGCAGCTTTCGGTCGGTGCAGTTAACTTGCATAGCGAACTAGGAAAAATTATCACAGGTTAAGGATCACAGTAACCTGCTTGCAGAAGTAAGCCGTGAATCGGCTGCACTTTGACAAAATCTCAATGCAGCTTTCGGTGCAGTTAACTTGCATAGCGAACTAGGAAAAATTATCACAGGTTAAGGATCACAGTAACCTGCTTGCAGAAGTAAGCCGTGAATCGGCTGCACTTTGACAAAATCCCAATGCAGCTTTCGGTGCAGTTAACTTGCATAGCGAACTAGGAAAAATTATCACAGGTTAAAGGGACACTGAAGTGATATGTAAACATTGCGGGATTACTAGCGCAAATTGTAGTCCGGAGTCCCCAGGCCATGTTTCGACCACTCTAGGCGCGTTTACGCGATTTTATTTAGTAGAAAAACTAATTCGAAAATGCTGTCCTCCTCTCTTTACGCTCGCCCATTTTCTGTGGCGTTTTCGTGTGACGTCAGGAGGGGATGAGCTGGCAATTGGCTGCGCCACGGCTGCGCTACTGCACGGCTCCCCGGCCGACAGAGTCAGTCGGCCCAGCGTTTCGTCCGCCGGCCGCTGGCGGGTCGTCGCAATCAAGGAGGTTAAAAAAAAGTTGCTTGGTCGCAATTCGTTCGCTTAGTTGAAACGAAGCCAGGACACGTTTGTGAATGGAAGAATGTGCCTTTCTTTACTTGGTTTGTTTGTACACTGTATCTAGCTCCAAGTCAAGGTTGCTTCACACAAGCGCACATGCGACGCTTCGCTGACTGGTACGCCAGTAGGAAAATATAAGGCCTCTTGAAGGCGGGAGAAGAGTCAGCGAAGTCAATATAGGTACTAAGGAAATAAAATCAACTGATATTTTTACCGTACAGCGTAAAACTAGGGCGCGGGAAGCACTTTTTTGCGCTGGGCGAACAAGCACAGCGGTCAGCAGCACGACTACGCATCTGCGAACGCTTTTCCGTCTACGAAATGCAATTGCTAGACGTGAGCTACTGTGGAAACTCGGGCGACGCTTACTGCACGATCGCAGTACAACAAATAGTCACCTAAGCTGCTTGAAATGCCAAAACTAAATAAAAGTGTAAACCGGTTATACAATATATACCCTATATTAGCAAGACCTCCGCGTCCCGCTCCGTGGCTCAGTGTTCTGAGGCGTTAGGTATGTCACCGCAAATGTTTTGCAAATCACGAGTTCGAATCCCCGCGGGTACGTGCTGTTTTTTTTTATAAGTTAACTTTTTTGTTTTCCGCCGATGTTTTCTATATTGAGTTCACCTTTTTTGGGGCCGCAACGTTCATGGCTACACGAACTAGTTCACAAAACGCGCGCAGGCTGGCACTGGCGCGCTAGCGAGTTCTCGTTGGCGTGCTGTTGCCATAAGCACCGACTGCTTGCAGGCAGTGGGCACAGGCCAGAATGAACAGACCCTTGGCCTGGTGCGAACACGCTTTTTACGATACAGGCATGAGGGAGGCAAGCTCCAAATATGGGGGAAAAGCGCATGACATTTGGGCGTCTGTGGGTACGCGGAGGGCGTTCATGCACTGCGTAGGTCTCGGCTAGTGAATGCTACGACTACAAGCCGTCCTGGGAGGCTAGCCGACAACATGGCAGAAGCGCGGTACGATGATTACTGAGATATTGAGAATGCCCATCCAACAACGCCATTGGTTATGTTTTACAGAACCGAAACCGAAACCGAAACTTGTGTGATTGCTAATCTTGGGCATCGTCCAATCACGGCGCCCCTCCTCCCAACGTCACAGGCTTAGTTGGTGCGGCCGCCGCAAACCGCGCATGGTAGTTTTTCTTCTTTCGCGCTTTGTAAAATAATTACCGATTTGTCAACCGGATAAACGATGAAAAGTGTGCTAATTTGAGCCAGTCTACGCAGTGCAAGCAAAAACGGGAGCTTGACAAATTCACTTCAGTGTCCCTTTAAGGATCACAGTAACCTGCTTGCAGAAGTAAGCCGTGAATCGGCTGCACTTTGACAAAATCTCAATGCAGCTTTCGGTGCAGTTAACTTGCATAGCGAACTAGGAAAAATTATCACAGGTTAAGGATCACAGTAACCTGCTTGCAGAAGTAAGCCGTGAATCGACTGCACTTTGACAAAATCTCAATGCAGCTTTCGGTGCAGTTAACTTGCATAGCGAACTAGGAAAAATTATCACAGGTTAAGGATCACAGTAACCTGCTTGCAGAAGTAAGCCGTGAATCGGCTGCACTTTGACAAAATCTCAATGCAGCTTTCGGTGCAGTTAGCTTGCATAGCGAACTAGGAAAAATTATCACAGGTTGTGAGCTGGTGACAGTGAAGTGACCAAGCAGAGACAGTGAAATACTACCTCCTCAATACGTCTTCCGTACTATCCGTGGTCAGATGCAGTACATGTTAACTGTGCGTAAGATGCGAAAGGCTGCAACCACCATTATCCAAATGATAAATGGCAACTATTTTGATCCCTTCGACACCCAACCGCGTTCAGTTCTGATCGTTTCTGACATAATCGCAACTCTGCAAAACCACATAACAATGAAAAAGGAACAAATGGCCTATTGAGAAAAAAAAACCGAGACTGTCTACAGCACGGAAAGGTTCCTAAAATCGCAGGCGGCGTGAAAGAATAAGCGTAAAATATTTGGGTTGAAAAGAAGTTTAGCAAAAACTGGGGCTAGATGAGAATCGAACCTATAGGGCCTCCGCAATGTCCCCCGAGTATCCGTCCCTGACACTATTGCGGCTTCGTAGCTGACTAAAGGTGGACATAGTGGATGCGTTGTGGCCTCCGAAATCGAAAACATCGACGACCGGGGCACGCAGAGCGAGAGACAGACAGACAGAGAGAGAGAGAGAGAGAGAGAGAGAGAGAGAGAGAGAGAGAGAGAGAGAGAGAGAGAGAGAGAGAGAGGGAAGGGAGGGAGGGAGGGACGAAGGGAGGGAGGGAGGGAGTAAACATTTATTGTGCGAGTGCGGCGAACTTGGCAAGTTGGTGCAAGTTTCGTCCTACCGCGCTGTTTTTACATCATGTCGACGTACCAACTCGCCCAACTTTCCATGCTGGTGCGTTCATGATGAAAAGAGTGCAAGAAAAGACGAAGACAGAAATAGGGCAATCAGCGCTGTGTTTGTGTTGGCCATATATCTGTGCTTTCGTGTTTCCTTGCGCTGTTTTCATCGTGAATATTTATAGTTTTACAGAAGAGAGTCTTTAGAGTGGCCCCCTCATTCCAAAAGTCCATTGGCACGGGCCGCTTCGTCGACCCTCTCCACTAACTTGCGATGGAAGAGCTGGCCAAGGCACGATCTCCGTATACGTTCACAGGTGTGGAAGGGATTGGGCGGGTCGAGTGGGCTTTGTGCACAGCCGCCGACCATAAATATGGAAAGGTGTCCCGGATTCTCCTCAAAAGCGGCGCATAGGGGGATGCAGGGTGGGGGCTATATAAAGGTATCTCTTCGCTAACACTTCGTTAACAAGCTAACACTTATGCGCACACGAAGCGATACCTTTATATATATAGCCCCCACCCTGCATCCTCCTATGTGCCGCTTTTGTGGAGAATCCGGGACACCTTTTCATATTTATGGTCGGCGGCTGTACACAAAGCCCACTCGACTCGCCCAATCCTGTCCACACTTATGAGCTTTGGGAGAGTGCCTTGGCCAGCTCTTCAATCGCGTGCGCATCAGTGTTAGCTTGTAGGGCGCGAAGCATTTTCTTGTGGCCTCCGGGCAGTTATTTGTGCGGTGGGGCGTATGTTTGTCTCTGCAGCCTATAGTGCGCCGTCGCCTGTTAATACGAGACTAGAGGAAGCAGACGTCTTCAGGTGCTCTACGGGTCAACTCTGGAGCTGCGAGATGGGCAGTCTGGTTCCAAAGTGCGCAGGCGCCCATATTATCTTGACGGGTCTCGCAGGGGGTTTCTGTTGCAGTATTTTAAGCGTTGTATTGTGTACTCGACCGCCGGAGAAGTTGCGACAAGCCTGTTGAGAGTCGGTCTCAACTTTAGTTTGGGTAAGCGCCAAGGCAACGGCCGCTTCCTCGGAGAGTAGCGGGTTGCTTCGGCCCACTGATACGCTGGTGCGGTTCTCTTGACTTACAGTGACTGCTGCTACTGAGGCCCGCCTTCCTGGATAGGGGGTCGTGTCGGTGTATGCCACGATAGGATGGCTACAATACTGTTTTAAGATAGCACAGGCTCTTGCTTCTCTCCTGTCGGCGTGATGCACTGGGTTCGTGTTTCGCGAGAGAACAGGCACTCATGTGGCGCCTGATATCAGGCGGAATGTCTGTGTGTTGGGGTGTTGGGTGTTGAAGTGGAAAAAGGCAGTCCTATAGTCTCGAAAGGATGGATCTGCCGGTTTCTGTGGTGCCTAGTCTCGTCCTCTGGTGGGATAGATGTGCCCCGATGAGTTCATCGGTTGTGTTGTTGACTCCGAGAGTGTGACTTTACCTGGTGCGTCATTAGGCTCGATGTTAATGTAACCATACGCTCAGGCTGAATATAGGCACAACAACGGGCTCACTCAGGCGGATCGGCTAGTGACTATGACAGCTGCCGTCAGACGTCCACGGCCGAGAACCAATTCTTATTCGTCTGCGAAGTCAACGTACCCACTCGAACGAGCACTCCGCGGTGTTGAATTGAGCACACGGCTTTCGAATTTATAATCATATGACGACCTCACGTGTCGTCAGACTTATTTAGCTTCATGTTATCTTGTTACGGACAATAGACGGTAATCCGGCCAGGCTGGCTCTGCAGTGAAGCCGGATAGCATGACTTCGACGGTCACTCAATGGCTTAGAGGGCGCAACATGGAACGGCTCGTGAGCGCGCGCGAGCTTCCTATACACCATTTTCCTTGCTAGAGATGGGCGCCGCCATTTGCTTTTTCTGACCGGACGCTAGCGCCGTCTATGAAGCGACCGCCGAAACTTCCGCGCTGGGCTGTTAAGTGCTCCGTTCTTTCCGTGCGTCTGCTCGGTACCCGTGTATTACCAAGTGAACCGTAGCGGTTTGGCGTTAAGTTAGCGGTTGCAGTGCTTGTGTGTGTGTGTTCTGTTTTGTTTTCATCATATGCGGGCGGATTTTAGGTCCTAATTTGCTGCCAGAGTGGGAATTCCGACCCCGGCTGTTGCGAGCAGCAGTAGCAGTGTAATGGTGGTGCCGGTGGTGCTCCGCAGTTCCGCGATGCAAACGTACCGGTATGGCACCGACTGACATAGAAATCGATATCGGGGAGTAAATACGTGTTTTCAATGCCACCGTGCTTGTTATGTTCACCGATTAGTCATGTTTACGGAAGCGCGGACGTCGAATTCGGAGCGCGCACAGCATATGTGGGTCACGGTGATCCGTGCTCGCGATGGACTTTCGACGAGGCGATTGCTACGCTGTTGACATTGCAATGCAATATAATCTTTCTTAACTAGACTTATGACGGTTACTGACGAAACGAAATTACCTGGGCGGAAAAATAACACGACCGCACAAAATTACTATTCGAAGGTTGAGCAGAAGGGTCGACGTTCGGGCGAGTTAATATTGGTTGATCATGATCGTAATCATGATTTACCTAACTCTGCGCAGCGCATGTGGCCTGTCGCTCGGAGCCCACCTTTGTGAAACCGCTGCTTGCACCGCGAATGCTTTACGCGACCAGCAGTAACTGTTTTGTAATTGTAATACTTTAGATTCCGTGGCAACGCAAAAGGATTAGAAGCTTTTCCTTTGACCGCGTTGTGAACAGGTTGAGCTATTTTCCAAATGCAGCGTTCACGCGTATCTCGAGCTGCGTTTCCACATTTGGCTGCCTGCTTATCCTGCTATCGACCAGCAGTGTGCGATGAAAAAAGTTATCCTTTCATATCGTTTGGCAGTGTAATGCGTTGGCCTCAAAAAAAAAAAAAGTAAACAAAACGCCGTGATTTTAAAAGTTAGATTAGATGAAACAGGGCCGTACCCAGAGGGGTGGTTTGGGGTTCAAACCCCTCCCGAAATCTTCTCCAGGCAGCACAAAAAACAATACCCCCCTCCCCCCCCCGAAAAAAATTTCTGGGTACGGCCCTGAGATGAAAAGGGTATTGTTTAATGCCAATCGGCTGTAATGACCAAACAATATATGGTATTTTAAATTGACTACAAGGAACCAGAAGTTATTGTAAGGTTGTATTGTATCGGCGCTCGTGAAAGATCCCCAGGTGGTCAAAATTAACCCGGAGCCCTCCACTACGGCGCGCCTCATCACCCAGAAGCGTCGGGGCGTTAAACACCATAATGAATCAATTAATCAATCAATCAATGCTGTATGGTAAAGGATAAAGTTGCTTCTAACATTTCAGGGGGTTCCGTTCCCTGTCGCAGATTTGCGTGTGATAAATGGATTTTGCTCCGCCTGCTTGCCGTCGCACCCAACAAACCCTGGAGTTGGTCGTTGGTACAAAGTCGTTGCGATTTATCAGCGGTACCCACCAATATCTCAACTCGGTGTGTGTTGGGAAGCGATGCAGCAAAAACACGCCGCAACCGCACTGCATTTTCTCCAGGCAGTGTCGTGCACATGCGTGCTGTCAGCGACTGTTTCTCGCTTTCTCTGGTTGTTCAATAACCCACCACCGCGCAGTGCTGACCAAGTGACGTTTGCGCCTTGAACGGCATCGCAGCATTGGCTAAAACAGTTGAAAGTTCCGCAAAAACTAAGCACGCGGTGCGAAATACCCCCTGTATACGCAGCGGAGCATACCGCGCCGAGCGATGTTAACAGCCCAGCGCGCACAGGCAACACTGGTCGGCCGCCGAGAGAACTGGTTTGAGAGTATTTTCCTCCTGTCCCGGCTGCTTATGGAAAATGGTGTATAGCATTTACAGCGGCGGAACTGGTCTCCGCGACTGGAAGCGAGGGAGAACGAAACCAGAACCACTGTATATCCTATTGCGCTGCTCTTTGGATATTGTTAGGGCCACTCCCACACGCCTGAAGTCGGCAGCGGGCTGCATATCCCACCCAAGCAGGCGGCCGTATACATGACACAGCAATGCAGCTGTGGCACTGCTGCTCTGCGATGCTTTGAAGTGTGTCGGGGACTGCATACACAATCTGAAGCTAAAAAGGAAAAGGTGCCCACCCCAGCAATAACCAACCGTGGACACGCAAACGTTTTTAACGTCATGACGTTAAAAACATTTGCGTGTCAGAAGAAAATATTTGCCCAAAAGTTTGCAACAATGAAAAGGATCAACCATTGATTACATAATGATTCAAGAACGGGAAGTAATGAAGTACAGCCGAAATTGAAATTGTGCGGGCTGCGACAAACAGCAGGTTGCCTTCTGCCCCCCCCCCCCCCCCCCCCCCCCCCATCCAATTTCAAAGAATAAACATGAGCTGAACGTAGCCTCAATCCAGCGAGATATCAAAGCGAGTGTTTGAGGGCCAAACGGGCGGCGAATCTTTTCCGTGTGTATTGTTGATGCGTCTTTTGCGTCCTCAAAACATCCGTATGTCTCCAGAGTCCAGTGTCGATCAGAATTGCTCCATGCCGGGGATGGACAAAAACATGTGGCAGGCTTGTTTTCAATGGATCTCTATATCAGGCGTGCTCAACTCAAGAATGGTGCGGGCCAAAAACCAATATCGACACTAATATACCGACAAATGAGACAAATGAGACGTGAGACGGGACAGACACTAATATACCGACAAATGAGACGTTAACAGGTTCGCTGTATATAAAAAAAGAAAAAAAAAACATTGCAGAAACCCAACCACTACACAGCCAGAAACCCAACAAGCCAGCCACTACGCTGGCTGGGTTGTCTGCAATGTGCAAAACATCGTATACGAAGACTCGCGACATTACCTACCGAAAGGGGTGAGACTTCGTTCGTACCGCTGCTTGTCACCGTCCGCCTTCGCTGCGCAACGGCAACACTCGGCGGCTGCACGACGCCGTTTCTTGTCTAGGAAGTCCTGTTGTGCGGTGTTGTGCCAGAGCGCCTGGCCCAAAGGCGTTGCACGAGGCGACGCGCCGGCAGCGAGGCTGAGTCACGCCTCTCCCTTTGTCGCTGCGGCGCGGCCGACTCCTGCATCTCGAAACGCTGCGGCGCGGCCGACTCCTGCATCTCGAAACGCTGCGGCGCGGCCGAATCTCTCAGCGGAGAACGACCCAAACAAGGGCATGTCGCTAAGCCCGGAGGCTCTCGTCGTCGGCTTTCCTCGGCGGCTTCTCTCCGGCACCAGTCTCTTCGGAAGCACCGAGTGAAAGGGTGCTGTCGCCTTTGTGCGAATGATGTAACTTTTGCTTACCCTGTATATACTGTATATAATGTTACTTCAACTCTTCGTCGGCTCGAGGACTTCGTCGCTCTGCTCTGCGCCGCGTCGATAGCGGACGGAGCAAGGCAACATCGCTACACCGGTGACTGCGCTCGGGTGGCCAGTCGCAACAGACTGTTGGGAATGACTATCCCACCGCTGCCACCACTGTTGGGAATGACGATCCCACCGCTGTCTCCGAGGTTGGGAATGACGATCCCACCGCTGTCTCCGCTGTTGCGACTGGCCACCCGAGCGCAGTCACCGGTGTAGCGATGTTGCCTTGCTCCGTCCGCTATCGACGCGGCGCAGAGCAGAGCGACGAAGTCCTCGAGCCGACGAAGAGTTGAAGTAACATTTATATACAGTATATACAGGGTAAGCAAAAGTTACATCATTCGCACAAAGGCGACAGCACCCTTTCACTCGGTGCTTCCGAAGAGACTGGTGCCGGAGAGAAGCCGCCGAGGAAAGCCGACGACGAGAGCCTCCGGGCTTAGCGACATGCCCTTGTTTGGGTCGTTCTCCGCTGAGAGATTCGGCCGCGCCGCAGCGTTTCGAGATGCAGGAGTCGGCCGCGCCGCAGCGTTTCGAGATGCAGGAGTCGGCCGCGCCGCAGCGACAAAGGGAGAGGCGTGACTCAGCCTCGCTGCCGGCGCGTCGCCTCGTGCAACGCCTTTGGGCCAGGCGCTCTGGCACAACAGCGGGTGGTGGTTGCTTGGGAGCCCCATCTCATCTGAAAGGATGAAGGACTCAATAAGGGGCTTGTAAACGGCTTACGACTCAGTCAATGACTCCAGGGCGATTGCAGCGCGCCACTTCGAAATCGGTTCTGACTGATCCCTCCATAGCCTGGCTGTACGAATGCGAAGGCGTGCGTACTTCCACTTCTGTGTAAATGCGGTGCCTGCTTATGTCGCTACGCCGCAGGCAACCTGGCGTGGACGCATAGTCCCCGTGCTTTTTTTGCTCTTTTCGAAAAGGTTGCCAATGGGAAGCAGTGTGCACTGCCGCTTCGTTCACGCACGGATGGGTTTGGCTCCTTTTGTACGACGCCAGATAGACCATAAGGCGTATCTTGATGGAGGTAGCAGCTACACAATATTTTTATTAAATTTGTTCTGCAAATTTTTGTCCATTTCCCTAAAGCATTCGATTGCCGCAACAAAGAGTGTTACTGCTACAGATGTTGAAATGCTCCGGAATTCACGTTAGAGCGGACGATGTTATCCAGTCTTACCTTAATTTAACGGTGTGCACTGTTTCAATAAATAAGTACACTTCTTGAATAAAAAAAAAATGCTCCATTAAGGGTTCCACGGGTAAGTATAGTAGCACGCTATTTGTTTAACATGTACAGAGATGACAACGTTCACACGGCCATTCGGTAAAGTTTGTAATTTATGCGGATGATACGGGCGATTTATTTCTTACCTTAACTGCGAAAATTATTTCAACGAGGAAATTACGCATCGCTCAATGCAGCTGAATGGGCTTCGTGCCACAGATAAGTTGTTTCCAGTAGCGTAGCCCTCTATCGGCGGCTGCCCGAACCACACTTTGGGGATTATGTAAGAAAACGCCCCCTTTTTCACGCATGCCCGGCGCAGTTGAGGAAGCCGTCCCAGCCGCCATGCATGGTTTCGGTGGCAGAGAAATTTCTCGACGGCAGCCTTAACACAGCTGTCGGCCGTTTTCGAGGGTTTTAATCGAAAGGGGGGGCGGGGGCAAACCGACTTTAAAGGTCTGCCAGCCATCGTCGATGGGGAGCTGGAGCGGCATTACGACCCCACGCCAGCTGGTTCGTCACGAAAAGGCAGATTCGGCGTGGGCGAACTTTCTCAAAAATCTTAAGCCACAGCTGTCGTTCGAGCGGCTCGCGCAGTCTACCGCAGCACAAGAGTTGGGCATCCCGCTCGAGGTGCCCTTTCGGAAACACTCGCACGTGCTTTGCCTCTCGACAGCGACAAAAACAGCACTCGATAGAACGCGAACAAAGATAGAAGCGAACAACGTTAAAGTGGAAGCGCGAAAGCAAAAAATGATGAAAATAGAGAAAGAAGACAAAGATAGCAGAGCTCAGAAAACGGAGCAGCACTTAGCTGGCTCGGCGCTCGCAACTGGCTAATCCAATATTGCGTCGTTTTGTTTACATTTTGCCCCTCCCCCCCTTCCTCCCCAATAATGGCGGATCAATCGCTGGGAGCGAGGGCAGCGCATGCCCCGAGCGCAACTGGGAAAATGTCCATTGCGGAGTACTCACAGCAGATGAACCACCCGAGTAACATAATTAAGAGAAGCAGGGGACGACGGCATATGGCTAATGAGTGCAAAAAATGAATTGTAGAGAGAGAGAACCACTTTATTTTACCACTATAGTGCAGCATAAGAGCATCCGCCACCTTGCGTTTTGAAAGATGAATAAGTTGGGAATGTTTTAACATTGTACTTTTTTATATTTTCTTGGTCTCTTCACTCTTATTCTAACCGGCGCCCACTGGAGGGTACTGACCTCAGGAATGGTCCACTCCCCGTAGTTCGCGCGTGTTCATATCGAGGGTGTCATCATCATTGTCGTCTCATCGAGTCATCACCACCACCACCCGCAGTGGCAGAAGAAAGAAACGGACGCGGCTGCGTTCAGGCATGGTTCCCCCGTGGAGCCTCGGGTGTCGTCGGTGGCCCCTCGGTGGGTCCGGAGGATCCCTGTCGCTGGGTCTTTTAGGCCCTCTGAACGAAATCCTGGAGCAGCACGCCAGCAAGCCCGTAGCCGAAATCATGGTGGGCGCCGTCGCCGCCTGCACCGGGTCCCTGGTGGCGCACCCCATCGAGGTTGCCAAGCTGCGCATACAGCTGCAAGGGGAGCTCCTGCAGCCCGTCGCAGGTGAGGAGAACAAGCGCTGCCGACACTTCTCGCGCTACGCGATCCTTTGACACCACACGTTTCTATGAGGCCTGCTTGTTCGAGTTTCATGTTTCGTTGCCATGCGCTAACTACATGCTTAATGCAATGTGTGAAACTTCTCAGCAGGATCGCATTCCTGCGTAGCCATTTGCACGAGGACGGTTCTACGTGCTTTTTCTTCCATCCTGCATTTTCTCCTCCAACTATTGGCTCAAAGGGATGAGTTGTGTTGATGGTGTTTTATGTGGTTAACTCGGCATAAGGCGACAGCACGCTTCATGAGCATCCGGTGACGGAATTTCTGTAACTCTACAGACAACCGTCGCGGTGGCTAAGGCGTTGTCCTGCTGTGCCCAAGACGCGGCTTCGATTACCGGCCGCCGCGACCGCCTTTCTTATGGAGGCGAAAGTTGAAAATACCCGTGTGTTCGAGATTTCGGCGCATTTAATAATGGCCAGGGGGTCAAAATTAATCCGGAGCCTCCACTACGGCGCGCCTCATCGCCTGTGTAGCATCGGCGCGTTGAACCTCATAATCAATCAATAAATCAACTCTACAGATGTCAGCCTAACTCTGCCCCTTAGCTAAACACAGCCACACACGCGAGCGTGCGCACATACACACACACACCAATCCACTCCTTGCAACAGTGGACCGCGTAACACAACATTCTACCTCTTGCGGATAGCCACAATTTCGCTCCCGTTCCGCTGGGGGACAGGTGGGTATCCATGTGGAGGAAAGATACCTCGCCTTTGAAATGGGGCAACATTCTACCTTGCCATGGGGCGCGCAATCAAGCTCCTGCCGTTTTTTTTTTAATGTAAGGGAAGAGCTGGGTAAAGGCCAGCGGCTCTTATGGGCGGGTGTCGAACCGGCTCATCGCGCACACTCAGGTCAGGATCAGGTCAGTCCTCAGTATAGCCGTATTGGTGACGATGGCGACTAATCGTGACGTACGTAAGTAATGGGGAATTTTTTTTCTCAGAACTAGGCGAAACACCTTTAAACTTCATTTAGCTATTTGACAAAAATAAAAAATGCAAGCAAATAGACGTACTCCCGTATTACCGAAGTAGCACGTGAAACAGTCAGTTATACATTTATTAAATAGTTTTGAATCACCAGATTTAAAAACACGTGACTAGGTAAATGGCGAGGTAGGTTTAAGCACAAGAAGGAACATATATGACTGCCACCAGCGTCCCGACAGCGAGAACACGATCGCTGTCTGTACTGATAAAGATAATACCGTACAGTAAAATGTCCTTTCTCGAGACCAACAACTTGTTTTCAAGGATCTTAGGTCATCTTGACGAACCATCTTATCCCAAATAATTGTTATTAAAAATTGTTGTTACAATTTCACAGTTTGAAAATGTTCTCATATTAAAAAACTAAGAATTTTCTTTTTGATTTGCTCCGTTTTCTTATACATGGAAACTTTGTTTTGATTTGGTAAGTTTAGTCGCCAATCCATTCGTTTATTTCAGTGTAACTAGAGAGCCTCTCAAATAGTGAATAATGGGTATAAATAATAGTGACCGGTTATTATTTTAATTTGAACGACATCGACAAGACGTCACAGTGGTTTTATGGGTAATGTTCATGATAAATTTCAGGAGGTAGGATATTTCGAACACGCTTTTCTCATGAGGCAGGCATAGATCACATCCTAAGGCAGAAGGGTTTAAACTCCACCATGCTACGGTGAGATGTTCGGTACGCTAGACTTTTTTGAACCACCGGCTCGTGAGCTGCTCCAGAAGGACGTGAAGTCGAGGATTAACTGAACGCTTCATTATTCGGCGCGAACGAGCTTGCAATAGCGAACATACAAGTGCTGCAGAACATGTAGACTACTATTTTACTTCGCGACGAAGATTTCGGGTAGATATCATAACTAGTTTTCTAAGCTCCGCATAGTATTCACTCCATCAACAGTCAAAGATGTCATGACGTAATTGTCGTGGTGGCGTTTTGTGAAGTATTCCTTGTTTCTTTTCAATTACGGTTGTGATGGAAGGTGGTGGGCGAGGACAAAATAACTGTCGAGGAGTTTTAATTTAGCACTTTGTTGAGATGACCCTTAAACACGTCGCCACAGGCTGCCCTTAGAGAAAGCTGTAAAAGATGACAGCGAACGGTGTTACTCAAGCAGTGCGACAGCTGACCCGCAATGCCCTTCGCAACAGCCTATTACAAACTTTTCGGCACTTTGGGGAATCCCATTGCGTTTACTATTGAGATTGCCATCTGCGGGTCACCCGTTGCTTTGACCTTTGCGTTTAAGTATGGAACGAGTAGTCGGGCCTCCCGTAGAGAATTCTTTCGGAAAGCGTTGCGTTGCCCCCACAGTGTTTGGTAGCAAATGCTTTCGAGTATATGTTGAACCGTTTCGAATCGCAGATACCTGTATAAGCCCTGGGCACGCTGACAAGTCGGTACGCTGGTTAGCAGGCACGCGTTGAGTGCGCGTTTTCCTGTGAGCACGTTCCGCGAACATTCCTAGGTTAGCACGCTTATACGGGCACGCCCGTGCTTGCGCGCTGGCAGGTGTCATCCAAACACACAGGAACTGTTCTCGGACGGTTACAAAGCGGGGTCCTAAGAGGGACATATAATTCCGTGCTCAGCGGACATCATGCGCAAGAGCATTCACCACCAACGGAGTTATTGATAGCTCAACAGATCTTGATTCGTAACTTATCATAATCACCACCATACTGCGTGCTCTCTATCTATACATGGCTGACACAATATTCAGCCAATTGTCGCGCGTTGCTTTTCGAGTGCGCAGCAAAGTTCCGTAGCTACGCCGAATGATAATTATAGCAGCAAGACTATTTAATACATCGAAGGGTACATGTCCAGGTGGTTTTGCTTCCTGCCCTTACCTGCTGTTCTAACAAAGCTTCAACAAAACCTTCCGTTCTTACGCAGACAGGTCCGCGCGGGTACCTCCAGTATACCGCAACACTGTGCAAGCGATGTACACGATTGCCCGCTACGACGGCGTTCTGGCCCTTTACCGAGGTCTTCTTCCAAACCTGGCCTACCAGTTTCTGGCAAACGGCTTGCGCCTGGGTATCTTCCAGATGAGTGATGACTTGGGCCTCACGTCGGACGGGAACCTTGAACCCAGCATCACTTTGACTGCTGTCTTCGGGGGCCTGTCCGGAGCCATTGGGGCCTTCTTCAGCTCGCCGCTCTTTCTGCTAAAGACACACATCCAGGTGGGTCCTTTCTCCCTTCCTCTTTTATAAGACTCGACTTAGCGCCGTAACGAAATATTTATTCAGTGCAATCTCATAAGCTTATTTTATTGATTATATGGCGTATGCCTGCTTACCAGCAAAATTTTGCCGCTTATACGTCATAGAAATTCTATCGTCACCGCCATCATAATACAAAAAAATACAGGTGGAATTATTTCAATCGAAAGTTAAGTTTTCGGGAGGAGGGCATGTCCTTGGTTTTCCGCAATACTAGAGCCCAAAGAACCGGAAGGCACTGGCAACCGATGTCCCGGTGCGTTCTGCCAGACCACGCGCTCGTCCCAGGCCAAGCAATGTCAATCGGGCTTGGCTTCCTCTTCTTGCACCGCTGCCATAGTTAATTTCACAAGCTGAGTGAAGCACTGTGGATTCCACATTGTTGTCAGCAGTCCGCCCACTGAGGGCGCCTAACTCACCGTGAAGGAAAGCGGTATAGGCGCCGGGGCGTTGCGCTTCCACCTGCCCAGAGCAGGGTGTCGAACCGGAACCGAACCGAACCGAAAACCGGAACTGAACCGGCATTTTTGCCGGAACTGAACCCGAACCCGAACCGTTATTTTTTGAGCACGCTGAACCCGAACCGGAACTGAACCTAAAAAGAAATAACGGTTACCGGTTCATGACGAAACAGTTTGACCCTCCGTTGTTGATATTGCACAGTCAATGCAATTCAGGACTTTTTTTTTTCACGTACCTTCAGCTTCGTACCTGCTCGCGAACTTTCCCCTCCAGACAATCGAACACTATCACGCTCTATGTAACAGCAGGGGAAATGAATGAGCACCAATGTAGCAATGGTCTGTTGCTGCTGGAAGCGCGAGCGTAGTGCAAGCTGACCAAACGAAATGTCATTCTCGGCAGCTTGCAGGTGATATAAAACGACTTTGCCCTTTTAGCTGCGACTTTATTGGAGCAGTCAGGCTGCAGGAGTGCTCCACTACGCAACAGCGAAAGCCCACACCCGATGTGTGCAAACCTTTTGCATTTCATAATTTGTTTAAAAGTCCGACACCTGCAAATTGTTAATACTTGACAAGTGTGACCGCAGGAGCTGCTCAGTGGCTAGGCCGTTTGCTTCTAACCACAAGTGTCCTCGATCTCCGTTCCCCACTACCGTTTTTTTTTTTTTTTTTTGAAGTAGATGGAAATCGAGAACGTCCGTGTATTGAGATTTTGATCCAAGTTTAATATCACCAGCTGGTCAAAATAAGTCTGCCGGCCTGCAACATAAGCTGCGCCTCGGAGCAGAGATATAGCACGGGGCATCAAATACGCCAGTTTTTTTTTAATTTGTTTGCACGGAAAACAACAAAAAAAGAAAAGGCGAATGACGTTGTTTTAAAATATTACGCAAAAAGTAAGTAAAACCAAATAAGTAAAAAAATCATCAAAACGTGGATATTGCTCTATACTTTTCTTTGCCCTGCCTTTCACAACCAAACGTGTCAGGACAGTACAGTACAGTGTACTGTCAGGACAGTACAGTGGACAAGTACCGTTTTTTACACATACAAATAACAACACATATGTCAGGGAAAATTGTTAAGGTGCGCACTTAACCCCGTGGCAAGAATCTGAAGCCCTCAACCTTGTCTAGGAAGCAGAAACAGCAATAAAGCAGATGACACGTGCAGAAAGGCAGGCCGCTACTTCACACTGCCCCATTCACCCAGCGATCATCTTTTCTGCTTGTTCTGCAGTTTTGTCTCTTTCCGATCTGCTTTTTTTCGAAGGTGCACTTGTACTGAGTGCCCAACTCGCTACATTACTTCTACTGCTACTCGTTCCGGAGGGGAGTACTGCGGTGGACGAAATAAAGAACGTCTGCACAAAAAAGTCCCATCTTATGCTCCGCGCGTCAAATTTCCCTTTCATTTTGTAACAGCATAATCTGTTACAAGATTCCGCAATGTAGCACTCGGAACGATGGCCGGCGGTCAGGCAGTACGATGACATACTGATTGCAGTGCACACATCCGGTATAGCTATCTCAAAAGGAATTGCAGTGGTCAGAGCAATAACGCAGTGACTGAGCGTTAACTAAAGCTTACTTTTAACAAAAGTGTGGCCAACACATTCGTTAACCTTTTCAGCCACCGTGTCTGTATATGGAGACGCGACTTTCTTTGTCGTTTTCCTCGTGAAAACGAAAAGAGGTCATGCTGCAGAGCGGTGCGGCTGATTTTCGAAGCCTACGGAAGTGAAAGGTAACACCATTTGATGTGGAACGGCGGGACCGCACTCATAAACATCGTTTCAAAATGGACGCCACCAAGTTTTGTGGGAGCTCCTGTGTTGCCGTCCTAAGTTCTCTTTTACTCCGGCGTAAATCATTTATAAAGGCTAAAACACCTCTTTCATGCGCAGAAATTATTATTTCACCTCCTTGTTTGTAAACTGCCTCAGGATATTTATTATTTTTTATAGGGAAAAGCAGTATTGAGTAAAGGTGCCTCCGTATAAGGGCGTGACGCCATTTGCGTAATAAGTATTCTAGAGAGACTGAACTTTTTTTTCTTACCTCTAGACACTTGACACCAAGTATGGAATTTTTCTGCAGTGAATATAATAATTCGTGACTGAAAGGGTTAAGGTGACAGCTAACAAATTATTCAGGGTGGCCAAATAATCTAATTCATTGGTAGTATTTATGTGCCTGTTGTAGGATTTTTCTGTTTTGTTACAAATATAAAAATATGGGCGCCATTGGTATTAAGCGCTGGTATTTGAACGCGCTAGTACGCAGGCGTAAATTTAAGGCTTCAAGGTTAGCGCGATGGGCGATTCCATAGCGACGATTGCGATTTCAACAAAAAAAGAAAGGGCAGAAAATATATCCCACCGTCATATCTGTTAGCGGTGGCTTTATGAATAGTCGCTAGGCCAACATAAAGTCTGGGCGAGAAAGTAGGTGGTAAACCGTCGCCACGTCATCTGTTTTTCTAATATCGCGTAATTGTTTAAAGTTTTCTTTGCAATTGCGCCACTGGCCTTGGGGAACAGGAGCATTTTTAATTTTTGTTTGTATTTTGATTTGACTGTCGTTTTAAACTACTAAATGTTTTTTTTGTAATTTCAGTGATAATTCAACTCATCGAACCGGTTCGCGAACCGGTTCGGTACCTGATTTTGTCGAACCGGAACGAAATGATTTCGCCTGAAGCAGAACCGTAACCGAACCGGTATTTTTTTCTGTTCGACACACTGGCCCAGAGGGGAGGCGGAAATCTACTTTCAAGGCCCCCTTCACGGTGAGTTAGGCGTGCACAGTGGGGCGATTGTTGACAACAAGTTAGCCTCCACAGTGCTGCACGCAGGTACTGAAATGAACTCTAGAACATACTCTCACCATCTGCATCATCTGGCGCATCATCATCCTTCAACCGGTGCATACCCTGTCGGCTGCACAGGCACTTGGCACATATCAAACACACGCAGTCATGTCCTTCTGTGGGTGCCTTCTATCTACAGTAGAATCACCGCCAGGAGAAGTGGGGCCATCCTGGAGACTTATGGGAACGAGACTTGGCTAGATTACGGATAGGGCACACTCATGCAACGCACTCGCACCTTCTCACGGGGTCTCCAAGACCTCTGTGCAGCAGGTGCGGAGAGGCCCTATCCGTGATCCACATCCTTATACAATGTAAGGCACTTGACACAACACGACACAAATACTTCCTACAACTACACACGCGACATATTCCACCACACCCGTCATACTTCTTAGGAGACGAAGCCATGTTTTCAATCAAACGCGTTTTCGAGGTTCTTACCGACGTAAAATTTTTACATCTCATTTCTTATCCTGCATGTTGACAACCTGGCCCTTTACACCAGTCATCTTCATTACGTTGTGTTTTACTTTGTTTATTTTTACTGAAATGTTCTACTTTTACTTCCATGCCACTTTCACGTAATCACTATTGTTTGGCGCTGTTTGCCCTTAGTCGGCCTTGCGCCATAAACTCCAAACATCATAATTATGGGAACGAGACAAGATGATCCTAGTAGAGCTTTAAACATTCAACGTGCACAATTTCACGACCACGGCCAGTACTGGAAATCCTCCCCAGGACTGCGGAAAGTGCTGTCTCGGCGTTCCCCTGGTCCGATTATTTCCCTCTCCGTTAACACCTACGATTTTTCCAAAGGCTTCGTTCCTATCGTCTTCGGAGCTATCACCGTACACACCATCAGTGATATCGAGTGAGTTTTTATGCGTACTGTAATTCAAACCATTACAACACAGCAAACATGTTTAGCTTTCTTGCGCTCTCGAATGAGATCCTAGAATCAAATGCAACCTTCTTGTACGCAAGGGAGAATTAGTGTTCCCCGAATGTTTTGTTTTTGTACCATTGGAATCGGTTTTCGTGGCCATCTTTAATGCAGATTTCACTGCGAAGCGATGAGTGGTAGCCTTGCCAAGATCTTTGCGTAATTTTACATTGAGGGGTGACATCGAACAGGGGTCAACGTCCGCTGCACTCTTCCACGCACGCGCCGCCAGCGCGAAATGCTGCGAGCACGTTCTTGCAACGGGCTAACGAACAGTGCTCTACACGTTCCTCTAAAACAGGAAAGAAAGCTCGTCCCTCGTTCCTCCCAAATTTTGGAACGAGTTCCCGTTACTTTATTGCGAAAGGAGCGCGTTCCAGTTCCACTTCCAAAATTGGAACGTGTCGTTACACTAACGTTACATTACATTACAAAACCCTAAGATTTGTACACAAGCAATCACGGGACCCACCTTCTCAATCTTACTCAAACTCCCAGGTACTCATCAAAGTAAAAGTACAACACAGGTTGAAACCGACCAATTAAAGCAAGTCTGAATGCTGGCTGCGGACCTTTGGGCGGCGTCTTCAGGTATTGCCCATACGGCGCGCGGCGAAATTATGCCCAACAATGACGAAATTTCCTTTCTTTGTCAACACGACACGTGCAATACAAAAGGACCTGGCACTCCCGTCGAACCATTACCGCGAGATCGGCGACAGACCGCGCTGTGACGAACTGCGCGCGTACTCTGTAACTTCGAGCAGGACAACATCCCGAGACATTGCGGCGCGCCCAGCTCTATTGATAGCCAATGACCCTTCGCATGACCGCACAACGAGCGCAACTCCCCGACAACAACGCACCCGCACCTCGCGCGCACTAATGCGGTAATTACCCCTGACAATATACAGACACCGTGGTTTCACAAGGGACCGCGCAGCGCCGCTTAGACTACGACAACCTTTCCCGGGCAGGCAAGAATTCTATCGGCTAGACGCGCATCCTGGCCTCCCCAGACAAACGACGGAAGGTGAAAAGCTTCCTCACGGCTGCGCTATTCACCCTTTCTTACGCCGCGTAAGCTGAACCGGCATGAAAGCAAGCACAAGCTGCAGCCCGCTGTGTGATTACTCTTCTGCCTTTGACCTTCGAGGAAGCACGTTCCCCTGAAGGGCGGACAACTTGGCCAGCTTATAGGAAGAGAAACCCAGTAGCGACTTGTAGATCTTTGTACTCGAGCCTTGCCATGAATAACAGCCAACTCCTAGCGATGTAACGTTTGCAGAAGGAACTGCCGTTCCTTCGAAAACCTAACGAGTTACCGTTACAGTTCAACCAACCTTTAATGGAACGGTGGCGTTCCTCCGTTCCCCCAAAAAGGAACTAGTTCCAGGAACGCCGTTCCGTACATGCTAACGAATACGGGGCGGTAACAGCCTTCGGTAACAGTTTCGGAATGATCGAGAAACGATGCGTCCGCTGACGGTATACACAATCCGTAATAACCCGCCGCGGTGGCTCAGTGGCTAAGGCGTTGCGCTGCTGAGCACGAGGTCGCGGGTTCGATTCCCGGCCGCGGCGGCCGCTTTTCTGATGGAGGCGAAAAGCAAAAACGCCCGTGTGTACGAGATTTTGGCGCACGTTAAAGATCCCCAGGTGGTCAAAATTAATCCGGAGCCCTCCACTACGGCGCGCCTCATCGCCTGCGTTGCGTCGGCGCGTTAAAACCCTGAAATCAATCAATCACAATCCGTAATAGCCTGTGTTTTATTTATCATGCGTTGTGTTCGAGGTATTCTGTTTTTGACTATTTTTCCGTGGAGGCTCAAGTCCCGTCCTGCCTGTCTTTTCCTATTCATTGCTTGTCTGGCGATGATAAACTTCAGTTGTTGGCGTTGTGTGCGCGTATCCTGTTTCTCGCGCTTTTCCGCATTCAGACGGGTACCCACTGGCCCGCCTACAATCCTCACTCACCCCCCTTTCCCTGCTCGGAGCTAAAGCAACACCACCTAAAAGTCTAGGTGGTGTTGGCTAAAGTCGTGTCAGCCAACACCCTCTGGAGAATGTTTGGGACCGACGTCACAATGTGACGTCAACCTCTACTCAACTGCCGGCAGTGTTGTACGGAACGGCGTTCCAAGGCACGGCTTTCCTGGAACTAGTTCCTTTTTGGAAGAACGGAGGAACGCCACCGTTTCATTAAGGGTCGGTGGAACTGTAACGGTAATTCTTTAGGTTTATGAAGGAACGGCAGGAACGGCGTTCCTTCTGAAAACGTTACATCGCTAGGATTTGGCTGTTTTTGATGCCAAGGCTCAAATACAAAAATCCACAAGTCGCTACTGTGTTTCTCTTCCTATAAGCTGGCCAGTATGCCCGCCCTTCAGGTTAACGTGCATCCTCGAAGGTCAAAGGCAGAAGAGTAATCACACAGCGGGCTGCAGCTTGTGCTTGCTTTCATGCTGGTTGAGCTTACGCGGCGTTCGAAAAGGTGAATAGCGCAGCCGCGAGGAAGCTTTTCACATTTCATCGCTTGTCTAGGGAGGCCAGGATGCGCGTCTAGCCGATAGAATTCTTGCCTGCCCGGGAAAGGTTGTCGTAGTCCAAGCGGCGCTGCGCGGTCCCTTGTGAAACAACCGTGTCTGTATATTGTCAGGGGTAATTACCGCATTAGTGCGCGTGAGGCGCGGGTGCGTTGTTGTCGGGGGAGTCGCGCTCGCTGTGAGGTCATGCGAAGGGTCATTGGCTATCAATAGAGCTGGGCGCGCCGCAGTGTCTCGGGATGTTGTCCTGCTCGAAGTTACAGAGTTCGCGCGCAGTTCGTCACGGCGCGGTCTGTCGCAGATATGTCGGGAACGGGTCGACGGGAGCACCAGGTCATTTTGTATTGCACGCGTCGTGTTGACAAAGGGCATGAACGATTGAAAAATAGGGCGCGTCTTGGACAACGACACAAATGAAGAACGATGGAACAAGCGCTGAATTGTAACTAACATTTATTGAAACATCGTCTCGTATTTATACATGTATGCGTGTGTGCTAGATTTATACATGTGGGCCAGATTCGAATTCTCGGCATAGGTGATAGTGCAGTAGCGAGAGAGCTTTTGGAAGCGTCCTATATTAAGAAAAAAGGGGACAAGTGCGTTAGCGACACATCTGCGCTTTTGCGTGCCACAGAGTTTGAATTTTTGGAAACGTAACTTTGATTGTGTCCATCACCTGTTTGGTGCTTTCCATTTAGTGTATTCCAGTGCACATGCGCCTAGTGATACATGTATAAATACGAGACGATGTTTCAATAAATGTTAGTTTCAAGTGAGCGCTTGTCCCGTCGTTCTTCATTTGTGTCGTTGTCACAGTCACGCTCTATTTTTCAATCATAATGCACCAACATGCCCAACAGTTGTGTTTAATAAAGGATAGGAATTTCGTCATTTTTGGGCACAATTTCGTGGCGCGCCGTATGGACAATACATGAAAGAGGCCGCCCGAAAGCCGTCGGACAGCGTTCAGAGTTGCCTTAGTTAATAGGTTTCGACTTGCCTTGTACTTTTCTTTGGTGAGTACCTTGGAGTTTGAGTGAGAGTGAGAAGGTGGATCACGTGATTGTTTGTGTACGAATCTTCGGATTTTGTAATGTAATGTAACGTTAATGTAACGACACGTTCCAATGTTCGAAATGGAACTGGAACGCGTTCCTTTCGCAATAAAGGAACTTGTAACGGGAGGAACGAGGAACGAGCTTTCGTTCCTGTTTTGGAGGAACCTGTACAACACTGACTGCCGGTAGCCGGCGGCTCTCCAGAAAGCTGTGACACTTACCTACCCTTCGACATCCATGGGCAAAATACCATGCCATTCTGTCATGCTTGAAAACTACTCAGGATGTTTTGAAGGAGCCCGCCTTTAATTTATCGTTCCGAAAAATCAAGTGGTAACGCGAACATAAAAAAATTGCAAGGCCCCTAGAGGGCTGAGCGCACGAAGCTCTGTTTCACGGTTCAGAGGTGGCGGCGTTGCGCAAAATGTCTAAATGCGTACTGCGGCTTCCATTTTTTTCCCGCACGTGTATAATGGCATAGTCAATGATCAAGCTGGAGGCGGATTCACAAAGCACATCTAGCGCGTGTTGAGTGACAGCAAATGAGAAGCTAGAGCATGTCGTAAAGCGATTCAAAGCTGCTTTTGCACACGCCGCTTCTTATATAGTTCAGCCACAGCAAAATAGGACGCGAGGCAGTAAAACCTAAATCTAGCGTAGGGACTAAAGTGTTACGACGATGATGTCAGCGGTGTGGGCGCGCACGCAAGACGAACGAATTCAGAAACACGATTTATTGAAAGCAAACAGACCAGAAATTTTATAAGCACCGTACAAGCGCAACAACTGATACGCATGACGCGAGTTACGGGGTCACCCAAAAAACTCTCTCCGAGCGGATCAACAAGAAAAACGTACAACAGGAACGTAAAGCAGCAAAGGTCAGTGCATTTTAAAATACATAAAGATGCACATTTCTTGACCACAATAGGGGGCCAAAATATTCCAGGAGCGAAGTTAAAGTGTGACACCAGAGTTTAAGGGGATTTGATACAATTCTTCAAAAGCGGATTTCAATCGCATTGTCGTTGTTTCTGTAATCTATCCTTGCCCTGTTTCTTACGCTTTCCTTTTTAAGGTTTATCGCGTCACACAATTTGTTGTTCACACATGGTGTAAAAAATAGTACGAACGCTAACTGCGCCATGGATCACACTGCTGTGACGGGAACTGTACCAAACACAACTTTTAAGGGGACCCTGCAACCCTTTCGATAAACACTTTCAGTCTTTCCTTCGCGTCTGGAAGCACTGCGAAAGCTACAGTTATCGCCACCACGGAGCGGTACTGCGTGATTTGCTCGTCGCACCAGATACGCCTTCCGCTTCTGCTTTGTTTTCGTGGCTTTATTTTTAAAGTTGCTATTGGAAAGCGTTCATTGCTGCAACTGAAGGAAAACCGGCCAACAGCCGCTACATGGCCTCAGTGACGTAATTCGGGTGGGCGAAGAACGCCAACACCGGGAAAGAGAAAATTCTTTCGAGCGAGCTTCCAAGTTATCTGATGGGCATAGAGCAATTTTTGGCTGAAGTACTTTGCGGCCCCCTAATCTAAGAACTGGGTGTGTTGGGTGACTACGCTCTGCAAGCGTTTAAAATTTCAAAAAAAGTTGAAAAAAGTGTTGCTGGGCCCCTTTAAGTTGGAGATGCAAAGGAAAAAAAAGGTTGGCTCTTTATCAGCTGTAGTCTGCAGTACCCCTGCAGTCTGGATACGTGACAACATGGTATAGGCATGGCGTCAGGGGAGCCATTGACCACATTGCCATGAATGCCGAAATTCACCAGATTATAAGATACAGCCTTCAATGGCCAGTGAACATTTGTGCAGTGACGTTTATAGGCGAACTTAAGGTGACTTATCCTCGCCTGCGTGGTTCACCTGGTTACGAACTTAAATTAACCGCCTGAGGGAGGGGCAAACATAAAGGCTAGAATACATGGAGCGATCTTTCACGACGAAGTTCGCGCGGCGGAAGACCAGCCGTGTCACGACGCCGAATGTTCGTCGGGCTGCGCTACATGTAGCAAAGTACGGCGGCCGCCGCCGCCTCGCCGCTGCGCTGCTGTCAGTGTGGCTAGACGAGGCAAATACATTGAAGTGAAACACAGGAGAAGCAAAAAAAGCCGTCAAGACTATTATTATTGCTTTTTAGTTGCAAAACCCTCTTGAAAGGCGTAAAATGTTGTGAAGAAGAAGTTTTTAATTTTTTTGTCTCGCCACATCTCGCGAGATTGTTGCTATGACGACGACAAACGCTACTGCGTCAGGCTTAACAGCTAGAAAAACGCCCTTCTATCTGAAAAAAGAAGGCTATTTGTCGCTTGAAAATTGATGTGAGGGCAAGAGTGGACAAATTTAATTCGAAGTAAACGGTTTAGAACACGATATCGCATTGAGGGATTAGCGACGAAGCTGTTATCGCTGTGAAGCGGGCGGAGAGGGCGCCGCCATGTTTGGCAACGCTTCGCCGCTGCCGTCGACGGCGACGAACTTTTTCTGCCCCGGCTAGATCGGCGGCGGACGATGTTTTTCCGCCGCCGGGCGAAGTTCGTCGACTATTCGTCGCATAAACGCTCCATGTATTCCGGGCATAACGCATCGAAGACGCCAAGCGCGTATTCGGACACACGGATAAACCAAATTATGTCGGGGATTTTTGCGGTTGCAGCCCGACCATAAAGAAAGAGGCCCCGACGAAATTTCATCTGCTAGCACGCGAAACAGGTGCACTCTCTGCGTATACTTTGAGCCGGCCGCGTCGGCTGAGGCAGCGAAAGCAGCCTGACTGCTACCAACGTTATTTGCTACTTGGGTCTATTAACAACAAACATCACAACACACATACACAAGCAAAGTGATTGGGTGGTTTCACAGAGGCAAGGCGGATCGAAACCTTTTCTCAAGACTTCAAAACGACCAGCTTCGTGCATTTGCACAAGTTCAAATCAATTTCTTTGCAAACAGATAAATAGAACTTCCCACGTACTACCACAAACAGGAAACAGTCAGTCGCCTTAGAAATTAGCATTGCGACAATGCCAGCATTCGTGGCGAATGCCCTGCCCCTTTATACGCTTTTTAGCACAACTCTCAAACCCTATCGGCTAGATTTATACAGCCCGAAGTTGCCACAAGTCCAGAAGAGGAAATGGGGCGACGTAGACAGGTGAGGGAAAGTTCGACAGCAGCCAGTCATTTACCCGGGCGGGACAATCCTGACGCAGTGGTACCAGCTTTCAGCACGACGAATTGCTTCTCAAGTATGGCGAACTGCTCGCTCAGTGACGCCACTGCAGCCTTGAGTTCGTCCCCGCCGTCTGTAGTCGTCGAATGCAGGGCCCGCTGGAGCTCGCTACAGCGGGCTTCAGCGGGCGTTGCCGAAGTCTTGGAGCAGTTAACGCGCTTCCGAGGCGGCAAGGACAACGTCGGAACCACGTCCTTCGCAGTGAGGGTAGTGCTGCCTCACATCCTTGAAGACAATGACACCTTCGCACGTGAGTCATGTCGTCACGGAGAAGTTGTAACTGCTGATCAGGTGTTCATTCAACTTAGAAAGTGACCCCGTAAAGCTGCAGCCACTATCCGCATTCAGACAGCGAACTTTCTTCCCGCCCATACTGTCAAAATTGTAGCATTCTTTGCACACGTAATTTGTGTGTTTATCAATACGGCACACGCCAACGGGAAACCATGTTTTGCATGAGCTGCAAGTGACGTGCAAACAAGAAAGAATCGACACCCGTGGATTAACGATGCCACAATAGCTACAGACGAACACGTCCTCTGGATCGTCGAGAAATTCTAACCCTTTGAAGTCAACGTGCGTACTGAAGCCTTCAACGCCGTACTTGTGTCGCTGAGCGTCGGTCATTTTCAGCACAAGTCCTTCCTTCGTGTCCTCACTCGCCGCACGAAATGTTCCTTGTGAAGTTGCGAATTGAGCAACACGGTCTGCGTCTGCGACAGGCAGGCAGGCAGAACACTGGGAGGCTAAAAGCAAAAACTATAGCGGAGTGGATTAACAAAAACTCGTCTACTTCAATTTTAGCCGTTCCAGCCTGGCAAGCCTACACACTTGCGTCTTGCGTTCCCCCGCTTTATGAAAAAGATAACAGATAACGTGAAGGGATAAGCCTGGTTAAACTGAGAACGCAAGCTTGCCAAACAGTGGGAAACTATGCATGCAAGCGCGATCTATATGCGCCGCAGATAACTAGAGCGCGTTGGCCGCCTCGTCACATCCGCCCGACCGATTTCGATGTTCGGACTTCGGGCACTCACCTAGAGCTGTGAGCAGTTGAAAAAAAAAAGCATGAAGAAGAAAAAGTTTTTCTCGTTTTTTTTTTTAAACCAGGGTAACATGAAAAAAAAAAACTTCTCTGGGGAAATTCGTTGTGATGCGATCAATGATCAGTGAGGGAAATGCTTTCTGAAATCAATGCCTTGACGTGAAATCGTGCACAGATTTTTAAAGCGGAAGCTCGGTGGGACTTTTGTAAGGCAGAATGTAGCAATTATATTCTTTTCAGTGTTAACTATTGATCGGGCACTTAAGCCACTTCAGTGATTTGAATTAAGGCGAAAGCCAGCGATTATCGAAGACTTCTTCCCTGCTGCATCGTGTTTGCGGTGCGTCATGTTCACCTGTCACGCGGCAGGCATCCGGATAATTCTTGTTCCATCCTGGCACGATGCAGGGTTAGTGGTGTAGTTACAACACTTGGTTGCGGCTCTTGGCGATCCGGGCTCAAATTCTATTCGAACCGAAATAAGTTTCTATGTATATTCTATTTACTTCTTTTGCTTTTTACACCATCCGTAATTTAGTTTCATTCGTGCAGTCGCCAGAAACTACGATAAGCTTTCGCGTTTGATGAGACATCTAGGAATGCCGATTTTTTATAGATCTGCGCGGAATCGTCTTCTTTCAATCTTTCATATTTTTCTGAAAAAAAAAAACTCGAAAGAAACCTGATTTTTTCACGCCCCTCAAAATTTCGTGAAAACTTACATATTTACACTACTACTAAGGCAACGCTTAGTACAACGTGTAGTACACATTTACATCGTTAAGTACAAACTTGGGCCCACACAGACGCTCACAGATGCTGGTGAGCATAACATAGATGTACTAATTGGTAACCTAACTACGATAACATCAGAATCAGCAGTAGCTATAGGAGGGAAAGAACAGTGACAAGATACGGACAAGCTCTTGTATAAAACCCTGTACCTCATTTAGAAACGCGATAATATGCAAGGGTTAACAATCAAGAATCAAATATAATTAGCCGAGTTCTGATAACTGATTACCAGAAGCATCTCTGTGCGCATACGACATGGCAAATGTTTATGAATTCTTAGAGAGAGTGTGAAATTTAGGAGTGACGACGATGAAGCTCGCTCCTTCTATTGGCAATGATAGAATGTACGCACTTAGCACCGGAGTGTGAGATGTTACGGACACTCATTCGACAGTAAACGTAGTGGACAGTTTCTATGCGGATTTGTGCGCCAGTAATGGTCGGCCAGAGAACCATCCTTTCCGGAATGACGTCATAGTCTAGGTTCCAGCTGTAGTATTAATAAGGCGAACAAGGCCATTGATGAGAGGAATAGGCTTGGGAAGGTGCACAAAGACGCGACATGACAACTGGAGACCCAACAAAAGAAGGACGAGGCATTGTTGTAGAAAGTTTGCAGTTATTCTCCCAGTGCCGCAGAATGTACCAACCTAGTTCTATCTCACTAGAGAAGGGAAGGGCTTAAAGATTAACAAGCACATGAGTATACTCGCCCTTCTCTTTCCGCCGTTCACCAAAGTAATCACTGCATAGGTGACACCTTACACTTTCATCACTGTGAGAGCAAACGGGACTGAAGGGAGATTACTCACCAATGACCCAGATCACCGCCATGAACCAAGCATTAGAGGAAAGCTTCTGTAAAGGGCTTTTAGACGTTGCAAAAAAGTGGTCCATTCCTTAATCCGACTTTTTCGAGTTCATAAATTTCAGGATACGTGTACGGGGCGCGCCTTTTCATAATTGAAACGTTCTCTATCACGTACGATGGCAGACAGGAAAACACTATATCTCTTAAATTATTTACAGCGTCTCCAGATGGCGTGTTTCGAAGTCGCGACTATAGAAGTCAGGTTGAAGAGTTAACGGGGGATTATTGAAGCCCTTGGAATGTGCGAACGAGATCGTTTTGTTGAGAACCTAGATAGGCCTACAATTAACAGTTAAGGAACGGCATCTGGAAAGCTTAGTCATATGTTTAAGAATAAATGTAAAGAAATCGAAAAGAATGCTTAACAACGAAGCAGTCGGACAGCCCTTTAGCTCAGGTAATTGCATACCAGATCGGGTGGGTGAATATATTTATTTTGGGGCAAGTTGTTAGAGCTGATCATAACCACGAGAAAGAAATCAAGTGCCGATTTAGCATCGGATAAGGTATATTATGGAAGCACCCTTAAGAAAGGAACAGTAGCTCACATTCGTTACTGAATAAAAGGTAATGCTAACTTTCAGGGAACCAGCTTGGGTTATCACTACGCGCCTTCGAACAAAACTTAGGACAGCTCAGATAGTAATAGACAGGAGGATTACAGCTGCGACACTCTGCAATATCAAACGATCGTCATAGGTTCGGAAACAGTCTAGTATAGAAGTCACAATATTTCAAATGAGGGGGAAAAGGGTTTCGGCAGCAAGTGCCACGCATGTACAACAGGATAACTACCCGAATAGTATACACCTAATGGCTACCGAGGGAGGCGATTAGAAATAGGGGAAGACAGAAACATCGGTGGTGGTATGAGATAAGAAGTTTGGTAGGAAAATGATGGCTTCGGGTGGAGCAGGGCGGGAAGAATTAAGAAATCTATGAGGGCGGTCTTCTGTGTCCCTTGCTAACTTTATGCTGAAAACGATGATGAGGATGAGGTGTAATTGATGTGACCGTCAATCAAAATAGAACAGGGTGGTGTATTGTGCACGAGGGGTGCCGGCAGACGGTAAATCACCTCGGTCGAGACGCTGGCATCCTTTCTCTCTTGCAGCTGCACTCTGCGAGCTCGGCCATCGCCGTGGGCTACCAGCACGGCTACCGGACCGCGCGGGCAGCGCTGGCGCAGATATATAGGACGCAAGGGGTCTGGAATGGCCTCTGGCGAGCGACATCAACAAACATGCTTCGCTTGTCCGTAGGCTCGGCGCTGCAGCTGTCCACATTCACTGCATTCAAGACCTTGCTCAACACGGCCGTTGAAGGTCGCGAGCGCTACTTTGTCGTCAACACACTGATTGCGGCCTTCCTGTCCGGCGTCACGGTGGCACCGCCTGTGGCGTTCTTGGACGGGCTGCGCGCGCGCCTGTATGCACAGCCCTCTAACCCAAGCGGCGAAGGCATCTACTACAACGGCTTGCGCGACTGCGTCATCAAGGTGAAGCAGACAGAAGGCCTGCGGGCACTGGCCCGTGGGGCGGGCGGGGCGTTCTTCTACATCATGACTTCATCGGTCGTAACTCTCGTCACCTGGGAAGAAATTAAGGGCAGGAGGGACAAAAACCGCACTCAGAAACAGGACCTCCTTGTCGACTACGGCATCATATGAAACATGGTACCGCCGAGGGAGCGCAGTGGACCGAATATTGTTAGACGTTCACAATACTCATAACCTCACTGTCGGTACACGTATCTGCCTCAATGACGTGGATTTGTCCTTTACAAACTCTTCAGGCGTCACCGTTACACGTATCTTAATCACACATCTAACCTATTAGCATATTTTAGGCGGTTTAATTTGATACTGCCTGGGCGAAAGTAGTGTTCATATTGCAAGGTGTTCATATTGCCGGGTTCATGACAACAATTAGACCGCTCAGACACATTAGCGAGTTTTAGCTGACCGTTTTCCACGGTCCGCTCCGTTCCGATAGCAAGCGGGACAGCCATTGCGCATGCGTTGCGCGCTTGGCCGCGAACGGCATTGGCTCCAGTTGGGCTGAGCGTGCCGCCTATGCCGGAGCGGACCGTCGAAAACGGTTAGCTAAAACTCTCTATTATCTCCGGGTGCGTTCTTTTGGATTGAACTACAAACAAAACACCAACCGCTCACGCATAAATTAGATACCATTACTGTCTAGCAGCTTAGCATTCGACACTCACATTTAGACGTTTTAATACCGCACCCACAAGCACATTTTGCCACGTAATAAATTATGGTGTTTAATCAGTAATATGGGCAATACGCGTTCTTGTGTCAGAATATTGTCGACCAAACACGCTGCTGGGCACCTTGCTATCGATTAAGAGCTTACGTGTTCATTTCGTGCTTGCGGGCTTATTGTTACAACAGATGCCAGTGACTATTTGCAGATGACTTTGCTTATAGCGCAACGTGGCCATTCACTGCCTGTATTATCCGCTGTAGTTGACTAAGGTTCACTCTATACGCCTCGAGCTTTGCGATCGCTACGCCGCCTGCCGCCGGTTCTCCGGGGCTTTTACGGGATGAGCGCTGCGTGGCGGATAGGAGCTCATGCAGTGTTTTGGCTTTCTTTCGCTTCTTCTTGCCCTTCCGCGCCCTGAAAAGCTTGTTATGGCGACATCTGTTAGCAAACAGCACATTTATGGCACTTCAAAAGCAGCTGCGGCCTGGTGGAGAGCTCGAACTGAATATCAGGCCCATGCACTTATTTCGCACAAGGGAAGCTGGCGAGGAGGCGCTGAGTAGGACTCCTATTCTCGTCATGGCACGGCATAACACTGCAAGGAAAAAAAAATGATTTAGCCCATTTCACAAGTTTCCGACATACTCACCACCTTATCTAGCTGTATTACTGTACCATTTCATGGATACTCTCTTCCGCATGCCCACATTTCTCTAACTGATGCGACGTGTCCTAATACACTGCACTTCTTTTTGATGTATGCGAACAGCTTTCCCCATAAAAGTCAAAGACCACTGAATTCGCAAGCCGTGAGTTGTTTGGGATACTTTACAAGTGATTAAGTTCATTTGCACACACTTCTAGAAACGGAAATGAAACTGAGCGAGAGTTAAAAAAAATTTGCTTCAATCCACGCTGTGAAGGTTAAACGACACCCACAGCAATTGCCCATGCGACGTCACTTGAACTCACACACGTGGCTCTACAAAGAGCGAAACCAGAGATTCTGCCTGCCGTTACCTGGAAATCACGGGGATATCGTCCCGAACGCAGAAGCGTCGGCCACGGCCCGGCTAGAGCGGCGGACGACGCCGCCGCCGTAGCCCGGCCGTGAGTCGGAAGTGAGAGAAAACGGAGAGGAGCGTCTTTCAACGGGTGAGACAGCGGAACCTAGCCATCCTGATGTGCTAGCTTGGGGCTACACCACCGCGAGGCACAAGCGCAGACACCGAAACAATTCGGTATGCAAACAATTCGGTATGCTTTCTCATAATCCATGAAGGCTATATAGGGGTTCAGTATACTCAGCGCACTTCTCTGACTCCTGATTGATCGCGTGAATATGGCCCATTGTTGAATAGACTTTACGGAACCCTGCTTGTTCTTTAGGTTGACTGAAATCTAAGGTTGCAGAAATTCTGTGAGCGATTACCTTGGTAAGTACCTTGTAGACGACTGACAGTAAGCTGGTCGGCCTGCAATTTTTCAAGTCCTTCATGTCACCTTTCTTATGGATTAGGATGACGTTCGCGTTCTTCCAAGATTCCGGCACACTTACGGTCATTAGGCCTTGCGTATACAGGTTTGCCAGTTGTTCAGGTACAATTTCTCCGCCATCCTTCAAGAGGTCTGCTGTTATCTGATCCTCACCAGGTGCTTTGCCTCCTTTCATTTCCTTCAAAGCTTTCCTTCGGTCGTTACTGGTGGGATGTCTATCTCCTCTGAACTGCTTTCTCGTTCGGCATTATCCTGGATGTCCCGGCTACTATGCAGATACCAATAGAACTCCTCGGGTACTGTGACTATTTTATCCCTATTTGTGATGACATTGCCTTGCTTGTCTTTAAGCGCATACATCTGATTTTTCCCCGCGCCAAGACGCCTCTTCACTGCTTTCAGGCTGCCTCCGTTCTTTACAGCGTATTCGATCCTCTCCATATTATACTTCCGTATGTCAGCTGTCTTACGCTTACTGATTAACTTCGAAAGCTCCGCTAGTTCTATTCTGTCAGCTGGGGTGGATATTGTCATGGTTTGCCGTTTCCTAATTAGATCTTTCGTCTCCTGGGAAAGTTTGCCATTATCCTGTCTAGCCATCGTGTCCCCTACTTCTACTGCACACTCTTGTCGCTGGCTTCCTGTGTCGTAAAGTCTGCTTCCTCGGTAAGAGCTGAATATCGGCTCTGCAGCGCGATCCTGAATTCTTCTACTTAACGCCTTACTGTTAGCTCATTAATCGGCTTCTTCCGTATTGGCTTGTTACGGTCCCTCCTCAAATCTAGCTTAATTCGAGATCTTACCATGCGGTGTTCACTACAGCTTACCCTTCCGAGCCCTTCTACATCCTTCACGACGCTGCAGGGTTATCGCATCATATTAGGTTATTTCATTTTTATGCTCCCCATTCGGGCTCCTCCACGTTCATTTCCGGCTCTCCCGTTTGCAGAAGAAGGTATTCATTATGCGTACGTTATTCTGCTCTGCGAACTCGACTAGTAGTGTCCCCCCTGCTATTTCTACAGCCCAGACCATAGTTCCCAACTGCCTTGTCTCCAGACTGATTCTTGCCTACTTTAGCATTGAAGTCCCCCATAACTACGGTATACTGTGTTTTTACTTTAGCTATTGCCGATTCCACATCTTCGTAGAAGCGTTCCACTACTTGGTCGTCGTGGCTGGATGTTGGCGCGTAGCCCTGCACTACCTTGAGCTTGTACCTCTTATTGAGCCTAATTAGAAGACCTGCTGCCCTTTCGTTAATGCTATAGTATTCGTCTATGTTGCCAGCTATGCTTTTATTGACTAGAAATCCCACTCCCAGTTCTCTTCTGTCCTCTAGACCACGGTAACATAGGACGTGTCCATTTTTCAGCACCGTAAAGGCTTCGCCTGCCCTCCTAACCTCGCTAAGCCCTATTACACCCCATTTAATGCCCTCTAATTCCTCGAACAACGTCTCGAGACTTGCTTCGCTAGATAAGGTTCGCGCGTTAAAGGTTGCCAGGTTCAGATTCCATTGGCGGCCTTTCCGGATCCAGGGATTCTTAGCACCCTCTGCTGCGTCACAGGTCTGACCGCCGCCGTGGTCAGTTGCTTCGCAGCCACTGGAGACTGAGGGCCATGGGTTAATTGGCGTATTCATGGGAGGTTGTGGCCGTTACTACACCAGGGTGGCCAATCCTGCTCTTGTGAGGGAGTGCGTTACCGGCAATGGTCGCCGGGGTCAGGTCGCACCCCTAGCCCCATTCTGCAATTCCATCAATCCGCGGATATTTTTTTTAATCCGGTGGGAATTGTCCGGCACCGGGATTCAAACCACGGTCCTTCTTCTGCAATCCGACAATCTGGATCATGCGATGTGATCGTGTTATAAGACAAAAGTAATCTCGGAAAAGTTAAACGCTTCCATATTTTCGCTTCCATAAACGCTTCCATATTTTCGGTTTGTAGTCGGGTATTATTTCGGGTATTAAATGCCGTTACCTCGCGCCCATTCTGCGCCGACAAGATAAAGCCGCTTTTATGTTGAAAAAAAAATGGTAGGAGGAGGGGGGGGGGGGTTGCAGAGGTCATGGCTACCATCTTCGACGACTGAGTCGACAATATAAGCAAGTGACGCATGTATATACACCAAATTTTGCCGAAGGCCCCGCCGTACTCAGGTGCGATTTATCCCGCGCCGCTGATTCCCAGCACCCCTTATTATGTCACTATAGTGACATACCGCAAAGTCAGAAAGCAACAAAGCAAAGCAGCAGATAAAGTTTGCTTGAAAAAGTAGAGATATTTTACTGTGGCCTTGCCGTGGAGTAGGATGTATATGCAACCGTTGCTTTTTGTTCACCACATCCGCAGAACAAACGCTATAGAAGGCTGTGTCACGCGAGAGCCGCTCGCGTTAGAGGGGGATCCCACAGGGTAACACCCGCCCAGGTAAAAGTGTCCCTGTGACGTTGCTCGCGAGTTTGTGAACGACGAAGGTCTATATCTATAGACCACAAGAGCAAGCAAGGTACCCCTACGTGTGCTGAACCGAACATGTAACATTGACGTTACTGTGAATGGGAAACGATTGTCACGTTCTGCGATTGGTGATACATACTTCCATTCTGATACAATGCTCAGTGGGTGACCCAAGCTATTTTTAGCATACCTGCGTTGTCGGAGGGAGCGTGGTAGCCTTTTGAGAAGCCTCGGGGGCCGGGCGCCTACGGCTTGCTTACGAGCTGGCTTGTCGTACGCTGGAAGGTACTGCATGCTGCAGGCGGACGTGTTGGCGCCCGCCAGGGCCTAGTGTACGCAACGATGCGTGCGACAACATGCGCGTATTTTCCATCACCCACCGAAATTTTTATCAGGGATCGCCACTTTGAAGGCATAAATAAAGTGGTGATTATGGCGGCTAGTAAGATCAGGAACAAGTGAGTCTTTGACGTGAGGGCGGGGCTCTAGTATACGCAGACATGCAGCAGTATACGCGACCAAACTAACATTAACGAAATGAGTTTACTACGCCTTGGTGAGCGCGGGTGACAAGAGCTCTGCGGCCTACTACGGCCAGCTGCGCTTGGAAATAACGAACGACTGGGTGAAACAATCGGTAGAAAGGGGGCTCTAGCAACAGGTCCCCTACTCAGAGGGCGTGTTCCCAAACTGTCCCAGTCTGTATCAACTATGACGACGGGTTACCCCCGCGCGTTTTTATTACTATATTTTACCGTTTACTTCTATTTACTATACTTTCTCCTAACATTTACTAGAAAAGATAAATGTTTCGGGAGAAAATCAGCTACGAATCTGCTCACTTCTCGGCAAATCTCGTTGATCTTCTGCCGCCTCTGCCACGGAAATGCCTATTTTTTTCTCCCCCGCCCACCTCTCACACTCTTCCCGTCCCTTTTAGTTCGTCCCACGATAAACGCGGAAGAGGTCTGCCAAAGTCAACTCAATTTTCCCGCGTCCACGGCACCCGCCATCTACTGGAACCCTTCGTTACTGTTGAACTTGGAACACCACCTCGAGGTCCCCGAGCTTTTTTTTTTTTATTTTTGGGTCAGAATTTTGTTTTCAATGCACATTTATTATTTGCTATCGCAGATATCAAAGGCACATTTATTTTATATTAAAAGAACACGGCGAGTACCAGTTGTACATTGATGTCCTGCCTCAAATATGTGTAATTTTTTTTTTGCTCGACATTGTTGACAAGTATGAAGTATTGTGTTTCCAGATCTAGTGGCTGGTAAAGATTTTACCTATATAAACTTCTCATTCAAGGTTTTTTTTTTTAACTTTCGGCCGCATGGCTTAATCGAGGGAGGGACAGACAGTTCAAAATTTTCTGGTTGAAGTAGCCCAAGAAAGACTATCGTCTTTGAAATGCCGTGAACAGTCAGGCTTTAGCCAACATTTCTACACTATGACACGATTAATCCCGTGGCTTAGCTTCACCTCAAGGCTCTAGATTGACCAGTTCATACACTCAACAATAAAATTTCGGCGAATGGCGACGTCGAGAATATGAATTGAACCAAAAGTTTGGTTAGCGCTATGGCATCACGCAATGCAAGCGTTACTGTCAGGTTCAAACAATAATAAATAAGAAGAAGAAGCTAATTGAACCATAGTCTACGCTGGTAATACCAAAAGGACACAACTGGCAAAGATAAAAATACTAACAAAGGGTGAGTGCGGTTAAGCTTCGGCGAAAATGACAAAGAGGTCAAGTAAAGTAAAAAAATAAATTCACAGTACGTGTTTGTCACTTGCACGGCTTCGAGAGGAGACGGCCTAGGAATTGCCGTCGTGGACTACCACCACTACCACTGGGAGGTGACACGGGATTGAAGGGGGGGCTTAGCGCAAAAAAGACGAAGACGGTGGCAGACGAGACAGGCGCTAACTCGTAGTAGCGCCTGTCTCGTCTGCCACGGTCCTCGTCTTTTTTAAGTGCGATGCACTTTATAAGCGACCCTGAATCCGCCGTCCGCATTGCTCCTCCTCCTCTCCCCTAGCAACGGCGCGAGGAGCGGAGAGGAGCGTCTGTAGCAACGGCGCAGCGACGTCACACCCCACGTGACCCGCGCGCGCTCCGCCTCCCGCGCCGTGGCTGCGCGCGCCCGCGCCGGCTCCCGCACCGCTCCTCGCGCCGTGACGTCACACTCCCACGTGACCGCGCGCTGGCGCCTTTGCGTCTGCTCCGCCTCTCCTCGCGCCGTGACGTCACATGCTCTGCAGCTGGCGCGCCTCTCCCCCCGTTAGGTTTGCACTCACCCTCGGCGCGCGCCTCTCCCCTCGCCTGACAGCTCCCCCTCGCCGGTACTGCGCCTCTCAAGGCGATGGCAGAATTACTACGCCGTGTACTCTCGGCGCAAGAAATGCATTCGCACTTCCTCACGATTCCCTTCGGGGAGGTGGGGGCAATTTTTTTTGCGCTAAGCCTTTCATTCAATATGTACCAACTAGCCCAACAGCACGTCTTCATGGAGATGACACGGGTCCGACCGCCCGACCGCTGTGCATCCACACGACGGACCGAGTCCGCGGTCCGATCGGTCACGTGATGCCGCGTCACGGTCCGCCGCGGTCCGATGCAGCGCCGAGAGCATCCACACGGCGGAGCGCGCCGTAGCCATAGAGTTTCATACTAACATTAGTATGAAACTCTATGGCCGTAGCAGACGACAGAGCGGTCCAACCAGCAACACTCTCCACCACAGTGCTTCCAACCAGACGAACTCGCGAACCCATACGAACGGCTCGCGCCCGCGCCGCACATGTTTTACGTGTATTTTGCGCTTGGTTTCGCGGTTCCGCGCGCATTTTGGAGCAGTCGAAATGGAAACAGAGCGCAAGCGTCGTTTGGCCGCTATGGCGTTAGCTTTGTACGTTGATGAAGAAGACTACCCTGCGCCGAAAAGGTCGTGCTGGGTTAAAAAGTGGATGTGTCGAAAAGAGCTGGGACTGCGGAACCAAGTTGTGGCGTGCGGAATCCAGAGCAGAGCGCATCCACACGGCGGGCCGGCTGAGCGGACCGGGAATGGCCGACCGTCTGAACACGCAAGCTGGAAGGTTGAACACAGGCGCCGTTTGGCCGCGACAACATGTTGTAACGCACAAGCCTGCACGAAACGTTTCAACCCCACAGTAACAGCCACCCGCGTGCTAGCCGGGCGGGCGCGCTCACGCAGCCGCCGGCGTCGTTCGGCGACGGCGGGGCGATCCGGGTTGCATACGGCTCGTCACCGCTCGCTGGAACCGAACGCTTCCCGTAAATTGAGGTCCACATGCGTGAAACAAAGTGATAATGATGGCTAGCATCGCACTAGTAAGAGTCGTAGGACTCGCTAGTAAAAGCGCGGATGAAGTATGCGTCGCGATTGTAAGCCTAGCCCGCCGCCTATCACAGCGGGGGTGATTGACAGGCTCCTTCGAGCGCTTCGAAACAGCCGCGCTGCCCGCGCCATTCTCTATTGGCGCAACTGGACCCGGCTCCGCCCACGCGGCGCGGGAGCTGTCAGACCACGCTGATTGATGTCGCGGTCCGCCGTCGAGACCGCGGACCGAAAAGCCTCGGCGAATAGTTGGACCGCGAGGGCCGCGGTCCTGCGCGGTCCACTGGCGCTCCGCGCGAACTGGTGACGTCCTATCATGTGATGCGCGGACCGCGGTCCAAATAATCGTTTTGGTCCGCCGTGTGGATCGGCCTACGCTCCACACCGCCCCCTTTCTTCGTCCTCACGGGATCGCCTTCGCCGTAGGGCCGCTATCGCTGGCAGCTCCTTATTGGTACGAGACTTATTAGGTGCACCCCAGCTATTCTTTAGCATGATGACGGGTTACCTCCGCTCGTGTATGTAACGGCTAACCAGGGCGATTGGCCAAGCCTTTCAGGCACTTTACCAAAGAGAAGGAAACGGTGCAAAAGGAAAAGGATCATATGGATCCCACCACTGGAGGTTTACATAAGTAATTTGAGCATGCTAATTGAAAAAAAAGTAGTGTAGTACCTGCGCGCTGATTGCGTATGTTTTTTTTAAAGGGCGAATGGCCGAGCCTCTCAGCCATAGTAACACGGAAAACGAACGACTCAATCGGCAAAAGCGCCCATCTCCCCGCGAGGGGGACTCGAGTAAATGCGTCGCATAGGGGGTGGGTGTATTGCGTTAACGTTTAGTGTTTGGGGAGTTGGTGGTAGTGAATGCGTTGTATCAGCAGCTTCTTGACGTAGTTTGAATGAGTCAAGAATATAAGGCGCGTTCGTAGCCTTTGATTCTGTGTCGGTTTTGTGGCGCAGTGGGAAGAGCATCATGTACAGTCTCAACGGAAAAAGATTGGCACAAGTGATTCATGACTGGAGCCGAAAAATCTCGACACGTGGCGCAATCGTTGCCCAGCGCGCCGATAGCGAGAGTGGCAAGCACGTTCCATTTTCCAAGAAGGGGTGGCTGGCAGAAAGCAGCCCATCCTGTTGTCGGCCCATTCGAAAGCCCACATCTTGCATAAACGCTTGTGCATTCCTTATCGACAGACATGCCTATACACATGATTTCTTTTTTTTTCCAGAGCTGCCAGCTACCTTACTGGCAAATATTTTCTGGACGACGCACTGTCAAAAGCAGTGGGTGGCAGTGCTTACGTCACAGGAAAGCAAGAGTTTAAAACCAGGTGTGGTTCGAATAATTTTTATCAGAACGACACACGACATAAGTTGCAAGCAGTTTGTGGGAGTGCTTAGCGCCGACCACCCCTTCTTAAGAAAATGGAATGTGCCTTGCGCTGTCGCTGTAGGAGCGCTAAATGACAATCGCGCCGCCTGCCACGATCATTCCGCTCTAGTCATGAATCCCTTGTGTCAATCTTTTTCCGTTGAGACTGTACCTCGCGTTCCGCCCAGAGGTAGTGAATGCGTTGTATCAGCAGCTTCTTGACGTAGTTTGAATGAGTCAAGGATATAAGACGCGTTCGTAGCCTTCCATTCTGTGTCGGCTTTGTGTCGCAGTGGGTAGAGCACCATGTACCTTGCGTTCCGCCCGCAGTGTCGTGGGATCGAAACCAGGTGCCGGTAAGTATTATTTTTTTATATAGTGTAGGGAGAGGGGGTGCGGACCTGTTGTTGAGAGCGAGGAGGGTAGCGTGATGCGGGAGAAGAGGAGTGGGGGAGAGGGCGCGCCTGGAACGGCTGTTGCGGACGCCGAGGCACGCCGACAACGCCGGGTGACATCGTGAGTTAAAGAAATGCTCTGCATTTAAGACATAGTGACGGGGTAACCAAACTACAATCGCACGTATACTGGACACGTTTCTGCATGCCTGTGCTGCTTCTACTGCGATGGACTCTGAAGCGTCTGCCTAAGCGGGAGCTGTGAAGCGCGGTCACCCACAGACGTGCGCCTAGATGAAGATGGAAGGAAGCACAAAGATGCCACACTGCGATCAAAGAGGGAAGCACTCCTTCCAGCTTAAACCATTACACGACACCACCGGAACCGTTACGATGCGAAGATTTCAGGTCAGACGTATCTCCCTCTTGTGACGGAGACATTAGAGAGGTTTAGAATAACGTACGCAGTCGTACGCAAACAGTTCGCGAACGCTGTCTTTGCGTAACCGGTTTTGCGTTTGGAGGACGGAAGACGAGCGGACGCTATTTCAGCGAAATAGCGTGCGTACGCGAGGCAGCTTGCGTATCTCTCTGTTTCCAACGTGGCGGCAAGTAGCGCGACGCCCCTCCACGGTTCCGTCCTTCTGTGGACAGTAATTTGCCTTTGGTGGACCAAGTTATTTACTGCTGTGCTTTTAAATAATTCGCATGGTTTGCACGTCACTCTTGCTTAGCGCTGTACCACTGTGACATCGCCGACTGCCCGAACGAAGCCTTGCAGCTGCAGCGAAGCCGGCCGGCGAGCGAAGCTGTCTGGTTGGCGTTGTGGACGCGTTCGATTCGCGATAAAATGCGACGTTATATTTCTGCGCGTTTGCTGTGTTTACCGTGCTCGTGATTATCTTTCTCTAGCGACGTACGATGCAACCTCGCATAGGGTATCTATAAAAGCCTTCTCAGCTTGCACACCAAAGTTAAATAACTTGTTCGTCTCCGCAAACCGCGAGAGGTGATTGCCGAATTGACGTCGGGCAGGAAGCAACCGATCGCCCGTTAATCGCGGTTCACACTTGCAACGCATGATGTGTTCGTTCGAAACGCACGTCTGGATTGTTTTGAAGTTTAATAAAATGTACGCGTCAAACCCGGCCATCTGGCTCAGGGCCGTTGTCTGCGATTGCACGAAAGAAACGCCTTCTTTATGGAGCGTCCTCAGGGAAGAGAATATTCGTATGTTATGGACGTTTTGCATTCAATACAAACGGGAGGGCGGTCGTTTGGACATCTTCGCGTAGTCGTAAAATTTCGAGGCACACCGGCTTTCCGCTGGCAGATGAGCCGGCGAGTCGTTTCGCAATAAATTCAAGAGATGGCGCCGTAAGCGTTAGCGTGTCGCTGCGCAAAACTGATGAGACGCTCTACTAAAACTTCCCTCGCGCTGTTGGCGTAGCGTGACGCAAAAATTAAGCGTTTAGCGTACGCAGTCACCAAACGCTATACCAAAACTCCCTATCGCCGATGCTGAAGAGGACATAATCATACCAGACCTTCCATTAGACAAAGCATCGCACAGCTTTAAATAAAACGTTGTGCTTTCGCATCCCACACGTAAGCAGTCTTAAGTGTCTCCCGGTATTTTTAAAGAAAACGGCCTTTCTTTGGCTACATAAGCGCGAAAGATTTGGTCTGTCTGTCTGTCTGTCTGTCTGTCTGTCTGTCGGTCTGTGTGTCTCTCTGTCTGTCTGTCTGTCTGTCTGTCTGTCTTCCTGTCTGTCTCTCTGTCTGTCGGTCTGTGTGTCTCTCTGTCTATCTGTCTGTCTGTGTCTCTGTCTGTCTGCTGTCCCTCTGTCTGTCTGTCGGTCTGTGTGTCCCTCTGTCTGTCTCGCGGTCTGTCTGTCTGTCTCGCGGTCTGTCTGTCTGCCTGTCTGCCTGTCTCTCTGTCTGTCTGTCTCTCTGTCTGTCTGTCTGCCTGCCTGTCTGTCTGTCTCGCGGTCTGTCTGTGTGTCTGTCTCTCTGTCTGTCTGTCTGCCTGCCTGCCTGTCTGTGTCTCGCGGTCTGTCTGTCTGTCTGTCTGTCTGTCTGTCTGTCTGTCTGTCGGTCTGTCCCTCAATTCAGCCGCATAGCCCACAGTTATATAAAAGAATTCTTGAATTAGAAGTTTATGGAGGTGAAGCTTTCCTAAACTACTAAATCTGGTGGCAATGTTCATGTCCGCATTGTTGAGCAAAAACAAAACTTCACGCATATTTGAGACAAGACGTCAATACATGAGTGATATTTCCATTGTTATTTCGATTATAAATAGATGGATGAGTTATTTTTGCGATAGAAAATAAAAACTAGGGCTTGAAAAAATATGTTGACTCAGAAATACAAAAAGCACCCGTGGCGCCCACTCGTGGCAGTGTTCAAACTTCAAAAGTAGCTGAAAGTTCCACTAGATGGAGCGAGCAGTGGAGCTATGCACAATTAAGTTGACTTGAGCAAACCTCTACGGTGTTTGTAGTGGTAGGAGCGAAACGGGAGGGGATAATCATTAGAGGTGAGCTGGAAAGCGAAGAGAGACAGGGGCGGCAGAACACTGTCGTCTTTCGACGACATTTGCAGCGAGGTGAGCAGATACGCGGCCATATTTTTTCAACAGACGTCCCGCGACGTCCGTTTTCTCATTACGCGTAAAGACAATGGCTCGTTATAATCCGTAGGATTCGAACTGGCTGGAAAACTGCACACTTACGCCCAACACTGTACGGCAGTCTAGCGATACTTAGTGCTCACGTTGTTGGATCAATAATGACGCCGCACATATATTAGGTGCGAAGCACCTTAGGACCTCGCTTTGTCCGTGCCTTGGCGTCCGTGTACAGTGTTATAAACCGAATATGTGTATGTCAGCCCACCTAAGAGGTTGCAAAACGCAAAAAAAAAGCCCAAGCCATAACTTTCAACGCTAATTCGCGGAAAAAAGGTTTGAGAGAGAGAGAGAGAGATAGCGAGACGCACAGCACCGTGTAAATCGAAACATCTGTGAACAAAATGTTCACAGAAAGTTAACAAGAACGAAACAAAAGGTTCACAAAAGGTTAGAGAGAGAGCGAGAGAGTGGCGGGAGAAAGACGCACCGCAGCGTGTAAATCGAAACATCTGTGACCAAAAGGTTCACAAAAGGTTAACAAGAACAAAATAAAAGGTTCACAAAAGGTTAGAGAGGGAGATTTACAAAAGGTTAGAGATAGAGTGAAAGAGGTTGAGCAGTTTCGCGTGGATCCCAGAGAGGCGTTCTGCGCATGCGCGAGGAGCATTGGATTTGATTAAATTGAATTGTATCGGATTGGATTGGAATTGTATATACTATACACACGCGTTGTCACTCATTTATATGCGCGAGTGGGCAATGACTCGGGTGATTTACGGTAAGAACGATCCCCAGTGCTTCGCCCACTCGTCATGATTCACTTGTTGGCGATGCGTGACTTTCATATGAAACTGCCTTCTATTTCCATAACACCCATAAAGAGACTAAGAAAAGCCTTGTATTGTGAATTTAACAAGCCTATAGCTAATTAGCTTTATAGTATCCCAACGAATACAAGTCTTGAACGGCGTCTGTTTTAATCACTATAGACGAAACTCAGTTGGGACGTCTGGCTGCCACGAGTTTTTTTGAGGGCGAAGCCCCTTAGGGGCTCGGGCTGTCGGCGTCTTGTGTCGTCGTCGTAATCATCGTCTCATGTAGTCACCGTACTAAAACACCGGGACACTCGTTTACGCCTCGCCCTAGAACGTAACGTGTACTAAACAAATACCGGGGCACTCGTTTACGACTCGCGCTAGAATGCTACGTAACGCGTAATAGAAAACACCGGGACACTCATTTACGCCTCGCACCGGAACGCTTCGTACCGCGTACTAGAAAAACATCGGAACACTCGTTTACGCCTCGCGCTTGAACTCTTCGTGCTTCACGACAGGAGGCATTTACAGCACATCTGTATACATCAACCCCTCCCCCCCACCACCACCACCAACGGTTTTATCCCCGTGGGCCAAAACGCCAGGGTGACAAGAATACGCTTATACACTGCATTCTTCTCTCCTCCCCAGGTTTCACGTTAGGAAAGATGTTCCGGAATTTTTTTATCTGCCTACAACTTTGTAACCTTCGTCTTTTTCCTAGCCCCTTTACCTCTTTCTCACATTCCCGTACACCGAACTTTGCCAGCGCTTAAGATTGCGTTTTTGTGCTATTTTCTCCACATGTCGATATGCGTGTTACCACCACCGCAACAAAAAGTGCCTTCCAGGCACTAAGTAGCAAGGAAGGCGGCACTCTCTACGCTTTCTAAATTTTCGTAGTTAGAACCGAAACTCAATCACGTCATACGAGTGGTTGGTCACCTGTGATACACTTTAGCGCAAAATGACGTTTCTAAGGCTGCGACAGATTTAGAAGATTTGAGGCAGACGCGCGGAAAGGACAGTAACCAGTAAATGTTTACTGCGCAAACTTTCTGATCCCAAGAACTCATGACGAACCAAGAAGACGCATGTCGTTTCCATCAAAATTGCCGGGCCTGAATGAAAGCGCTTTCCCGTGCTGCTGGCTGGCAGAGTTTTAGGAGGGCTCGCTCAAATTAATGATTTGTGTTGTCATCATCACAAAAATCAAATAATGCGTTATAATTTCATCTCTGTTTTAGAAAAAAAAAAAACATTGCTAATTCTGTCTCGGAATGTACAACAGCAACACTCTGCCTTAGGGATTCAGCAGGATAATTACAGTTCGGCACGCATGTTACCAGTGAGTTCAGCAGATTACATTCGTTCTCTTCTCTTGCTGCGTAGGGAGTATCCAGTCAGTCGCAGCACTTCTCGGCAACTGAGAGGTTGTCAGTTACGTTTTCGGCTGCTTTTTGTTTATCGTGGTAATCAGCGCAACCTCTGAACTCTTCCCGTTTTGGGTCGCGGCTTGCATGTCCGTTCATCCTTCGGTTCATTGTCTAGGTCCCCATTTCTCACATTAGGATCACTATGGTCGGTGACCCTCATTGCTTCTCCGTTTACAACCTTCGTCTTCATCGAAAGCCACTCGCGTTGGGGCATCCGAGACAACGTCCGGCGGATTAAAATACTCTACAGGCAGCATTGTAGAGGCACTAAGTGCTTGTTTGCATGCGAAAGTATTTTTGCGTACCCTGGCAGACGTGCCGGCGTCGCGTTTATTGGCATCACTTCCCTGGTATTATACAACGACAATCTGTCTCATCAAGGGCTTCGATGATGAACTTTACTTCTCACTTATCTTATGGTATACACGACTGAAGAAGCCATGCTTCCAAAACTTATGACAGATAGCTTTCCCAGGAAAATTCGGTCACTATATTTATTTTTCCAGTCCTCCTCAACATGCCAGTTCTGCTCGTCTCCATGAACCCTAAATCACATGGTTGGGAGGGCTTTCACACTCGAACTTTTCCTCACGTACCATCATAATGTCTACAAACAAAAAGTATCTAACAGCCCTACCGAATAGTCAATACACCGGTAGCAGTGAAAATGTTCCCACAGGCAAACTTTCTCCCCCAAAAGAAAAATGGAACGAGGCAAACCCTATTGCAAAACGCAGGGGAGCAGACATATATCAATTAAAAAGGCGCATTTAATTATTTGATCGAAAGAATCAATCCAGTGCACATGGATTAAGCCCGGCATCCAGACTGAGCTAACTGCCTTGAAAAGAAGATGATAGTTTCACAATGGCGAGAACTTAAAACTGGCTGTTTAATCGTACACCATCTTACATAAATAACATCGGAAGTTCTTTTAAGAAAAGCAGTGCGAGTAGATAGATGAAAAAAAAAAAAACTAAAGGTCGACCTCTGTCTCTTCTTTCGTCGTTGGGTATCCCTGCTCTCCAATTTGTTAAACTGTGAACGTATTCTTGCAGCAACGTATTTTCCGGAAGTTGTTGCGCGAATGGTTTTTCAGAATAGCCCTAACTGTCGTTATAATGCAGCTACTTCAAAACTGGTCGCATCACGGCTTTCCCCCATAAATATCTCGTAAGCATGCAGAACTCCCTTTTACTACGTTACAGATTCCTTAAATGACAGTTGCAAAATGATATTTGGTGTCGTGCTGAACGCCGACTCACTTACACATAGAATAGGTGACCGGTAAAAAGCGCAAAGGCTCATGGGTGCGTTGTTTTCTCCCGCGGAGAGCCGCCACTTCCGGTTCGGGAGCTCTCCTGGCCTCCCGTACGCCGTCGGCTTTCACGCGCGTGTGTGCTTGTTGTTTATCTGTTTCTACCAGAAAAAAAAAAAAAAAAGAAAAACGCTCATGCATCGGGAATTCCATAAATAACAACGACTGACTCTACTAGGGGTTTATCTGACAGGTAAGCACCCTGTGACAAATAAACAACACGCACACACGCGCCTGACAGCCGCCGGCGCACGCAGGCGTACGGGAGGGCAGGAGAGATCTCGAACCGGAAGTGGCGGTAGCAGACGACGTACCCATGAGCCTTTGCGCTTTTTACCGGTCACCTATTGGTGAACTTGAGGTTCACGAGAATAAGCTTCTGCTGGTCATTCCACTAGGCTCACTTGATTTAAGACGTACTGTAAAAATTCGTTAATTCAACTCCCGTTCATTCGCAAATTCGGATAATTCGGCGTTACTACGCCCTCCCTTCCAATATCTACATTGCCCGACACATTAGGAAGTCTCGGTAGGGTGTTTTCACCACTACGCTCCAGAATGAACAATCGAAGGGGCTTAGTGTGCAAAGTCGACGAATAACGTGACCGAGCATTCAATTTAAGCAAAAAAGAACATTGCGCAAGGACATCGCACAATGTAAAACGCCACTCATGCCGGTTGTCCCTGCGCACGTGCACTTTTTCACAGCAAAGCTGTATACCTTTACCCAAAAACGGTTTCATCGCCGTGGGCAAAAACGATATCCGTGGGCAAAAACGCCAAGGCCTAAGACGCCAAGCGCATGCGTCAGGCTAATCAGGCGTACAGCATAGTGCTCAGAATTCGTTTAAGCAAACCACAAAACAAGCTTCGAAACCTCATTATGGATGATAAGGCACCTGTGAACAATGGGACCCCCCTCTCTACCATGTGTTCCTGGTAAAGATTATGTTTGCGATTTTCTCTGGAGGCTAGAGAAAATACACAAGTTCTTGCCCAAGATGCTGAGCGCATGCGTCAGGCTAGGTAGGACCCAGCATTTGCTGCATCTTGACACACTTTTGCTGCTGAAATGCTGTTACACGCGTTATCTTTGATTCGCATTCGGAACGACTTCAGTCGCGCGTAGCCGCAGAGCAGGAAGGACAGGCTAAGCCTACCGGAGTTGACCGGCTTAGAAGGATAAACAACAAAACGGCGGTTTCCATGAACCGTCGCAGTGTAAACAAATGTCACGTAATGCGAACTGACCAATGATCATGGCGGCGGCACGGAACATTAGGAGAAAAGAGCGCCGATACTCTGTACCCTTATCTAGTGACACTAGCCGAGCGCAAGCGACAAGCCAGCCGAGACGACGAGAAACATTTCATACCACCCTCCATCACCATTTCTAGTGGTTTACAACAGCTTTGCTGGACATCCACTTTCGCAGGGCGGGATGGTGACCAATTATTTAGTAAAATCATACGTCGGGCTTCGTCATTCACCTAATTTGCCCACTTGATCTCTTCAATAATAGATTCAGTAGCGCTGTGGTGAAGACGACCGATTATGCTGGCACGGACGCTCGTTATTTCGGCGCAAATGCACGCGCGCACCGCTTCATTCGGAACAAGGCCTGCTCGAAACGTGAGCTGCAACGCCGTCCTTCGCTCACCCGCTCTCTCCCCCTTGCGATGAGGAGGATGCGACCGTACGTCGTGGCCAGCAAACGGCAGGCGGCGAGAAATATTGCTACAATAGTGTGACGTACATCAGGTAAAAACGCTTGTATACAAGACAGCTTTCGCACTTGTAGCCTTATCCTGCCACGCCCGAGCGGGATTTGAAGAAAACTACTGCGGCATTCTAAAAGTCTAAGCCGACCCCTTCTGTCTCCAACCTGCACCTGTTTATAAATAGTTACGGTTCGGCAGTTTTCAGATGTAACTTGTTGAAGTTGAAAACACTGTTATAGAGAAGCGTTCTGCCCGCTTTACGTGTGGGCTAATACGCCGGCAGAAATTGTGGCACACTGTCTCAAGCATAACTGATCTGTTCGATTCGAAATATGTGAAAGCCCGGAGCCTACAGTGCCAGAACGGGAGGGCGACCATTGGACATTCGTTGATCTGCTTCCATCCGAAGTTAAGATTGCTGACTACGCTGCCATTGGTGGTGGCGTTGTCGCCGGCCAGTTAAGCGATGATGAGGTCATCAACGATGCCCGCGGTGTGTCGGATAAGGCGGCCGTTGAAGAGGACCCGTTCGATGTCGTCTCTATCTCGCTGGTCTGAAAGGATTATGCTGTGGTGGTCCATGCAATGCATTTCCTCTGCACGGATTCTCCATGGATAGCCTGCACGGATAGCCTAGCTGCGGCCGTCGCACCTTCATGTGGCGTTCTGCACCTACAACTGCCGCAACACTGCTCTGTACAATACGGTAAACTGAAGGATGGGGCATATATGTTATCGGATAATAAGCCTGAACGAACACAACAGCCTAAAGGGGCTTATTATGAAGGTTGGTGCTTTTGCAACGCGTTCCAAAAATGTTTTTGAGGTGTTGTGTGTCGGCTACTTATCAAGGAAATCTCATATATTCCTTCTTTTTTTCGAGGTCCGGAGCGCTGCCTCGTGGAGCGTGTACGCTGCCTGTTTTAAAGCGAAGCTTTAGGGTTCTTACTGATGGCGTCTGTAACGCAAAAACGCAGCGTGAAGTGAAAGAAAAAATTAAAGTCGTTCCACTCAATGTGAAAGCTGTCGGAAGTACAGAGCAGTGATTCGCCATAATGGGCTGTAGCATTGTTATCCGCTCACTGCTACCGCCAAATGCAAATAAAATTTCTCGCCTTCGCAGTGCTCGCGCGCCCCCTGCCTGAAACTGTGCCAGCAGGAGTTCTGTTCTTTGTGTGGTTGCTTTTCCTGCCGCACGTGCCGGCGTTGCACTGCTACTTTTTTTTAAAGACGATAGTCTTTCTTGGGCTACTTAAACCCAGAAATTTTGGTCTGTCTGTATGTCTGTCTGTCTGTAACTCGATTCAACCACCCGGACAAAGTAAAATTAATATTGCGCAATAGTCTTATATACTCACAGCCAAATGTAAACGTGTAAGCCCGGTTTATATGTTCATACTTGTCAACTTTGGTGAACAAGAACAAGACATTACGCAAATATAAGACAGGACATTAGTACACAAGGGATATTTACAGTGTTCCTTTATTAAAAAATTCATGTATGCTTAGTTTAACGATAACACATGATATTCTACATCTACTGCAGAAACCGCCGCCTCCTGGCGGCATATGAAAAATCACGCGGCAACAGCAACGAAAGGTTCCACTAGCTAGGCTCCACGTTTTGCTTGGAACGCACGTGGAGCACGGCCACGCGGTTCTATAAACCTTGAAGTCGGCCGCCTCGATTCACGCGCGTCTCCGCCGTACTGCAGCACTGGCATCGAGGAACCCGGCCTGTAGCAGTGGAACGCGGTAAATTCAAATCGCCTTGCGCAAACCTTTAGTGTGTTTACCTCGGGATGAGTGCGACGGTACAGGAACAGCATGAGAGGTGAGCCGGAAAGCAAAGGGGGGCATTTCCTTGGCAAATGTCTACAAAGACTATCGTCTTTTGACGACATTTGCAACGAAAGGAGCAGACACGCGGCCAATTTTTGTCGCTTACTATCGTAAAAACCAGCCCAACGAGCATTCCTAACTAAGCGAACGCGGGCGCTGCCGGTTAATAACGTACATTTTGCCTGAAATATACCCACAATTTTCTTTGCCCTAAACGACGGGGAGATGTATGACAAGCGGCAGCGGTACACAAGTTTCGAACTCTTATGGCTATATAAACCGCTTGGCTTTCGAAGCCTCTGTGTAACACCGCGACGACGGAACGCCATGTGGCACACTCGTTCAAATGATGTGTTGGTCAACTTTCTGATGTGTGCTGGTGCTTTTGTTTTGTGGAGAAATCGTGGTGCCGCATGTCTTCGAGCCGGGCCGCAGCGGGCGATGTTCCCACTGCTGTGGCGAGTCTGGTCGATTCTGATGAGTCATTCGGAGCACGAGTTGGCAGCCTAGAAGAAGAAGCCTTCCTTTTGCGCTGGTCTACGCGCTTTATAGTGGTCAGAAGCAACATCCTGAGCGTTTCTTTGGTGCCGTACTGAGTTCAGTATAGTTTATGAACTCTTTCTTTGAACGCTGGTGAACTTTGTGTGACTTGATTTGTAGTATCTTGTTGCCATCCCAAACATTTGTGGGCAGTGTGTAGAATGACCGCGTTACATGAGAATTGGTTGGATAATTTGCTGTCCTTAGGGCAGCGCTGCTACTACTAGTCGATGCGCCCTGATATGTGGGTTATAATAAATTCTCTTTACCCCCCCCCCCTACTTGGGCCCGGCGAGCGAGCTACGACGACAAGGCGAGCCCCTAAAGTGCTCTGCACTTAAAGCCGTGCCACTCAATGTGAAAGCTGTCGGAAGTGCAAAGCAGTGATTCGCCATAATGGGCTGTAGCGCCGTTATCCGCTCACTGCTACCATCCAATGCAATTCAAATTTCCCGCCTTCGCAGTGCTCGCGCGCCGCCTGCCTGAAACTGCGCCAGCGGCGCTCTGTTCTTTTTGTGGTTGCTTTTCCTGCCGCACGTGCCGGCGTTGCACTGCCACTTTTTGTCGCTTGCTATAGTAAACACCAAACCAATCAGCGTTCCTAACTAGGTGAACGCGGGCGCTGCCGGTTAATTACGTATATTTTGCCTCAAATGTACCTACAGTTTTATTTGCGCTAAACAACGGGGAGATGTATGACAAGCGCCAGCGGTTGATGAGTTTGGAACTCTTGTGTAAAGGGGAATGAGAAGGCCCATGCCTTAGCCCGAGCTGCTCTCTTTGATCCGGGCACCCCAATACCCTGGCCTCGCTTCTATGACTCAAAAGAGCACCGCCGAGGAATGCATCAGACTCGTAGAAAGTACTTACGGGACGTCAGAGATCAGAGAACCACCCTCCCCTACCCCAGAAAATTCCCCCGCCCTCACGCTGTTCTCATTCGACGTGCACAAACGGGCACGCTACCAACACAACACATACAACACTACATAGACGGGCTTCCAGGCACACCAAAATGCTCACACTGCGACCAATACCCCAACAATGAACACACCCTCTGGACATGCCCAAACATACGAAGCACTCTGAGATCTTCCCTGCAACCAATTCCTGCCACGAAGCGCCCTACTTGCTGGGAGGCATGGGTCACACCCCCTAAGGAGCTTGAGGAGCTCTATTGGACCACGCTGGTGCACCACGTCAAAAACAAAAATCACGCCATATCCACGGAATGAATGATGATAAGTGGGGCGAAGCTCGAGAGGGGGAGATCATCGGTAACCGTAACTCTCCCGTGAAAGTTCGCCCATTACATCATTAAGAAAGACGTAAGACTGTGTGCGTACATTGTACAAATCAACTTTTATTTTGTTATTTTATTTTGTTCTTGTTCGTTTGTTGTTGTTGTTGTAGGGTTCGTGAGGCTGCAAGCAAGCGCTCGTATCGGCAGGCAAACCCCGATGCAGTGAGAGCTCGCGAGGCGGCTGCAAAACGCATCAAGCGAGCTCAGCCCGAAGCTGCCGACGCGCGGTTTAAGCGCGACTTTGTAGACGAGATGCTTCGGCCTCTCTTTCGCGCACGGCGGGATCCTGTCGGCGAGCGCGCGCTGCCGCCGCCCTGCGCGCCCTCCGCTCCGCAGCCTTGTCAACAACCACCTCCACCATCCGGTGACTCGTTGCGAAAGAGGAAGCGCGTCAACAGCGATTGCCTTTTATAGTGTCAGTCACGTGCGAGTGACGTCATCATGACGTTACTCACACCAGCGCCACTTGCGAGTGAGTCATCGAACTAGGCGGTCACGTAGCGCCACCTGCGAGTGAGTCATCGGACTAGGCGGTCACGTAGCGCCACCTGCGAGTGAGTCATCGAACTAGGCGGTCACGTACCACGAGACACAAGGGATGGACAGACCCACGGCTTTAGGAGCTTCGCCCCTAAAACACGCCAGGACTATAGATAGCCAGGACTATAGTCCCTGTAACCTAACCAAGAAGCCGAGCAGTCCTTTGGACACAGGCTTCAAAATAAAGTTTATCTCTCTCTCTCTCTCTCTCTCTCTCTCTCTCTCTCTCTAATAACTACATAAATCGCTTGGCTTTCGAAGCCTTTTTTTTAAAAAAAAGCTCCTGCTGGGTACGTTACTAGGGTGCCTCGATGCGCGCCCGCTCCGCGGAGGGTGGCGCCACTCTTTGAAGGGGTCGCCGCCGCCAAGACCGGTTCTCGGGAGGCGCCGCCGCCATTTTCTTGCATCCCGCCCCCGCCGACTCCCGAGCTAGGCGCGCGAAAAGCGGCGCTCTTCATAAAATCTCTTTGCAGAATGCCTAGGTGCTGCGTTCCCTTGTGTTCTAGCAGCGCTAAAAATCTCTGGAGCATGTTTCGTTTCCTAGAGACCCAAAAAGGCGGCTTCTGTGGACGGTGAAGATCAAGCGGGACAAGTGGCAGCCGACGAAGAACTCCTGCATATGCAGTGCAAGTACCCGGCTTCTCAGCAGTGCCAAATCCATTTGGGGCTATTGTAAGCTTGTCTGTGTGGCTGTTTCTTGATACCAGACGCACGGTTTTACGTGTTTATGTTGGAGGTTTCATCATGCTTTTGCAGCCTTTTTATATTTTGATTGATGCAAACGGACGTGGGCTCCTAAAGCGGGGCGTCGATATAAAACATGTGGCGCTTTGCATCTTCAGTCATTTCACTTTGTATCACGAAATAAGGCGCTCGTTGTAAAAAGGTGTGTGACCTTTCTCAGTCCCGAAGCGTCACCCCGGCGCATCACGCTTACTTCACCAAAAGCCCATTTTTTGGCAGTGTGAATGATATATCCCAAAGCGTAAAACTGCATGCGACGCGTTATGCTCGTGTTTCTCCGTGTTGTCTCAACTTACGGTCTGTTATAAATCTTGTTGTGCGCAAAAAGTATAATATTTAAGACATTTATTGTCGCTTATCATGCCATAAAAGTAGCGCATGGAGGTGAAAAGAAATGTGTCATTTACACCTCTATTTTGTGAATCATTTGCGGATGTGAGCCGATACGCGTGGATGCCGGTTTGTTCGATTTGCTTGATTTCACGTCATTTATTCTTATTTCCCGGGAGAAAAAGGCACCTATATTGAACATTTATCGTGCAGGCTCACCTTGAAGGATCCTGTTTTGAACAAAACCGTGCAGATGGATGGAAGGAGCTGAAGCCAAATGCTGCGCCAACGCCTTTCCCAATCAGAGATCGGCATTTACCATTTCATTCACAGCGTGTTTTCGTATAAGTGCGTACATTACTTAAGAAATCGGTCCAAAGCAGCGAAAGCCACCCGGAGACAGAACGCAGCCTGAGCCCACATCCAACGATGAAGAGGTGGACAACCCCGCTGAAGAACTTCACGCATAATCAGACAGCGGAAATCCTCCCCGAGTCAACTCACAAGAGACGTCATCGGTATCACAAGAGACGGTATCACAAGAGACGTCATCGGAAAACCTCCAACTCAACAGCCCAGGTGTCGAAGCTTTGAATGTCGGAATTCCAAACTCGGCAAATGATACTCTCACAGCTAGTGAGACACAAAGGGGTTGTGCTGAGTTGAAAAAGCAGTTGGCAGACCTGGAAAGAAGATACACCGTACTTCAAGAACATCACACACATGCTAAGAACGCAATTCAAAACCTCAAAAAGCAAGTTCTAAAACATTCGAGCGTAATCATCATTACCTGTATTATAACTGCAGTGAAGTGTGTTTGTACCATTTTGTACATAATGTATTATGTATCAGCAGTGGAGGATGTCGTTCATCACTTTGTACATAGTGTATTTTTGCTTCAAGGTATTAAATGATTATTCCTACATCCGTGTAAGTCTTTATGTTTAGATTGTAGCCCAGGGACGCTGGTTCGATTCTCGGCCGCGGCGGCCGTTTTTCTGATGGAGACGAAAATACAAAACGCCCGTTTGTTCGAGATTTCGGCGCATGTTAAATATTCCTAGGTGGTCAAAATTAATCCGTAGCCCTCCACTACGGCGCCTCATCGCCTATGTAGCGTAGGCACTTTAAACCCAATCAATCAATCACGTTCAGATTGCACAGTGCATGCATGACACACTTTGCCGCCAGGCAATCCTATATATGTAAGTACCGAATAATAGTTTCAGTGGCTGTAAGCGTGCCGGACATTCGCACTTAAATATGTAGCAGTTCCCGTCCTTCGTGTACTCCGCCTACTTTCTGCTATGTTTATATGTAAACGCAACGACAGCAAGTTCACGGCGCCGGTATGACACGACGGCGAGAAGTTTCCCGCCGTGTCACCTATCGTAAAAAAAGAAAGGCATTCACCATACCTTCGCTAATCACCTCAAAAAAGAGAATCCTTCACAAAAACCTTACTCTTCTGTTCATCTACCCTAGAAAAAGAATGTATATCAAAAGTAAAGCCAAATAAAGCCCACACTGTTAGCGAGACCAGCACTATCAAGGCGCGTCACGCAGCAAACGCGCGCCCCGCGCCTAGCGGATGCAAGAAAATGGCGGTCGCGCTAGCAGACGACGCGGTTGTCCTCACCCTCAGCGCAGCGGGCGCGCATTGAGGCAAGCTTTTTTTTCCTCCATGAGGCACCCTATACACCATTTTCCTTGCTAGAGGTGGGCGCCGCCATTTGCTTTTTCTGACCGGACGCTAGCGCCGTCTATGAAGCGACCGCCGAAACTTCCGCGCTGGGCTGTTAAGTGCTCCGTTCTTTCCGTGCGTCTGCTCGGTACCCGTGCATTACCAAGTGAACCGTAGTGGTTTGGCGTTAAGTTAGCGGTTGCAGTGTTTGTATGTGTAGTGCAGTGCTCTGCACTTAAAAGACAGCGGTGGATAGTGCTCTGATTTTGGGTTGGAAGTTGTGGCGACCGTACGTGGTTTGTTCCCCGTACGATCGCCACTGGCTGCTGCTTGTCTCGCTGAGGTTGCCGTCGGCGTCCTCGTGCCTGCCCGTAGAGCGTCCGCGTGTCTGCCCGTACGGCACCGTTGGCGGCGGTTGGCGCTGCCTGCAGCCACTGCTCCCCTCCTCGTCTTCAGCAGGCTTTGAAGACGAGGTGGGTAATTTTGGGCAGTCATGTTTAGGCGGTGACACGATGGGAAGATGCTAAAATTCTGCTCCACTGCCAGGTACGACTACAATGGCAACTAGGGAAAAGAAAGCTATTAACGGCCACACAGCAACTTGTTAACGCGTAGATTGTAATGGGCATCTGGAGTACGTCAATTGCCGACAAAAACACAGGGGGAGTAAAACGCGAACGCAGCAGCGGATCGTCGTTCTCCTCGCGACGAACAAGGGTGCAGGCGAGAGGCGACGACGATGGGGATGGAATGTGCTCGTGAAAGCAACAGAGTTCCAGCGCGACGCAGAAGAATGTCCAGACTGGGAAATTAAGTGCACACATATGTTGCTATATTGTGATCGATTGACAGTTGCTCTTCACTGGTAATTTTCCGTCGTGTAATCGTCGACTGTAAACAGATTTCCTCATCTACGTCTCCAGCCTGTCCAAAACACCGCCATATGTTTATCTCCGACGACTTAGATTTTTAGGAACTGCTTTTCTGCAATAACTATGCTTATTTTTTTTCACACGATTAAACATTTGCAACAGCAAACATTTCTCGTCACAATTAATATGCCCGTTATGATGTAACTAAGAAAGCCTTGTCGGGCTAAAAATAATGCGTGATAACACTTCCAGGATGGCGAATCCAAATGAATCAGTTTGATGAGAAAGAATGGAAGTTTTTGTTCATATGTCTAAGGATCAAATTTTATTACTCGTGCGAGTTTCCTTTCACTGTTCATAGCTCTTTATTTGGTTGGCACTTTGCAGAGAGAGCGCAGTACCTCGGGGCAGCAGAGGCACCCATATATTGTCCGAAGCCGTATTTCGTGAAGTTTGATCCTTTTATATGTCCTCTAACAGCCCTGCGTAAGTCCCCTGTATCGCCTGGTATCTTCACGGTTTTAGTACTGCCGTGGTGCCTTCCGAGTCAAACGGTTTTTCCTTTTAGGGGCTCGGGATGTTGGTGTCTCCTGTCATCGTCGTCGTAATCGTCTTCTCATGTAGTGACGGTACTAAAACACCGGTGCACTCGTTTACGCCTCGTGCTGAAACGCTTCGTTACGCGTACTAATAAACACCGGGATACTAGTTTACCCCTCGCGCTAGGACGCTTCGTGCTTCAAAGACACGAGACTTCTACAGCAGAGCTGTATACCTCCACTCCCCAACGGTTTCATCTCCGTTAGCGAAAACGCCAAGGCACCAAGAATACACTTAGAGACTGCATGCTTCGCACCTCATCAGGTTTAACGTTAGTGGAGATGGCCCGAGATTTTTTTATAATTGTCATCCATGTTGTGGATTTTTCTATGACCTGGTTCACGACATTAGAGAGTTTTAGCAGTCCGTCCGTTCCGTCGTGTACGTTGTTACCGGGTTTACCAGGACCCGTCTGCGCCTGCGCGCGCGGAAGGGCGGGGAGGGGCGGACATGAAAAAGGCGAGACCTCGGAACTAATCCCCCTACCGCGACGAATTCCCAAGTGCCCAGACGGGTCCCGGTCAACCCGGTAACAACATACACGACGGAACGGATGGACTGCTGAAACTCTCTATGGATGCGATAACTGCTTGAGCAGACTATCCTATACCCAGCCTGTTACGTCGGTTGTTGCAAATCTGGGCTGTCAATTATGCGGTTGAGTATTATTTCTGTGAACGGAACCCCGGCTCTGCTTGGGTCCTGATAGTGAGCTACGACGACAAGGCGCGGCCCTAAAGTGCTTTGCACTTAAAAAACGCTTCCCGTGGCTGGAATGAAACCTGGATCCCTCACGATATGAAGCCGGCGTCTCTCCGATTGCTCCATTTCGACGTCTAAGCGTAGTCCGAACTCAAACGACAACCAAAGAATCCATCACGAGAAAGTTTCGCGTTCAACCATCGTCGTCGGGTAACGGAGGGGTGCATGATTTTTGGTCTACTTGCGTCGCCCCGAGACAGTGGCGCACGCACGACTTCATATCGAGGGGGGAAAGGAAAGTGACAGGATGAAAGGAGAAAAAAGTAAAAAAAAAACAGCAACAAAAGAAAAATATATCAGCAGCCGAAGCAAAAAATTATTCAAATAAATATTATCGGCCCGATGTGCTCTGCATAAGGTACAGATTGGTTTGTGTATTTTTTTTCCGGTTAAAGAACAAAAGGGTGTATAGTCACGGTGAGGGTGCACGTAGCAACCGCATACTCGGTGCATAGGTTGCGACACAAAATGAATTAAAGGTAGTCATCATTTCATGATAGTCAGTTAGTTGCCCTGTCTGCCCGTCCCGCCTCCAACCCTCGTGGATCGACAGAAATTACCACCCCTTCCGACAGAAAGTTGAGAGAAGCGCGAAAGCTCGTCCAACCTTCGCTGAAAGTGCGTCCAATCGATCGTCAAACCTCCGAAGACCCAAATAGCAAGCGAAGAACAAACGCATGCGGAAATTTTTCGTGCACTAAGTAAATGAGTCTACGAGCGATCTAAATGTATATTGATACGTGGTTTATGAGATAAATGTGTACTATGGATCTCCTTCCTCACGGTCGATGTGTGTACGGTCTTACCTGATTGATTGATTGTGGGGTTTAACGCGCCGACGCAACGCAGGCGATGAGGTGCGCCGTAGTGGAGGGCTCCGGATTAATTTTGACCACCTGGGGATCTTTAATGTGCGCCGAAATCTGGTACACACGGGCATATTAGCTTTTCGCCTCCATCAGAAAAACGGCCGCCGCGGTCGGGAATCGAACCCACGACCTCGTGCTCAGCAGCGCAACGCCTTATCCACTGAGCCACCGCGGCGGGTATGGTCTTACCTAGTAGTAGTAGTAGTAGTAGTAGTAGTAGTAGTAGTAGTAGTAGTAGTAGTAAGAAGAAAACGTGGCGCAAACTAGACGTAGACGAAAGAAACGAGGTAAGACATATCTTACATCGTTTCTTTCGTCTACGTCTAGTTTGCGCCACGTTTTCTTCTTCCTTAAAATATGTACCATCTAGCTCAGCAACAAGTTTAGTAGTAGTAGTAGTAGTAGTAGTAGTAGTAGTAGTAGTAGTAGTAGTAGTAGTAGTAGTAGTAGTAGTAGTAGTAGTATCTGTTGTTGGATGAGGCGGAAATAGCCTCGCGTAACTGCCGGCAACTGCTCGGCCTAATCGTTCGCAATTTTATATCGGAAACACGGAATGTCACCACACCTCACTTAGTCTTGTGGACTGCAAAAATCCCAGCAGGAGACGAGACACCTCTTTTCGCACAATCCAGTGGTCCCTAGGAAAAATAATGTCCTCCGAAGTAGCATGGGGCACTGCTAGCTTCTGGAGGTCACGGAAAAAGTTCGTCCGCTCAAGGTTGCTGTTGGAGCAGTTCATAATGTAGTAATCAGTGTCACCAGCCGCACTGCACAAGAGGCACAAAGGGGGTGAAACAATGTTGATTTTGTGTAGCCGAGCTGGTGTGCGGGCTGAGTCTGTTCTTACTCGGTGGAGCAGACAGGCTTCGGTTCTTTTCAGGCCTTTCGTCACGACTGGTTGGTGTATACTGGTCGCCACAGCTGCCTAAAGTGCTCGCGAATGGTCTGTTTCTGTATGCGTTGGAAATCGCACTGCGTTTGCACCGTCCACGTAGATGATAAGGCGTCCTTGGCTAAGCTGTCAGCGTGTTCGTTTCCCGCTACTCCGACGTCCGACGGGATCCACTGGAATTGCACGTTTAAGCTTTCATGCTTGAGCCGCTTTGGTGGAAATAGGGATCGCTGGCAGGTTTTTTCCACACGTATACCCAGCTGCAACAGGCAAAGTGCTGACTTCGAATTGTTGAATATTGCGACTTTTTGCCCTTCAAACGATGACAGTTTGCGCACCGCAGCTTCTATGTCAACACACTCACTCCCTGTAGATGAAAGCCAAGGCTTCGCCCTGGCAGCCCACGAAATATTCAAACTGGGCATGAAAACAGCCGCCGCGCATACCCCTCTTTTTGTTTCAACCGATCCATGAGTGTATATGGGCAAACATTCACATCACTCCCGTTCCAAATGCTCCAGAACCAGTGATCGTGCTTCAGCAAGAGGTACAAAACACTTCTAGCTCGTATGAGGGAGGGACAAGCCACAATCCACACTCTCGCGGGACCAAGGCGGGTCCGAAATATCCCCCTTTTTCCTGGCCATTTGGGGCACAGCGCACAAAGAGTATTTAGGGTTGCCTGGGCACGAGGCTCTACCCTTAATCATAGATGCCGCAGTAATGCTAATCCAGCACTGGTGTCTACGAGGCGCAATACTTGCATATGCAAACTTTGAGGCGCCTGAGGACGGAGAGGTGTTGACTGTGCCTCACGGTGGATCTTGTTGTTTCCATCTGCTTGAGGAACGCCAAGAAACAGGCTAAGCCCTCTCCTGTGTAAGGTTTCCAACCGCTCGTATTGTGTCTCTGAAAACGATATGAGAGGCAGCTGATAGAGCATGCCGTTCAAGATAAAGGCTTCGTGCATCTTGGTCATAGATGCTGGGTGATTTCGCACGTCACACCGGCAATTCTCCGCAGTACATAGCATTGGCGCCACAGAGGAAACCCCAGAATCAACGGACTTTCACCAATGCAACCTGTGGTCGAGAACGATTCCTAGAAATCGTACATGAATAGCATGGCGGGTGGAAATGCCATTCAGGTCTATCCTGAGACGTTCAGACCTGCGCCGCACACCAGGAAATAGAACAAAGCACGACTTCTCCGCTGATGTTGGCTTGAGGTATGCTTGAACACATGAAACAGCATGCTGTGCTGTTACACGCAAGCGCTTTGTCTGGTATTTGGTGAGCCAGATGCAGATGTCGTCCGCATATATTGACATACGAGTTTTTGATCGATGATTATGCAGCGTAGCATCCATTACCTTTGAGACAAAAGTAAGTGATACCGTCCTGCATGAGGAGAGGTCACTGTACCCTTGTTAGGTTTAAGGACTGGTACCACCCAGGCCATCTTCTGTGACGGCAGAATGCCGCCTGTTTAATGGTTAAAAAACCATTTAAAATATGGTTAAAAAACCTAAGGAGACTGTGCTGGGACTCCAATGGTCAGTGAAGCAGCATTTGGTTCATGTTGCCGTCAGGGCGAACTGCACACCGTTTCCGTAGGCTAGCGAGGGCTGTTTGAAGCTCCCCCAGCGTGAATGGTGTATCCATTGCTGAAGCTGAGTAAGCGCAAGCCATTGATGCACAGCTGCGTAATTGCGGTGACACGCCTGTTACGCATGATGATGTCGAAGATGTGTACCCATCAGCGAACCCTTCAGCCATAGACGGTAAAGTCTTTTCACTGGTTAAGGTCATTGCCAGAAAAGGCTTCACAGGGCGAGTTTTGCCAAGAAGGGAGTTCACTACTCCCAAGATACGTGGAGGTGGTTACTTGAAAATCTCGAACACGGAAGTGTTTTATCTAGAACTTTTCCTTTTTCGCGATTTTCAGGTACCCGACTTGACACAATGGAAGCTCGGTTTCAATCACGTGCCCTGTTTACAGAGATTTTTTTTTCAGAGCTTTTCGGTCTACAAAACCGGTTTATGAGAAAATGCATTAGAGAGAGAATAACTTTAATAAAAACCAGCGATGTTGGCCAAGCCGTCGGGCTAGCTTGCTACGCTAGATGAGAGAAGAAAAAAAAAAGAGAAAAAAAATGTGAAAACGAAAGGATGTCATTTGATGCGGCCAAAATTTTCAATCACAAAACTCTGTCCAGTTCTGTGCTTCGAAGAAACTCCAAAAGAGCTTCGATTGCACGCGCAGCCTGACTGGGACCCGAATGCATTAGTGTTTTGACAGAACGCAATTGGTCCAACTAATAAAGCTTTCGCTTTAGAATTCGAAGGGTGGGGGCGGGAAGTGGGCCCTGGGCTCTTCGGACGTCCCCCCCCCCCCCCCCCCTCCCCCGTCTCCTTTGCATAAGCCAGTAATGCCCGGAGGTGATAAGTTGAAGATGCATTCTCTTAAGTAAGTTTTCTTAGTGGGAACATTTTTTCAAGTTTACTGTGTAGCAACACGGACGTGTGAGTGGCCCATCTCGCGGCGAATAGGCAAAATGCTGAGTGCGGGCCCTGCAAGCACCCGTTTCGCCTTGGTCTCACTGTATAATAATTGTCCAAGCGCCGCCAATAAATTTATAGCACTTACAAGTAAGCGTTACACTTGAACGGATTTCTTCTGCTCCATATACGATAACTAGTCGGTCGATATGGCGGTGAGTGGCTATCGCGGATCTCTGGTTGAAAGATTTATTGCGTCTCGCCACGCACGTTAGACATTAGCGTCTTTTAATACTGCAATATACTTCGTCAAAGCATGAAAATATTTTGCAGCATGAAAATTCTCCCCCCACCACACCCCCGGCACTATTTGTGTTAAACTTTTAATACTACCCTATTTCAATGTGCAACATTTCTATTGTGCTTGATGGATAAACTAGATCGCTTGATGGCACCTAACGGCGGGGATGTCAATGTGCGCCTGCGTTTCAAGAAACAGCAGACGTTGGCAAATGGGAAAAGTGGATATGAGCAAGAGCAATCTGTGGCTGCCGTTTGGCTGCCAGTCTTTTCAGCGGTTTGCGTGCGTTCACATCCTCCGAATTTCACTTTTGGGGGAAGGGAAAGAGTCTGATGCCTCAACCTTTCCTCGCATGATGCCTCAACCTTTCCTCGCCCACCGGCATTGGAAACTCAACATACAACAACAACAAAAAAAAATCCCGAGCCATCTCCCCTAACTTGAAACATGGGGTGGGGCGAAGCATGCAGTGTATAAGTGTATTCAAATATTGTAAGCCTCCCTCTTGCCACACAGAGCGCGCTGATTGGCTGCCGGAGAAACGCCGGTGAGAGGAACAATAGCGCGCTTGCTGACGCGGTGGCACCCTCTCTTGCGTTGCACCGGATTTAAGCAATTAAATGAGACAGGCTGACCGTAGGTTGTCTTCGTATCACACGCCGCATCATGCTAAGAAGTATGCTTTACAGGAGAAAACCAGACGTTTGAAACCAATTTCGAGACGGAACGTATGAAATATGTCTCGTCCTCTTGGCGTGCTCGTCGCTTGCGCTCGGCTAGTGTCACTAGACCCTGCCTAGCCTGCAAAGGTAATCTGCAAACATAATCTTTACCAGGAACACATGGTGGGGAAGTCCAATTTTTCACAGGCGCCTTATCATTCATAATGCGGTTTTGATGCTGAGCGCTCGGCGTCTTAGCCTTGGTGCCTGTGCGTTTTTGCCCACGGAGATGAAACCGTTGGGGGTAGAGGTATACAGCTTTGCTGTAAAAGTTTCGCGTCTTTGAAGCACGAAGTGTTCTAGCGCGCGGTGCTGGAAAACGAGTGTAACCGTGTGTTCTTTTAGTATGCGTTACGTTCTAGCACTAGACGTTGGGAAACGAGTGTCCCGGTGTTTTAGTACCGTAACTACATGAGACGACAGAAGACGCCGACAGCTCGAGCCCCTTAGGTGCTTTGCCCCTAAAAGTCCACTTCTGCGCGGGTCCAAAGTCCTTATCGAAAGTCCACTTGTGCGCGTCAGTCTGAATGTTTTGCCAACTACCCGCTCGTCCGCATGGGGCACGTGCACTGGCCGTGACGTCACGACCGCCGTGTGACGTATCCCGGGAGATGCACATTAACTGTGAGGCAGTATTAATTTATTGATTATGAGGTTTAATGCGCCGACGCTACACAGGCGATGAGGTGCCCTGTAGTGGAGGGCTCCGGATTAATTTTGACCACTCGGGGATCTTTAACGTGCGCCAAAATATCGAACACTTGGGCGTTTTCGCGTTTTGCTTATATCAGAAAAGCGCCCGCCGCAGCCGGGAAACGAACCCGCGACCTTGGGCTGAGCAGCACGATGCCTTAGCCGCTGAGCCATGGGGGCAGGTTGTGGGGAAGTTTAGGCAAACAATTTGCGCTTGAATGTAAATGATGTCGGAAATAATCTGGAAATGCGTTAACATTAAAGTAAACATGCAGCACATTTTTCAGCGTTTTTTCTTTAAAGTCTAATTGCTTTCAAAACGTAATCAACAAACACACCAGTAGTTAGATTAGGGGGTCTGATAAAAAAAAATTTTCTCTTTTTCTCGAGTGCGCTCGAATTACGTCATTACATCGGTGTAGCGGCTATTGGCCGGCTTTTTTTCAGCTGCGGCAATAAACGCATTCAAGGGCTACTTTAGAAAAAAACCACAAAGCAAAGCAGAAACGGAAGACGGATAGTTCTGCTGCAGCCAGAAAATCACGGAGTGTCTCTCCGTGCGGTTGATAACTATAGCTTTGACAATGCTTCCATATGCGGAGGAAAGAGTGAAAGCTTTATCGGAAGTGTTGCACAGTCCCTTTAACACTGGCAGGACCGAGGACGTTGCACACCGTCGTGACGTGTTTAGGGTAAAGCGGAATGGGTGTATTTGATCACCTCTTAATTATACTGCGAAGCAGTATATGTCTGACACTCTCCAGTTTTCCTTCCGGTGAAGCCGCTTTAATCGGCGCCGCTTTTCGCCACCGCCAACCCCTCTTTCAGGAGGTGGCGCTGCGGTCGCCGAAGGGAGCGGACGTATCTCTCATCGGCTCCTACTATTATGATAATTTACGCAGTGCTAACTATTGGGTAACACGTTTTCGTTGTTACAAGTGCATGCGGAACGGTATGCGATACCGACTGAGACCAAATTTGCCCAAGTGGTATGTAATTCTCTCCCTTTGCGGACGATTTCGTCTCTACTCACGTGTGGTTTTCTCTAAGCCTAATAGTAGGCTTAGCGCGTGTACGGCTCCGGGCGGTTCGGCCTCCGTAGCCAGGCCTAGCCGTTAGGCCTAGTCAACGAGAATCATGACCCAGATGGACACAGCGATGGAGATTAGTATGCCAATGAAGGAAAGCAAGATTTCGGAGTTGCAACTTGGCAACCATGAAGGATGAACGAGTGTTGAAGTCCAAGACGAAGATCTTATTCCTGGTCAAAATTAATCCGGAGCCCTCCACTGCGGCGCGCCTCATCGCCTGCGTTGCGTCGGCGCGTTAAACCCCACAATCAATCAATCAGATCTTATTCCCAGTGATACGGTGGGGTGTACGACCTCAGGCAAGCGAGCCAAGCAAGTCGACGTCGCTTCGAAAGTAGGCGAGTCCTCTTCGACTGACCATCAATCTAGACCACGAGATCGTGTTAATTAAGCCAGAAGACTTGAGGCAGCAGTCACGAAGGCAGCACGTAGGCCATCGGTAATGCCGAAAGACGAAAGCAAGATAATTTGAGGCCACGTGGCGAGCTCGATATAGCTAGAACTGAAGATGCGATCATCATTTCGGCCATTATTGTGGCGGAAGGTGTACCGAAACTGGAAGCCAGTGAAGACATAATTTGCACCAATGTAGCGCAAAATATCATCGTTGGGAGTACCCCAGACCAACGTCGCGCACGGGTGTATCTCAGGATGCGAAGTTTTTTTTATAGGAGGAAAGACTCATGAAGTTACTACTTATCAGGCGGCACAAGAGGATACAGTGAAAGGAGTGATAAAAGGAGTAGCGATTGAAGACTCCCTTTCCGAGATTAATGCTAATATTGTGAACCCGGCGAACCTGCTGGCAATTCAGGAACACAGAATTGGAAATACGACAACAGTAATTGGTCTGCTTGAAGGGTTCCTAATTATGTGAAATATGGCCCCATCCTCTTGCGGTGTGGACTAAATCGGAAGGATTTCTATGTGTGTCGACAGTGTGGAAAAGTTGGACACAGAAGCGATGCGTGCCCATTTCCTGATACTAGAGTTTGCCTTGCATGGGGTGAAGCTAACCTAAGGCGGATCACGAACGCCATTGTAAACCTAAATCCAACACGTGACCGGCGCCTTGGAGTGCACAAACAAGTTCAAGGTGCCCTATGTTGTCAAGCGCAGACAATAGAATCGTAAGATGGAGGACTTGCGCAGTCAGTAGCTGCACCGTTTCCAAGAACAAGAAGCCGACTTCCCGCCATTGCAGTAAACCTCGGCCGATCGCACAAGAGGACGGTCGCAAACACGTAGCAGTAGCAGGCAACGATCTAATAGTAAGCGAATTGTTAGTCGTAACCGACAACCGTCAGAAACTAGAGAACGTATTGCCTCGGCAGATACCCTCAAAGAACCCACGATGCCAGTGCGTCAACCCTCCGCGGAGAACGCTGCCGCAAGGCCCTTCGTGCAGAGAATGAGCAACTGAAGCAGAAGATCGCTGATCTCGAACATACAAACAAGAGCATTAATGCGAAGCTGGGCCAACTCCCCGCACTCCAGCAACAACGGCAACCAGCGCCGCCACAACCGCAACTCCAAGACCACCGGTCGGCGGAACCCGTTACCCAGGCATTGGTGCCCGAACAAGATCCCAGGGCCCACCAACGTGACATGGAACCGATGCCCAAACGACGAGCACTCGAGGCTACAAAGGACCGAAAGATCTTAGCGCGACTTGAGAACTTGGAAGACCGATTTGAAGCCTTCGTCAAGGAGACCAGAGAACGCCTTACGAAACTTGGACAGACTTGCCAGAACTTGCAAACTATGATGATGCAGATGCAAGCACAACTGTAAATTCTTATGACGCACCTTGGACTAAGGGGAGATACCCAGAAAATGCAGCCCGTCATCCAGCATACCGTCCCCGAACAATTTCCACAATGACTGCCCCAGTAAAAGATCTTCTGGTATGGCATCGGAACTGCAATGGTTACGCACGGAAGAAAGCACTAACACAACACCACCTCAAGCACCTCACTCGCAAGCCTGATGTCATTATGGTACAGGAAACACAAAGCAAAGTCACGCCGAAGCTCTACCGCACGCACGCAAGGCCACCGAGCGCGCGGCGCGGCCACGGGAGCTGGCCTAGGAGTCTGCATCTTCGTACGCAAATGAATTACATTTGTGGAAAACGACCTCATTGGCAACAGCGCGATTGAGCACTGTGCATTGGAAATTATTACGGGCAAGGAGCACAAGGGGAGTGCCTTGGTATACAGCAATCCGGCACATCGAAAGCAGCGATTTCGGCAATCCGGCACATGCAGCGATTTCGCGCACTTATACACAAGGCAAGCCGACTGGCTGCAGGAAACACACTACTGATTCGCGGGGACTTTAATGCACCGCACCAAGACTGGGGATATTCGAAAACGACCGTTAAGGGGCGCAATCTACTAGAAGACGCAACGGATGCCGGGTTGCACTTGCTCACGGATACGGCATACCCTACATGCATTGGCACATCGATTACACGCGATACTACTACAGACCTCGCCTTCATCAGGATTGAGGGAACCTCACGAGTGGCTCGGTGGAGAAACACGGGCGACGATTTCGGTAGCGACCATTACGTCCTCGAAGTTGTCCTCCCACTCATCGATCCCAAGAGTGTCCCCAACCCGAAAACTTCGTATTACAGACTGGATCGAGTTTCGCCGGTGTCTTCCGGAGAAACCCATGGATATAGACGACATCGAGAAGTGGGCAGATGGCGTCGTACAGACTACTTCAGCTGTAGCTCAGGAGATCGAGACGGATGACAGTATCGATCAGGTGGATAGTCGACTTGCTCACCTACTTGAGGCCAAGCGGCCCACTAAAGCGCGCGGGAAAACACAACGCACAAACAGACGTCTCCATAAGAACATTGCGATTCTCAACCAGCAGATCGAGGCACACTGCAAGATGTTATGCACCCAGCGATGGCACGAAGTGTGTAGCGAGGCCGATGGGCAACTCCACAAGTGCAGAACGTGGGGTATGCTCAGGCACTTACTCGACGAGACTAACGCGAAGAGCTTTCACCACAACACTCTTGCCCGAACTCTACACAGAGCCATCACGGATCTGGGAGAACGGGAAGTTGTCCATTTTTGGTTGCCAAAAACTTTATTGACTGCCGGCAGAGCTTTCGCTGACCGGGCCTAAGTCACCCGCTTGGGGGCGTCGCCGCTGGACCTCTTCGCCCGTTTGGGGGCGTCGAAGTCCTGCCGCTTCACCGCCTCACAGGCCTGCTGGACGGCCCAGAGTTGATCGTCGAGGCTGGGGCTGCACAAGGCAGCGGTCAGCCGCGGCGGGAGGGTTCCGGAGTTAGCACCGTGCGGATCCTTGATACAATCCCAGAACATGTGGGCTAAGGTGGCCACTTCTTTGCGGCAGACTTTACATGTGTTCGTTGTGTAAATTTCCGGATACATTCTATGATAGTGCGCCGGGCTAGGGTACGTGCGCGTCTGCAGTTGCCTGAGTGCGACCACCTGTGACCTGTCCAGCTTGTCGCTGGGCGGAAGAAATGTCTGTCGGGCCAAGCGGAAGGTCTTGGTGATTTCATTGTAGATCGACATTCGGTCCTTCCTGCTGTACCACGGACGGTCGTCGCCGGCGCGGTTTGTGAGCTCGCGCGCCCTGGCGTGTGCCGTCTCATTGCCGTTACGGTGGTTCGCGGAGACTTCCTTCATGTGTGCGGGGAACCACTGGAGCCGTGTTTGTGTTTCAAGCTCTCGGTAGACTTGCCGTCGACTTAGGATTCCGGCCGCTCGTGGCGATATCCATCCTTTGAAGAAGTTCCTGATCGCTTGTCTGGAGTCGCAGAGGACCGTTTTGCACGCCGGGTCCGTGAGGGCAAGGGCAACTGCTATTTCCTCCGCTTCTTCTGCGTGCTCGCATTCCACGCTTGCTGATATCTTTGTTGCCCCTTCTGAGTCGACGACCGCCACGGCAAATTGGGAGCCTCTCTCGTACTCGGCGGCGTCCACAAATCGTGTACCCATATCGTGCCGTGAGCGTTGAGGAGAGCCTTGGCTCGGGCCTCTATTCTGCCTCGGTTGTACTCCGGGTGGACGTTTCTAGGGATCGGATCGACTATAATTGTCTGCCGGATGGTGTCTGGGACGGTGACTTTATGTCCCTGCTGTTTGTTATATCCGGTGCCGAGGGTCTCGTGGATGTGGCGGCCAGCGTTCGTGTCGGACAACCTCCCCAGTTGCGAGGTGCGCTGTGCCTCTGCGATTTCCTTCAATGTGTTGTGGATTCCCAGCTGGAGCAGGTGGTCCGTGCCGGTGGATTAGGGCAGGCCCAAGGCGATCTTGTAAACCCTGCGTATGAGGACGTTGATCTTGTCTTCTTCTTGCCTGTACCAGTTGTGAAAGGTCGCTACATAAGCGATGTGGCAGATGACAAACGAGTGGATGAGCCGCGTAGGATTTTCTTCCCTCATTCCGCTCCTTCTGTTGTTGATTCTCTTAAGGAGTCTCGTGGCGTTGGACGTCTTATGTGTTAGTCTGGTGATGCCTCCGCCGTTGTGTCCCGTGGCACCGATTATCATGCCGAGGACTCTGATTTTCGGGACAATAGGGATGTCCGTGCCGTCACTCGCGCGTAGACTGATTTCCTCACTCTTTCTTCGTGCTTTGAATTTACCGCGTTGTGCAGGGCGGTAGAGCAGGAAATCTGATTTCCTGGGAGAGCAGCGCAGGCCCGTGCCTTGTAGATGCGTTTCTGTTGTGTCGATTGCAGACTGCAGCGTCGACTCGATGTGACCATCGCTGCCTCCGCACACCCACAGAGTTATGTCGTCAGCGTATATGGAGTGCAGGACGTCTTCGATGTCTTGCAGTTTCTCTGCCACCCCGATCATAACCAGGTTGAAGAGTGTGGGCGAGATGACCGAGCCCTGCGGGGTGCCGACGCTGCCCAGCGTTTGTTCGTCCAGCTGGAGATCTCCAGGAAGTCTTTCACGTAGTTGTACGTGCGCAGGCCAAGCTTTCGTTGCGAAATTTGTCTCAGGATCACCGAGTGCGAGACCTTGTCGAAGGCGCTTTCTAGGTCGAGTCCGAGGATCGCACTGGTCCCTCTGGTCTTGTTGTCCAGCACTTAATGTTTCAATTGAATCATGGAGTCCTGCGTGCCTAGGTGTTGACGGAAGCCTATGATGGACGGTGGGTATATTCCTTTCTGCTCCAGGTACACTTGCCATCGGTTGAGCAGTGCGTGCTCCATGGCTTTGCCGACACACGATGTCAGCGACATGGGGCGGAGGCTGTCGAGGCTCGGCGGTTTGCCGGCTTTTGGGATTAAAATCGTCTTCGCGGTCTTCCACTGGCGCGGGAGGCTGCCTCGCTGCCAGCAGGACTTGATGTAGTATTTCAGTTGTTCCACCGGGCGGTTGTCGAGATTCTTCAGTGCGCGATTCGACACCCGGTCGGGGCCCGGCGCCGACCTGCTGTTGAGTTCGTGCAGTGCTGTTCTGATCTCTTCCACGGTGAAGTCTCTGTCTAGTTCTCGGTTGGGCTCTCCCGTGTACGAGCCGTTCTGCACGGTTGGGTCTGCGGCAGGTATTTTGCTCGCAGGCGGGCGGCCACCGCATCTTTCCCGCATTCCCCGAGCTCCTTGTGTAGCAGCCATGCGAGGCGGTCCCTCTGGTGAGACTTGGTGTTTGTTTCATCCAGCAGACGCTTTAGTAGGCTCCACGCTTTGCCGTTGTGCAGTTGGCCGTCCACCGCGTTGCACAGCTCACCCCATTGCTGGCGGTTGAGCGTACGGCAGTGCTCCTCGATGTGGCGGTTGAGCTCCGCAACCTTCTTTCTGAGTCTCCGGTTGAGCCTCTGTGTCTTCCATCTGGCTAGAATGGAATTCTTCGCCTCTATGAGGTGCGCCAGGCGGCTGTCCATCGTGTCCTTATAGACATCGGTCTCTATCGTCTTGGTCGACGCTCTAGCGTCCTCGACCAAGGCCTGGGACCACGCTTCGATGTCCGTGATTTCTTCTGCTTCCAGTAGTAGTCGGTTGCGTTGCTTTCTAAAGTCCTCCCAATCCGTCCACGTAAAGGTGCGTTTGGTGCCTTGCATTGTGTCCGGTGTTCGGATGTTTATTTCGACGATAGCGTGGTCACTGCCCAGGTCGACCGTCGTACTGCTCCACGTGACGGTCGCGGTCCCCGCGTTTCTGACGAACGTCAGATCCGGGGTCGTGTCCCTGGTGGCCGAGTTGCCAAGTCTCGTCGGTTGCGCCGAGTCGGTGATAAGCGCGAAGTCTAACTCCTGTGCATCTTGTGCGAGGTTTCTCCCCTTTGCCGTGCTGTACCCGTAACCCCATGCCGGCTGTGGCGCGCTGAAGTCGCCTCCAACGATCAGCGTCTGGGACCCGGCGGTCTTGATTGCCTTCTGGAGCAGCGCCCGGAACCTCTGGCGGCGTTTCGACGGGTTGCTGTACAAATTTAGTACGAATATGCTTTGCTTCCTTCGTTTGGTCGGTATGAGTTCCACTAAAGAGCGCTCTACTTGAACGCCACCGAGTTCGTGGTCGACGAATGTGAGGCCCTTCCGGACGAGCGTGCATACTTCCCTTCCTTCTATCGTGCAAATGTGTTCCCTTTATCCCGTTAGGGTGGGAGCAGCCATGAGCGTTTCTTGGAGTAAAATCACGTCCGGTTTGCGTGCTGCGTGCCTGATATGTTGGTGCAAGACTGCCTTCTTGCCGGCGATGCCGCGGCAGTTCCACTGCCATATGATTATTCCTGAATTATCTCTGGCGGGTGCGAAGTTATCCGGATGCCCTTGGTTGCCGCTCGTTCCCTGGTTGTTGTTCAGAGGTGGTGCTTGTGGGTTTTGCGCGAAGACAGGCTGGCCCATGATCATCTGCAGGTATCTCTCTAGGTAGGCTGTCCTGTTTGCTAGCACGGCGACCGTTGCATGTAGGGTCTCGATTGAGCTCTGCATGTTGCATAGCATGGTCTTTATGTCCCTGATCTCCGCCTGCACCTGGTTTTCGGGGTTTCCCTCCTGTTGTGGCTGTATGGCCCGTTTCTTAGAGGCTGGTGCGTCAGCGATCTGGGCGTTGGACGGCGCTGAGGGCTGTTCAGTCTGCTTGGATTGTTCCGCCGCAGCGCGCTCGCGGCAGAGCTCCCGCATTTCCTGCATTAACTTTTGCACCAGTTCGCGCATAACCGCGTTCTCTTTCCTCGGCGCCTCTACGACACCGTAATCGGTGGTCTGAGTTTGATCTGGGACTTTAGGTGCCCTATCGGACCCCGCCCGCGTGGTGCCCCAGACGGTGTCCGCCCAGCTCACCTTGTCTCCTACAGGAGACGGTGTCTTGGGGTCCGACCGTGAGGCGGTGCTACTGTGCCTCCTCCTCCTCCTCCCGCTCTGGGAAAAGAATCAGTCACGTGAGGGTGACCGGGACTTGGCCGCCCCCTGGCGAAGGGGCGGGAAGTTTTGCTGCGACAGCTGGATGTTGGCCTTCTGGCGCTCCCATTGCCTCTTGCGCACTACGTATGGGGTCCTATATCTCGCTAGGCAGGCCTTATCGGCGGTCAGGTGAGCTCCGCCACACAGGCTGCACTTGGGGGTACACGGGTGGTCCGAGTTCGGGTTGGTGAGGCTGCAGCCCCGGCAGATGCGGTTAGAGGGGTTTTGACAGACGTCCTTTCGGACGCCAAGGCGACCGCACTGGTGGCAGACGTCTATTTGCTTGCGGTACAGCGAGCAGGGTACAAGCGTTGCGCCGTGCCTTACGTAGTTGGGCACCTTGGGTCCGCCGAACGCAACGATCACCGTGGTCGAGTTGCCGATGCGCTTGGCCGCCAGAGCTAGTGGATTTCTTGAGTTGACGATTTTCTCGTCCAGCTCTCTGGATCCCTCCTCGACGGGGATGCCGCGTATCACTCCCTTGGTCGTATTGTGAGGTGCCGTCTCGCAAGCGTTGACTTCGTACTGCTTTCCTTGGACTTGTATTTGCTTTATCTTAGTGTAACGGTCCGCGTTCCCTCGCTTCGATGTACTGACGACAACGATGTTCTGCGGGTTGTTCGGGCATATCGTGTCTTCCATACTCTCCTCGCTTGTTATTCCGGCGGCCGCGAGTATGGCTGCGGTGACGGTTGGGGCGCTGGCTCTGTCGAGGTCGAGACCGCCCTGCGGCCGCACCACGATTTTGGTTTCCTCTTTCGGTAACATGGGTATGCGTCCCACCTTGCTGACTTGTCCCTTTACGTTCTTGTGTTTTGTGGATTGCCGGTCGTTGCCGGTCTTGTTCGATCTTCCGTCGGCTACGGCAGCCGAATCCGTCCCGCGGTGGCGGGGTCTCGAGCGGCGTTCTCCGGCGATCTTCCACCCGGATTCCGCGGTGATTTCTTCGGGGGAAATGTCTTCTCCCATCACTTGCACGTTCATTCTCGGGTCTAAATCGTCGGAACGTGCCTTGTCGTTGGAGAGAGGCCGCATGCGTGGCACCCGCCCGTCGGCGAAGCGCAGCTGCTGCACCGGCTAGGCGTAGCGATCGGCGAACGCACTAGGCTTAGCTCGTTCGCGGCGTGGTCGCAGCACAAACGGTCAATAAAAACGCGAGAAAAGGTGGTCCACCTCGAAAGCGGGTATCCGTCGATTTCTCTCGTATTCACGGATCCATTGGTGAGAACATTTCGGTGGCACAAGGTAGAAATCGCTGCGAAAACATTCGGAAAAGACGGAGCCGATGTAAGAACGTTCGCTCACCTCGGCGATCGCAGCGCCACCCCGAAGTTGTCCAGCGCTTGCACGCCAAGTATTTACCAGTGTCCCCCACAGACCATCACCCCTAGAACGGACAACGATGTGATAGACCATGGCATTGAAGTTTGGGAATTACGAGCAGCCCTGCAAGCCCTCAACTGCAAGTCGGCGGCGGGCTCCGACCGCGTAACGAACAAGGCCCTTAAGAATCTTAACGATCACGCCATCGAAGCCCTCACGCACTACTACTCACACACTACACTGGCAAGAGGGTCGACTCCCAAGCCAATGGAAGATGGCTAGGACTACCTTAATTCAGAAGCCAGGCAAGCCACCCAGCATAGAGCACCTCCGACCGATCTCGCTCACTTCGTGTGTGGGAAAAGTCGTGGAGCACGTTCTAATGAATCGCTGGCAACGTTATCTAGAAGACGCCGAACTCTACCCGAACTCTATCATCGGGTTCCGGGAGAAGTTGAGTACACAAGATGCAGTGCTCCTTCTCAAACACGAAATCATCGACGACGTCACGAACACTCGAGACAACAAGGCGGTACTCGGCGTCGATCTCCAGAGCGCCTTCGACAAAATGCGACACTGTACGATTCTAGCACAAGTGTCCAAGTTGAACGTGGGAAACGAACGTACGACTACATCCGTGACTTTCTCACGGGTCACTACACGCAGATATGCGCCGGTGATCTACAACTACCAGAGAAGCAGCTCGGCAGTGTGGGCACTCCTCAAGATTCTGGATATCCCCATTGCTTTTCAACCTAGCCATGATTGGAGTCGCCGATCGCTTCGAACACGTGGAGGGCATCCGGCATACCATATACGCCGACGACGTTACCCTGTGGGTTACGGGCGGTAGCGACGGCCACATCGAAGATACACTCCAGGAAGCAGTGAATGTTATCGAAGACCAACTCAACGTGACGGGCCTGATCTGTTCCCCTTCTAAATCAGAACTTCTCATCATTCCACCTAAGGGCCGGCGGAAAACACAGTCAACGACTACCATCACAGTGTGCACGGCGGGAGGCCACGTGATTCCCGAGGTCGACAAGATACGTGTCTTGGGTCTTCTTTTGGAGCGTAACCGCGTCAACGAGGCAACGGTCAACAAGTTAGCGACGAAGGCTGCTGCGGCGGTACATCTAATCCGTCGTATTTCCACACGTCAAGCAGGAATGAAAGAGGCAAGCCTCACCCGCCTCGTGCAGTCATTTGCCATCAGCCATATCGCATACCCGGCTGCCTTCCATAACTGGCGGCAGTGCGAGCGGGTGAAGGTGGACGCCATCATCCGCAAGATCAACAAGACGGTTTGGGACTTCTCCAGAGCACAAGTACTGAAAACCTCCTGGCCCTGGCTGTCCACAACACCTTGGACGAGATTGCTGAAGCCCAACGAATCGCCCAGATGGAACGCCTATCCGGTACACGGACGGGACGTCATATTCTCCAACACCTGGGTCTACTATCCACAGCAGACAAGCGGGAGCCCAAGGATCAGATACCGGATGGTGTTTGCAACCGTCTGGTTAACTTGTCTGTCCTCTTCCCCGAAATATGAACCCCGAGCACAACCACGAGCGGAGGCTGGCCAGAGCGAGAGCTCTGGTCGATCGTCATGCCAGCAACACCGGTGCCGTGTACGTAGACGCGGCCGAACATCAGGGCCAACCACTGCAGCCACCTTCGTGGCTGCAGTGGTTGCGGCTGCGACGGGCAATACCAAGTTTGCTTCCAGCTTCCAGGCCAGCAGAGCACATCAGGCAGAAGAGGTGGCCATCGTCCTGCCAATCGCAGACCCCAAGTGCACTACGGTGTTAAGTGACTCTCGGACAGCAGTGCTGAACTATGCTCGGAGAAATGTGGGCACCGTTGCGGCGCGTGTCCTTCGCGGGGCGTGTGTGCGTGATGGTGCACTGTCTATCAAGTGGTTCCCGGCCAATATAGGTCCCAGTGTTTTGTTTAAAGAGAACGCAAACCACAACGAGACGGCCAATGCTGTCGCGTGAGGACTGGCGAACCGCGCGGCGGCTATGAGTGCCGGACCCTCGGAGTGGTAGCCCTTCGATATTAGCAAGGATCCCATGACCACCTACAACGCCGTGAAATGGTATCGTTTACGCAGGAGGACTATGCCCCCCCCCGGGTTTGACCCGGTCGAAGGCAGTGCTCTACAGACAATTACAGACCGGTTCGTTACTGACCCCAGTGCTTGCTAAGCATTTGTGCCAGAGGTGTATGAAAGTGACGTGCGCAGATTATGCGCGAAGGAGCGGGCCACAGCGGCCCACATCCTGTGGAACTGTGAACGTTATCCGTGTGAGGCCAGTGCGATGACAACGATCCCGCCGCAGTTTAAAGCTGCAGCGCGATGTGGAGCCTACGACACCCAACTTCAGGCCGTCCAGCAGGTCGCGGCGGCCCTCGATAGACAGCGACCGGGGAACTGAGCGGGGGAGGGCGCAAGCCTTCCGCAACGCGCGGATAGTACCCGGATGCAGTCTTAAAGGGACACTGAAGTGAATTTGTCAAGCTCCCGTTTTTGCTTGCACTGTGTAGACTGGCTCAAATTAGCACACTTTTCATCGTTTTTACGATTGACAAATCGGTAATTATTTTACAAAGCGCGAAAGAAGAAAAACTACCATGCGCGGTTTGCGGCGGCCGCACCAACTAAAGCTTTGACGTTAGGAGGAGCGGGCACCGTGATTGGACGATGCCCAAGGTGAGCAACCAAACAAGTTTCGGTTTCGGTTTCGGTTCTGTAAAACACAACCGTTGGCGTTGTTGGATGGGCATTCTCAATCACTCAGTAATCATCGTACCGCGCTTCTGCCATGTTGTCAGCTGTAAAAATGCATAAAGATAAGCCTCCTAGGACGGCTTGGAATCGTAGCATTCACTAGCCGAAACCTACGCAGTGCATGAACGCCCTCCGCGTACCCGTAGACGCCCAAATGTCATGCGCTTTTCCCCCATAATTGGAGCTTGCCTCCCTCATGCCTGTATCGTAAAAAGCGTGTTCGCACCAGGCCAAGGGTCTGTTCATTCTGGCCTGTGCCCACTGCCTGCAAGCAGTCGGTGCTTATGGCAACAGCACGCCAACGAGAACTCGCTAGCGCGCCATGCATGTGCCAGCCTGCGCGCGTTTTGTGAACTAGTTCGTGGAGCCATGAACGTTGCGGCCCAAAAAAAGGTGAACTCAATATAGAAAACATCGGCGGAAAACAAAAAAGTTAACTTACAAAAAAAAAAAAGCACGTACCCGCGGGGATTCGAACTCGTGACTTGCAAAACATTTGCGGTGACATACCCAGCTCCCCAGACTACTGAGCCACGGAGCGGGACGCGAAGGCCTTGCTAATATAGGGTATATATTGTACAACCGGTTTACACTTTTATTTAGTTTTGGCATTTCAAGCAGCTTAGGTGACTATTTGTTGTACTGCGATCGTGCAGTAAGCGTCGCCCGAGTTTCCACAGTAGCTCACGTCTAGCAATTGCATTTCGTAGTCGGAAAAGCGTTCGCAGATGCGTAGTCGTGCTGCTGACCGCTTTTCTTGTTCGCTCAGCGCAAAAAAGTGCTTCCCGCGCCCTAGTTTTACGCTGTACGGTAAAAATATCAGTTGATTTTATTTCCTTAGTACCTATATTGACTTCGCTGACTCTTCTCTCGCCTTCAAGAGGCCTTATATTTTCCTACTGGCGTACCAGTCAGCGAAGCGTCGCATGTGCGCTTGTGCAGCACTTGTGTGAAGCGAACTTGACTTGGAGCTAGATACAGTGTACAAACAAACCAAGTAAAGAAAGGCACATTCTTCCATTCACAAACGTGTCCTGGCTTCGTTTTAACTAAGCGAACGAATTGCGACCAAGCAATTTTTTTTAACCTCCTTGATTGCGACGACCTGCCGGCGGCCGGCGGACGAAACGCTGGGCCGACTGACTCTGTCGGCCGGGGAGCCGTGCAGTAGCGCAGCCGTGGCGCAGCCAATTGCCAGCTCATCCCCTCCTGACGTAACACGAAAACGCCACAGAAAATGGGTGAGCGTAAAGAGAGAAGGACAGCATTTTCGAATTAGTTTTTCTACTAAATAAAATCGCGTAAACGCGCCTAGAGTGGTCGAAACATGGCCTGGGGACTCCGGACTACAATTTGCGCTAGTAATCCCGCAATGTTTACATATCACTTCAGTGTCCCTTTAAAGGCGCTGACGGGACGACGTCCAGGCCGCGTCGTGGTTACTCGGCACCCAAGTTAGGGTAGCCCTACCGTTTGCAGGCTCGCAATAAAGTTGATTCCCCCCCTCTCTCTCACAACTGCAATTTGCCGGTGTCTTACACCTCTACGCACGAGCACATAAGCGGTTTCCGGTTTATGCGTGCACGTGCGGGGAGTGGGGAGGACGGGTGGGGCGTGCACGCGGAGCTATATGTTTCATGCCCTCACTGACGACATGTCCGTTATGCTGGCGGGATGTTTACACGTGGACGCCAAACAGCCGAATTCGACCAGAAAGGTCTCTCCACTGGTCAAGCGGATTGGGTTGCGTGTTGCACAAACAGTAAAATGCGTATACGATGCGGGAGGGAAACAGACAGCCCTATCTTTGTCCGCTAGAATAAAGCTCGAGTCCTTCCAAGTTTGATTCAGCTAAATGAATAGGAAGTATGTGCAATCGCAAATTACAAACAAACGTGGTTTGTTTCGTGCATTCCATCGACTGCATCCAGCTTCGCAGGCCATTCATCTTCACAGAATGGATGGGCATTAATTTTTTACAATGAATCAAGGCTGTTACTCATACTGATACTTTATGGCAAAATCAAGGATTTTTGCGACTAAAACTACCAAATACAGCCGTAATTTAAGTGGGAGATATTTGAGTGGCCATTCTTGTTCGAGCGCTTTAAACTGGTGAACCTAGAGTTACACTTCGGCGCTCCTGCACCACATACCAACACTATGGAACAACCATTTCCGGTGCGACCCGACAAAACGACATCATGCCATTGCAGTGACTTTAGCCTTTTCTTGGATAAAAACCATTTTCTTTGTGTTTATTTTTTCCGAATTTCTGAATTGTGTTTATTTTTTCTGTCATTTCATTTTAGGCCGCTTCCGCAAGATTTCTGATGTGAGATATTACGTCCTTGCGTCATTGCAGTTGTGCATCAGATGGACTTCCCCTTCGAACCTGCTGAACGAGGCCAGCAGGGCACGGAGAGAAAGCTCGTCTCGCGCACTGGCGTGCAGCGCGAGTCGGCGGTGCCGCGTATTGTGCTCTCTGGCGTAGAATAGCACTACCGTAAGCGCAGCAGGGAGGCGGAATGAAGGCGCGCAGTTCAGCTGACGGAGCGAATTCTGGCCCAGGGCTCTGTTTTTAGAAGGCTTCGAAATAAACAACGGCCTGTGGGTGTACGCGGTGGCGATCACCCAGCGGCGCTCCTTCAAAAGACGGTGTCCCTGCAGGCGCCACTGTTTGGCTCTGAGACCGCCGAGTACGTTCCGACTGTCTGAGGGAACGAAGCGTTGCACGCGGCCGTACCGGCGTTTCTTTACACAATACTAAGGTCTGGCGCAACTAAGAGGATGGCTGCTTATAAGGAATATGCTGTACATACCTTCCTGTAACTAAAGGGACCCTACAACACTTTCGATAAGCGCTTTCAGTCTTTCCCTCGCGCCTGGAAGCACTGCGGAAGCTACGGTTAACGCCAGCACGGAGCGGCACTGCGTGATTTGCTCGTCGCACCAGATACGCCATCCATTTCTGTTTTGTTGTTGCGGATTTTTTTTAAGTTGCTATCGAAAAGCGTTCATTGCTGCAACTGAAGAAAAACCGGCCAACAGCCGCTACATGGCCTTATGACCTAATTCGAGTCGTTGAAGAACGTCAAGACCGCGAAAAAGAGAAGAATCTTTCCAGCGATTTTACAAGTTATCTGATGGGAATGGAGCAGTAAATTTTGACTGGGGTACTTTCTGCAAGTATTTTAGATTTAAAGAGAAAGTTGAAAAATGTGTTGCAGGGTCTCTTTAAAAACGCAATCTCGCTCTGTCTCTCCCATGTACACATCGACCGACACACACACACACACACACACACACACACACACACACACACACACACACACACACACACACACACACACACACACACACACACACACACACACACACACACACACACACACACACACACACACACGCACACACACACACACGCACACGCACACGCGCACACGCACGCACGCACGCACGCACTATCTGTATAGTCTAGCTGGGTTTTCATTATTTATTTTAGCCCTAGATAGATTAAAATGGTGTAGATTAAACTGGTGTAGATAGATTAAGCGCTGATAGATTAAACTGATGAATTGGTGCAGAGCAATAACATCTGAAAAGAGAAAAATTACCCCACCTTCCCGCGAGGGGAACCCTGTGGAGATGCGACGCATCTTGGGGGTTCACTTTGTGTTTCCGTTGGGTTGATTCTCTAATTGCGTGAAACGTGTGAGGAACGCGTATGATGTATTCCTTATTTCTTTGGCCGGTGCTGGAACGACCGCGCCGATGACGCAACGTGGCGCGGCTATGACGCAACACAATCCAACACAATCCACTTTAATCCAATCCAATCCAAATCCAATCCAATCCAAGTCAAGCCAACCCAATCGAATCCAATCCAATCCAATGCCCCCCGCGAGAGAGTGTTCGCTATCGGAGAGGAGAGGGGGTGAGCGGCGGAGAGCGTAGCTCGCGCGGCGAGGAGAATGGGGGAGGGGTGTGGACGGACAACAACGCCGTATGGAGGGACAAGGCGAGTGAATGAGATGCAGTCGCATGTAAAATACTTCCCATTTCAAGGCGCCAGGAGCCAGCCCTGCAGAATGCGCGCCCCCACGTTTTTTCCAAATACATTTCAGAATTTGCGGCAATTTAATTTTTTTCAATACTCCGAATGCCCACAACTGAGCCAATTCCCACTCCTGGAATGACCGATAAGTTCAATTTAATTCCTCTAGCAATTAGATGTAATAAAACTGGATATTGATAGTTGCATCGAGGCAAACGAAACACAAAAATGACGTTATCAGACGCGCGACAAAGCGCAAAAATATGCAAAATACGTCGCATTGTCGATGGTTGATAGCACCAAGCGTTTGGTGGCACATCTCGTGAAGAACTAAATCCCGCAATCTTTAACGCCTCGCAACCGACAGCAAAAATACAACCCCCCCTTTAATTAACCAAGGAGCAGTATTTCGTCTACTTACAGCATGTATACGGTCAGCATTTTTGTTTCGATGACTTCGACCGGCACTGCGGTAGGAGAAGCCATGTTGCAGTCTACCTGCATAGTTCCTTAGCACAGGTGCGAGCGCTTTATCTCGCTTCGCGAAAATTCCCACCAGAGTCATTAGTTTGCTGGCGCAAAATCGGCGGCATGCCCCACGTACCGTCCTCCCTTCCTTATGCATTGCTGCACGAAAACGAAATCATTAACATTGAGCACAAATGACGTCGTACCAATACAAGTGCGTTAAGGCAGCGTCACGAAGCAGTGTTAACAGGTAATTTCTATTTTGCTGTACGCAAATGGAGATTTGTTCCTTATTGGGCTCGTCGCGTTTGTTGGTTTTTCGGGAATTACCTGAACATTAGCGTACAATACAGGGCATCGTTTATCAACTACGCTCATTATTCGGACGCAAGCTAGCCCACTCATCTGCGTGTGTTCACGAGGCACACACAAGGCTATTCAAAATGCAGCAGCGAGAGTTTTCGGCACCGAATGCAGTGCCTGGATTTTCTCTCCGCTTAGCGTAAACAAATTGGAAAAAAAGAAGGCAACTCGGATTTGCGGATTTGAAGTGCGGTGCTGCTATTTTCGGAAGACGACAAAAGGATTTATTCAGCTTGTTTCAGATTGTTTAGTGCGTCATGGCATGTCATGTCATGGCATGGCAGCAGCTGCTGCACCAGTAACTATGCCTCGGCAGTTTACGCATAAGAGCACGGCCGAAAGGTATGCATAAGCATCCGATTAAATTTTTGCAAGAAATAAGGCCTTCTCACTTGAATGAGCGTGTTAACCCAACTTAAATTCGGTGGTAGAGTACCTGTTTCGGTGATTGTTAACGTCTATCAGCTGGTTCAAAAGCCAGATACACAGAAGGCGGCACACGAAATCACAGATAAGTTGGCCACAACTGGTAGACAAGGCCGGACTCGCAAATGAAAGTAAAGCGTTGCACTCGTGAGGGCTGTCAAATTTCAAGCCTTTCAAACCTGGCTGCGCTAGCAGTAGTAGTGGCTGCGCTAGCAGTAGTAGTGTCATTTCGCAACCGGTCAGGGTCGGAGGCATTGTCAGTGACACTGTACAGGAGGACAGGCTGTGTATGGAGGGCACGAAGGAAGGGATATGAGAGTATAGAGAGGGAATTGAGTTCGTCAAAGCACACCTGCCTGACCACACCACCGCAGATCTGCCGCAACAACGCAAAACTGCAAAGCGTCGCGTTTTCTTCCGAGCTCCGAGACAACTCGCAGGAAGGGAAGTCGGTCCTTTGCTAGGGGCACGCAGCAAGCAATGACGTACAACTGCTCACTACGGTGCCCTTCTCGCAGTATAAAAGGCACCACCAAATACGTAAGTCTGGAAACACAAAATGCAATGCACCAGTCTTTCCGCCGATTAACTCCACTGCAAAATCATTAAAGGTCGCTCTGGTTTCCGCGCTCAAACACCACTCGTAGGGATGGACGTCGGCCCCCTGCACGCGGCATAAAAGTATCGGTTACTGTGCCTTTCCACTCAAGGAAAGTCCATCGAATGCTAGGATTTATGAGGACAAATCTAATCCACCGGTCTTTCACTTACGTGTGTCGGAAGGAATGGGGCGGTTTCAGTGAGGTTAAAATTTCAGCCGATTAATTCCACCCCAATGCTTCCGCGCGTCGCTCGTCCTTCTGCGCTCGGAGACGGCCTGTATACGAACGGTAGCCAGCCCCTTGCAGGTGGCGTGCAATTTACAGTGCCCACAGCGCTGGCCGTCTCGCTGCAGAAAAGACCACCGCATCCGTTAGTCTAGAAATACACCGTAACATCCATACATCGCGAACATAGCAAGGAAAGCGAGAGTTTCGGGAGGCTTGAAATTTCCGGCGATTACTTCCACGGGAAAGTCGCCAAGCGTCGTTCTTTTTTCTGCTCCGTTTTGTGGTCGTGGTTATAAGCTGCGGAATAATTTGGACCGCTTGTCGTTTTTGCGTGCGTCCGAAATATATTGGGCGCGGTCGTTCACTTCGCTGCAAATGTCGTCTAAAAACGATAGTCTGTTTTCTTTTTTTTTCAAAAGCGGATACTGGCAGATTGAGGTAGATGAGCGAGACCGGGAGAAAACGGCGTTCTTCACGCCTGACGGACTCAATAAATTTAAAGTGCTCCCGTTCGGCCTTTGCTCAGCACCCCGAACCTTCCAGCGAATGATGGATACTGTCTTAGCCGGGTTAAAATGGCAGTGATGTATGGTGAACCTCGACGATGTCTTTGTTTTCGCCGCATCCTTCGAAGAACACCTACATAGGCTTCGGCTGGTCCTGGAGGCTACTAGTCGGCATGGTTTAAATATAAAGCCCGAAAACTGCCACTTTGGGTACAAAGAGCTGCGTTTTCTTGGCCACGTTATCAGCGCAGTAGAAGTGTCCTCAGACCCTGAGAAGACGGCAGCTGTCGCAGGCTTACCGAGACCAGCTGACAAAAAAGCTGTTTGGCCTTTCCTGGGACTCTGTGCTTATTACAACTGCTTTGTGGGGAATTTTTCTGACGTCGCCGAACCCTTGACACGGCTGACAAACGACAATGAACTATTTGTGTGGCAAGAAGAGCAAGAAGTCGCTTTCAACGACCCGAGAAACCGGCCACAAACATCTCCGCTTCTTGCTCATTTTGGCCAACATGCGAATACTGAAGTCCACACAGATGCCAGTGATGTCGGTCTCGGTGCGGTCCTCGTGCAGTGGCAGGATGGTGTGGAAAGAGTCCTAGCGTAGGCAAGTCGCACACTGTCAAAAGCAGATGCTAATTACTCGACTACAGAGAAATAGTGCCTCGCCGCAGTCTGGGCCATCAGCAAGTTCTGGCCATAACTCTACGGCAGGCCATTTAAGCTCGTCAGTGACCACCACTCATTGTGCTGGCTGGCCAACTTAAAGGACCCATCTGGGCACCTTGCTAGATGGAGCCTCCGGCTGCAGGAGTATGACATGAAAGTCGTCTACAAGTCCGGACGCATTCACAACGATGCCGATTGCTTATCCCGAGCGCCTATCGACTCACCAAGCCAAGAAATAGAAGAGTGTCCACCCTTTCTTGGAGCCGTCAGTACGTCCGAAATGGCCCAACTGCGACGAGCTGACCCAGAGCTGCTACTTATTATTTAGCATCGGGAAGTTCTTGAAGTTCTTATACCGCCCACATTTATTCGCAACATCGCCTCCATCAGCCTCCGAAACGCCGTGCTTTACAACCGAATTTCGGAAACACGAGGGAGGCGTGTCTACTCGTTGAGCCGGCGGCAATGCGTGCGGAAATCTTGTATGCCTGTCACGACGAAGCATCAGCTGGCCATCTTGGTGTCAGCCGTACATTGGCCAGGATTCGTGAAAAGTACTACTGGCCGGAACCTTTGCAAACGGTCCAGCAATACGTCAAGAGCTGCCGGGCGTGCCGAAGAAGGAAGACTCCTCCTTTGGAACCGGCAGGGCTTCTTCAGCCGATAAAACCGCCTACAGCGCCATTCCAGCAAGTCGGAATTGACCTTCTTGGCCCATTTCCGACGTCAACAAAGGGGAATAGAGGCATAGTGGTAGCGACAGATTACCTGACGCGCTATGTGGAGACAGCGTCTGTCGTGCAAGGAACGTCGGCTGAGGTTGCTGAGTTCTTTTTGAACAGCGTCATTTTACTGCACGGGGCTCCACAGATCGTAATACCAGACCGAGGAACAACCTTTACAGACAATCTCATGCAGTCCATCATGATGTTAACTCAGACCACCCATAGACGAACGACAGCATACCACCCGCAGACCAACGGCTTGACCGAGAGATTAAACAGAACCCTTTTCGACATGCTTTCCATGTATGTTAACGTCGAACACTAAACATGGGAGGAAATTCTATCGTATGTAATGTTCGCGTACAACACGGCAGTTAAAGAAACTACAGGACTGACTCCCTTCCAATTGGTTTACGGTCGCGCGGTCACCACTATCCTAGACTCGTGCTACCCATTGAAGAGGACGAATACAACGGTGACGTCGAAGACTCTGTACAGAAGGCGGTGGAAGCTCGACAGCTGGCCCGACTACGAACCGAAAATATGGAAGCGTTTATGGAAGCGAAAATATGGAAGCGTTTAACTTTTCCGAGATTACTTTTGTCTTATAACACGATCACATCGCATGATCCAGATTGTCGGATTAAGACCGTGGATTAAGACATACGTTGTGCACGACACAACGTAAGATCATATTGAAATTAAGATTTGGTGTATAAGTAAGGTATAAAGTACAGTAGTGCAGCAATATAACGAGCCATCGCCAATCCCCGAGTCACCCCCACCCCCATTAGGCAAAATATTCGTTTTGTCTTAATTCATCATAGTCCATCTCAATCCAACCTTACTACTTGTAACTAAAATAATCAATCATTATTTCTTACTATTTTGTTCCAATACACCCAATGCATCTTAATCCATCTTTATCTTACCGCACTTTCGTAGTACAGTGGGTTAAAGAGGGACAGACGGACAGAGCAACTAAGGCCACTGACCGGCTGCAGCTTCTGGCCACCCGTCTGGAGATGAGAGTGGTTGAAAAAAAAAATCAATGCTTCTCCGGAGAAATTTGTTGTGATGCGACCAATCTACAGTGACGGAATCGCTTTCTGAAATCAATGCCTTGAACTGAAATCGTGCGCAGATTTCGGGAGCGGAAGCTCTGGTGGGAGTTTTGTGATGCAGCATGTAGCAATTATATTCTTTTCACTGTTAACGGAAAAATTTATCGGGCACTTAAGACACTTAAGTGATTTGAATTAAGGCGAAAGCCAGCGATTATCGAAGACTTCTTCCCTGCCGCATCGTGTTTGCGGTGCCATCACGTTTACCTGTCACGCGGCAGGCATCCGGATAATTCTTGTTCCATCCTGGCACGATACAGGGTTAGTGCTGTAGTTACAACACTTGGCTGCGGCTCCTAAAGACCCGGGTTCACATCCCAATCAAACTCAAATAAGTTTCTGTATATATTTTTACATCGATTACTACAGCTGCCTAATCTGGTTTCATTCGTGTAGTCGCCAGCAGACGGCCCCTTTTCGTGTTTGTAGAAACATCTAAGGATTTCGCCTTAAGAAGTATGCCGAAATTTTTACAGATCTGTGTGGAATTGTCTTCTTTAAATTTTTTACACTTTTCTGAAAAGTATACATGAAGGAAAGCTGTTTTTTTCTCGCCCCTCAAAATTTCACGAAAACTTGCATATTTAGGCCCGTCACTCCTAACAGGGCCCTACATAAGTAAGGTTTTCCTCACTCTCTCTCTCTCTCTCTCTCTCTCTCTCTCTCTCTCTCTCTCTCTCTCTCTCTCTCTCTCTCTCTCTCTCTCTCTCTCTCTCTCTCTCTCTCTCTCTCTCTCTTTCTATGCTGCGTCATCAACCTTTGTGCAAGTGAGTTATAAGCTGGAAATGCGGGAGGCTTCACAAATGTGAAGGTTTTGTGCAAAATTTCGGGAGGTTAACGAATAAGTTTTCGTGAATGAGGCTTCACGAAACTGGCTTCACAAATTTCCTGCGAAACCGGCCGAGGTAGGCTAGTGGTTCTTTCGCACTAACAAGTTGTACAGAACCGGTGTCATGCGCTACTTAATACACACCCCTGACTTACAGAAAACACAGTTCGCACGTAAACAAACTCATGGAGTAAGACTCGCCGGTACTGTACAATCTAGCGCTCTCCTGCGGGCGGTCTTGCGTCCGAAAAGACCGACAGGAGCTTGAATATCTGATTCACGTGCCATCTCTGAAGTACAGAGCCTGCCCCCATCTGTGGGCGAGCAGTGCCGCTCGTACTGGTGTTAATCCTAAGCTCAAAGAAGCGAGGTGTTTGTTCGATCACAAATATTCGCGAATGCGGGACATAATTCAAGCATTCCGCATTTTTTCAAGGGGTTACTCGAGCCTAAATCCGTCCCCTATTGCTTCACTGGCATGCGAAATTATGCAGGTACCCGGCGGCCAAGTTTTTGGGCTCGCAGCTCTGATGCGCGCACTTGTTCGCAGTTTTACGCTGTTGCAGAGTTTATAGAACGTTTTAAGGACAAGTTTTCTTCGGTTTTTTCTTTCAAGCTTAGGGGATTGTCGTCGTTTTCTCGCCTAAAGAGTCTCGTGATTACACGAGACAGCGGAGCCTGCAAACACACAAGAACAAATGCAAAAAGCGAAACAGTTGTTCATATACACGCATATAAACAGCAGAAACTACGCGTGTGAATATCTCTTCGCGGATTGGCGGTCCTATCCTCGCCTACTGCGAATACGCGGCTGCCGATAAAACACCTTCACGTAGATAAGCAGAAAACTCCCAAGGCACCTAAGCATGTCTAATGTGTCTTTAACGAGAAAGCATCACTGTTCGATCGATTGTCGCTGACAGCTCTTTAGAGAGGGTATGTTGAAGTCGCAGCCAGTGGTAGTTGACGAATCGGACGTCATCTTCACTGGTATATCAATCTGAGCGGCTATGTTGCTGCGCCTAAAGTCAGCGTTAACCTATCTTAATGTTGAGCCTAATGACGTGCAAAACAAAGTAAACTCCGTTGTACGTTGAGCTGCGTGTGGCGGTTACCGAATTTTCGAGGGTCCCTATGAAGACACAGTGCCACTTCGTGCAATTTGAAAGAACTAGCTTTTGGGGACTCCTGCAGACCCATTCAACCCACGAAAGGCGTTTCTAGCCAAAAAAAAAAGGGGGATATATAAAAACCGTGTAAATTTCGCGTTGCAGTGACGTAATATGGGCAGGAGTGACACAATAGAGGCCAGCACTAAAAGCATAGTTATCAGAGCGTGTTCACTACATGTTAGCAGTCAAGTGATACCATCAAGTGGAACTAGAGCCCCAATACAATCACCCGGTCATGTTTCTTTGCGGCGGCTTTGGTCGGTTGCCGGAAGTCGCACAAAAAAATTCTGTGATGCCATAGAAACGTCGCCGGAATGCGGCTGGGTAACCGCAACTAGCTGCTTCATCTGTTTTGCTTTATTCTCCATTATTTGTTGGAAGTTTGCGATAAAATTGGCACAGTCGTAATTGAGACAAATCTCCTGTAATAACGAAACATGCAATCAACCCAGCTACATAGCCAATGCTTTCGCAGCTTACTTTTCATTACCTCACAAACATCAACAGGGTATTTATCAGACAGATTTTCCTCGTTCATCATGTTCAATTTTTTTCCATTTCTTGTAACACCTGAATAAGTATTTCGAACAATTGGAAACTTAGGAAAAAAACACTAGTCCGGGATTGGGAAATATATGCGCACAGCATTTAAAAATTCCGGCAGATTTGATCTCAGAACCTATTAGTAATATAATTATTCTCATTTTCAAAACTGGCATTTTTTCTCCTGGAATAAAATGCGCTAAGGTCATTCCCCTGTGTATAAAAAAAGCGACAAAAAATCAATTTCCAGTTATCTGCCGATTGCAATTCTTTCTTCCTACGGTAAGATTATAGAACAATTGTTTGTTAAGCCACGGCCGGGCTTGCGCGGCGGCATGCGCGCGTTGGTCAACACAGCCCGCGCCGCCGCTCTAGCCCGGCCGTGGTTAAGCATTCAACTGAGTATCTTGATAAATTTAACCTATTAAAAGAATGTCAAATTGGGTTTCGTGCTGCACGCTCAACTAGTTTAGCCTTGCTTTCGTTAACTGATCACATTAAACATTTTATCGATAATGGCTACATGGTTGGCTCAGTACTTTTGGACTTCACCAAAGCTTTTGAAACCTTTAATCATAGCATCTTATTTACAAAGCTTCAAAGCTACGGGGTAACTGACCCGACCCTAACGCTTCTACAAAACTACCTTTTAGATAGGGAGTACGTTGTGTACGCGAATGGTGTGTTTTCTGACTCAAAAAATACTAAGCAAAGTGTGCCCCAGGGATGGATACTTGGTCCGTTGCTGTTCGTACTATATATTAATGATCTTCCAACTTGCTTGATTTCATGTCGTTACGTATTATACGCTGACGATACCACAATAACATCTTCAGACAAATTCATCGCATGCCCTACATCTAAGTAAAACACTGAACTCTTGAATATCGTAAACTGGTGCCGTAATAACTACTTGTACATTAACCCTGAAAATGCAAAATGTATGTTCTAAATCTACTCAAAGACCCTAAGTTCCGTCTTTAACATTCGGTCACAATCTTATTGCTGTTTGCAACTCTGTTTCCTTTCTTGGTATGTTACTCGACCCTAACCTAAAATTTAGCTCTCACATCAGTCAGATCAGGAAAAAAAATGCATATGGTATTCGGGATCTAATTAATGCTCGTCCGTATTTTTCACAGGATGCACTCTTATCACTTTCTCTTTCTTTCATTCATAGCCGTTTAAATTACGGTATGGCAGTCTGGTGAAACACATATCATTTTCATATTTCATCAGCACAGCATATTCAAAATCAAGCCATTCGCGTTATCACCAGGAGCCATACTCAATAAAACACCAAAGACTCATTCGCCATTATAACTTGTTATCGGTTGAAAAGTTGTTTCAATATAATTTAAGCTTAATATTTTTCAACTCCTTGTGTTTCCAATTGTCGTTTAATTTTATCAACCCCACCTTCTTAGCAAACAACAACAGCACAAGGTGTGCATCAAATAGAAACTTTTTACGACAACGTGTTCAAAACTTATCAGGGCGAAATGACTTCCCCTGCATTAACAATTTCGAATGTTTAGGGGTTGTTGAAGAGTAAGCTATCGTCTTAGCCCTTATTTATACGAAGAACCCAGTCATTATCACGGGCTCTCAAGCTGCCTGCATAAGCTTCTTAGCCGGGAGGGTTGCCCCCTCTGATTTAAAGTTACTCTCGCTACATCAACCCTTCCGGAAAGTCAACATCATCTGGACTTCTGGCCATTTTTCACTGACCGGCAACAACTTTTCTCACCAGGAAACCTGCGCCCTCTTCCTTCAGGCTTCCGAGGAGACCACATCGGCCATCCCCCTCGTCACATTTCAAGACATTACTCAGTATTACCGGTCCGACAGACCACGATTTCCTCACCCTACGCTCACCAAGGAAGAAGAATCGCTCCTCCGCAAAATACAAACCAATACATTTCCTCACCCAGTCCACCTGCATCGCATGTTTCCTACTCAATCCTCTCAATAATGTTATACAGCGCGAGCACATTGCCAACCTTCCTCCTTTCCGGTTTCCCTTTCCAACCCCTGAGCTGTGGGAGAACCTGTTGACCAACAGATATGTGGACGTCCAGCAACTCCTGGCCCGTGAAGGATTCCTGCTCATCTCATGGATTCCTTGACTCCCACTTCAGCGGCTCAAATAAACTCAAATAAAGGTTTTCTGCTACTGCTATTACTATTGTAGATCTTTACGTGACCTGAATTGGTCCACTGGCATCCGTTGCGGCCCGCTTCATAGCAAAAGTATAGCTTCGGCTCGTAAAATTAAATTCGAAATTTTTAAATTTGTAATTATTTCATCAATGCACCGCCATATTGCCCAGGTGTATACTAAGGCCGGCCGAATACTTTCACTTCGACGCGAAATTTTTCGAGATCGTTCGTACTTTGAATTAAACAATGTGGCTTTTGCGCTGTAAAGGGGACGGCTCGAATGTTCTGTGTAGCTAAGTGGTTTAAACAGTCTCTTCACAGTGTTCTGTTGTCAGTATAAGCTACAGACAGCCTCCCTAAATAAGCCTCTTATTCTTACTCCGAACGATTTCCCACTTTAAGGCAAATATACGTGCAACAAAAACGGTACCACAGCGCCTCCGCGTTTACATAAGCTATCCTAACGATCTACATGTTATGCAAAGGTGAGTAGCGTAAAAATAATGATCCATCAATCATGACACGCCGCAGTTTGCAGTGCACAAATTTCTCCCTGTTTCGCCTTGCCGTCCCGAAATACAGCGTTATCGATGTTGCATAGAACATAAGGCGAAATCGAGTGATTTGACGAGCGCCGAATGAACAATGCTCAAAGGAAGCCGGGAAGCGGCAGCGGCGCGGAGTCTCCGAACGTGCGGCGTTCCCCGCCCTAATTTTCGCTCTCGCGAAACGTGCTCAAACGAATGGGATAGGAAAGGTACCGATTCTGCGGGAGGCATCAGGCGCCACAACACGCAGGGAGATACAACTACGAGAAGGCCCCTGAATGCGAGGGCGCCAGGTTCATGAACCCCGAAACCGAAGTCCTAACGGGACCCGGCTCGGTTGAGGGACGAAGCAGCATCCCATAGTACAGATTAGAGCTGTGGCAATGCCTGCATTCCCTTCGGTGGTGTTGCTTGCTCGCGCTGTGGGGAAGTAAATAGAAGGGAAGGAGAAAGGGGGAAAAGAAAGGAGCGCCCTCTGGCGTGGCGCTTGCCAAGTTCCACGGCCGACCCACGCAGGCGGCGGCGCCTACGCTCTCCGACGGCCGTGCGCGGTTTTTTTTTCGCTTGGAGAGTAGGACGGGCGCGTCGGGCGGCGCGCGCTGCCGAAGTTTTCGCCGCCGCAGGACGGTCAGTTGGTCGGCGGTGCCAGCGGCGCGGCCGGCGAACTTCCTTCGGCGTCCAGGAGTTCGGGCCCGCTTTGCCACCGAGCCCGGTGAGTTGGCCGACGGAGTGCGCGTGTTTCCTAAACCGCTTCTCAACTCTTCGCGTACTGCTGACTCGCTCGCACGCGCATATCGCGCGAAGAACGGCAGCACGGGAAAGGTTATCTGTAAACAGCGAACGCGTATTGGTTGCCGCGGAGATATGAAATAATCTGTTGTGCTCGTTGCTTTCGGGTGTTTTTGTCTCCTGTCACCTGCAAAGTAGTTTCAGGTAGCAGCAACGACACCCCCCACCCCGCATACACATACGCACCCACACACACGCACGCGTGCGCGCACACGTTCTATCTCCCCCAATTCCCAATGATCTACGTTATGTCAGCTGCAACGAAGTGAGAATTTTCTCTTGATGTCATTATTCCAGGTGTTTTGGGGCGTGGACTGACTTGCCAAATTTCAGTTCGGCGTGATACCTTTCTCCCCCGCCGATCTAAGAAACGGCCGCCAATTTCTTAAACAATCTCCCGGGTAAAAACACACTGATTTACTAGTCGCTTATTTACTATGAGCGCCATACCACAGAGGTGACTGCAACGCAATACCTAAGCGACCCCCCGCTCCGCTGGGAAGGAAAAGAATAGCGCGTGCAAGCACCACGGCAGGAAATTTCAAAACCAGCAAGCCGGTCGCGGAGGCGGAAAGACAGCCCCAAGCCATTCTTTTGCGTGCTTAAGTTCGTTCCAGGTTGCTTTGTCTGCTTTCGAGCAAACTCTGCGGCCATTGACAAATGCATTAGGTCGAAGCTGGTCTAACATTTGCGGGTTCTCACGCTTCCCACACACGCGCACAAGAAACCACGTGCGCTCCCCCCGTTTACATTCTGTGGTAGTCTAGCGTAGCGCACGGCACTGCGTGTTGTCGCTTTGAGGGCCTATAGCTCGGTAGAGTGCTGGCGCTTGTCATATGCACCTGGTTAAGCTAACCACGGGTCGCTGCAAAGTATTAATAGTGGATTGTCAACAGACAGCTTGTCAACAGCTTGTCAACAGACAAGCGTCGTCCAAGCTCGCCATGAAGCAAACGGCCGCGAAAGCGGAAACAGGAGAAAGTGGCAACAACTAAACAACTACAGAATTTACTCTGTCTATGTATAAGACACTGGACGTAGCATTCACACCCGAATGTCGTGAATGCCTCACGCTTCTGTACTGTTTTACTTTGCGTGCATTACGGCAACAAATGACTGAAAATATATAATAATACAATAAAAAAAACGTTCCCTATGTCTTCGTCACTTCAAGCCATGTTTAGTGAGACACGTGTCTTCTGCTCGGTATATTTTGCAGTGGTCGTTTTTGTTTAATTTGCTTTTTTGTCGTTGATGGTGTCCGTCGACAAAAAAAAAACACCCCTAATGGAAAAGCTTCATGGATCCCTTATTCCTGTTCTTCTGTAGTATGCTTTTTTCTTTCTTTTTTATGACCATGTTGTTGCGTGTGCGCAGTCATAGAAAGACGGAAAGCGTACATGCGAACATCAACCACGACGCACAAATAGCGCAATTCTTCTTATCCAGGCCAAATTCTAGCATAGTTTCTTCGCAATAACAAAGTTTCATAACGTTATTTTCAAAGTATGCAACCTGCACGCCATTATTCGATCTTCATAAGCCATATTCTTCGATTTTCCGTGTTCAGGCTCACAAATTCGTTTTTGTGCTGCATTTGTCTGTGAATGTAGTCTGTGCGCAGCATATGGGGAACTGTCTGTCGCAGCGTCTTTGTTTCCGCTGAAACAACTGTAACGAAACGCGTGGGTGTTAGTTATGTATGTTCAAATTATTAGCGACTGTTGACAGCAAATATCAATTTAATGTAGGCTTTTTACTATATTCGGGTCGCAAATATTCGCTCACAATAGCAAAAAACAGTACATGCAACCCTAGCATATAAAATTTGCGTTTGCCGCACTTTATGTTATCGTTTAACACTTCGCCCTCATATGTATCTCGTGTAGATGATTCTCGCAAGTTTGCCTTCATATTACCCAGTGCATTTTTCATTCCTTTTTTACACACATCAGATTAGTGGAAGCACTTTGCATATGCAGCTGTTGCACTTAACAATACCAATTAAAAATTCCTACGCTTAAGACGCCTAACTAGGCGACCACGGTATGTGTGTAGAGTTCAAACCCGATCTAACGAAGTCACCGGGAATCGCGACTTATTTCGTTAAATAGAGAACTTCGTAAAATCGGGACTGCCAGTTTACAAGCAGTTGATGCCATAAACTCGATGTTTAAAGAGGCGCATCCCGCCATGACATCATAATTGCGGCGACCACCGCGCTCGCCAGCCGATAATTTAGCAACGCGTTAAAGGTCTGCGGTGAAAACAGTATGACAGTCTGGGCTTCTCCTGAACTCGTCGCGCCACAGAAGACGCCTGAAACGCAGCGCTTTTTGTTGTACCAGTGCCGCGCTGAGCGGCACGTTTTTGGCTATCATATTTATGCACAACGTAACTTCAACTTCTCGTGCGGGGTGGTCTTGAGGTTCTTTTCCTTCTACGCAATTCGAGGCGCCGGGGCATGTATGAGGGCGTGCTCTTCCTTCGAGGTTGTGGAAAGCATTCTGGCCGGTGTGCCGTGGTCTGCGGCCACGGGACTGCTGAGTTTATCTCGTAGAGCTTCGTAAGAACGAAACTAGATGCCTCTGTTTTATTTCTGACGCGGCGCAATGTTCTTCGTAGCGTTCTGACGAAACACATTCAAAATTTCTCCTTTTTTTAATTGTGTATATTTCTCGAAATACTGCGTTAAATCGTGAATGGTGGTGAATCTAGTTCGTTAGTTCGAGTTCATCAAGGCACCTGCGGGGAATCCAAATTTGTTCGTTAGATAGGGGAATTCGTAAGATCGGATTTCGTTAGATCGAGTTTTTTCTGTATTTACTGTTAGGAGTACATACGTTCATAGAAATGGCCCAACAGCTTCCAACGCCCAATGTGATGAGAATTGAGGCTAGAGATGTTGACGCCGCAGCCAAATGGGGATTGGTAAATCGGCCCTGAGCTTCTGACGGCAGCTGGCATGTGTGAGAAGAGAATTTATTATAAAACCACATACCAGCTCGCAGCGACTAGAGGTAACAGCGCTGCCCGAAAAACAGAAAAAAAATCTAATCAGTTTCCAAGCACTCCGGGCAGCCTACACTTTGCACAAAAATTGTCTATGGTGGTGAAACAATTAAGCTACTCTGAAATCAATGCACAAACAGTTCACATGTGTTCAAATAAAGAGTTCAGAAACTCGTTGAAAGTCAATACGGCACAATAGTGATGCTCTGGATGTTATTCCTGACCGCTATGAAACGCGTGGACCAGCGTAACAGGAAGGCTTCTTCACCTAGAACTGCCAACTCATTGTCTAAGTGATTCTTAAGGATTGACCGCACACGCCACAGCAGTGGAAACATCGCCTGTTGCGGTCTGGCGCGAAGACACGCGGCACCACGATTTCGCCATAATACAAATGCACCAGCACACATCAGGAAGTTCACCAACGTGTCATTTGAACGTGTGCTCATTCTAAGTGTAAGACCAAACAACCTGCTTAGCACAGTCCAAAACGTTACCGCTATACGCCAGTGAAACAAGGCATGTTCCAATGTTTCAGTGTGCCCGCAGTGCGGGCACCGTGAGGAACGCACAATGCCGAATCTCGCCAGACGGTCACACGTCGGAAGAACTTGTCAGCCACGCAACCATCCGAAATCTTTAACATCAGAAGGAAGCTCCGTCGAAGTCAGCTGATGCCAACGGACACCGCGTGATCTTGCTGTCTGCTGATTATCTAATTGGTTTATTGCCAATTTTTCGCACAATTCGCTTGCTGTACTTTCCCTAAAATTTAGGCTTGGCAAGGTAGACTGGACGTTTCTCAGTGTTTTGACAACATAGGCATAAAATGGCGGTGACTGCTCAGCAGAGGGACCGGCAATGCGTTCGTCCATCCCTGGCCAATCCACATGCGTAGGCACGTGAGAATGGGTGGGACAAGCTTACGTCGCCACCAATGTCATGAGAATTATGCTTGTTTGGGTGGGTGGGTTGACGCTCCAGCCAACGGTATTTTTTGGTAACACCGTAGGCACTCCAACAACCGCGACGTTGCCGGCACCGGAATGTGGGGTTACCGCCTTAATATTAGTGTATTCATCCTAAATAGTGCAAATTTGTTGAAATATTGTTGAAATAATAACGCAAATCGCATGCTTGGTTTTCTTCGCCGGAACTTTTCACTTTCACCCAGTTCACTAAAACTGATCCTCTACAAAGCACTAGTTCAGTCCAAATTGGAGTATGCCTCATCAGTGTGGGATCCACAAACTGCCTCACTAATCCAAAACCTCGAATTTGTACAGAATCGCGCGGCACGTTTCATTTTACCCAATTACGCCCGAACAGCTAGCACATCACTGATGAAGAAAACCCTAGATCTTCCGTTCCTTACTATTGGACGCCGCATTTCATGATTGTGCCTTTTTCACAAACTTTTTTACAACAGTGAAATTCTAAAAGAGTCTCTTTTCAGCCCCCAGCATACATTTTCTTCTCGCCTTGACCACCATTTAACAGTAGGTGTGCCAAGTAGCAACACCAACCTTCATTTTGGTTCATTCGTCCCGAAAACCAGTGCGGACTGGAACAGCCTTCCTGCCGCCATCGTTTCTACACGTGAACTGGAGAAATTCAAGTCTGCACTCACGAATCATCTTTATTGATCCCTTCAATGTTTGTGGTGTACTCATTTTTTTTTACTTACCCCACTCCTCTCTGTAACGCCTGAACGGCCCTGAGAGTAAAAGAAATGAAATGAAATGAAATGAAATGAAATGAAATACCAGTGTTACGTGGTGAGCTGCGTTGTATAGTATTTCCAGCCGTTTTACTTTTTGCAGGGCTTTTCGCCTTGAGTGCACTGAACGTAAAGAAAAAAATAAGCGTAAATAAGGCTATGTTCAGACTACCCACGAAACAGCCCTATCGTGAGCTATAGACGTAAAAAAACCGCGTGTCACGCAGTTCGGTCGGCTGAGACGTGAAATCACGTCATTCTTTAAGGATAATACGACAGTTGCGGCAACATTCTGAACCCGGCCTAAATAAATAAAACGTAAAATGTTTAGCTAACGCGTTGTACACACGTGCACTGAACGACCCAACAGGTCCTTTGAACCACGACATCAAGGCTTTAAAACCCCCAAAGTGCATTGTGCACAATGAAAAGGAAATCTTTCCGTGAAAATGTTCAGCTCCACTTGCGAATTGTCCTTATAAGTAGCCGTCGTTGGCGACACTACAAAGACCTTCCTTCTGTTGAGGACCAGCTGTCTTTTACCTTTCAGAACCATCGATTCCAGTGCGGCTTTAGATTTATGATCTCATTATTTACCATAGGGATTTGTACCAATGTTTCAACTTGAGCTCTCGAAGCTTTAAAAAGGATTATAAAAACTGTCTACGCAGCTTGTATTTCTATCCGCGGCATCGAAGCTTTAAAACGCTAGAAGTGAGTTGTCCTTAATGCTAAAAACATTATCTGCAAATTTTTAGTCAACGCTTGCGAATTGTTTTCTAAAAAAAAAAGCCATTTTTGGCGATACCACTGAGAACTTTCACTCTGTAGGCCCCAGCTTTTTTTTAGCTTTCAACACAATGAATTTCAGTACGGATTTACATTCCTCATAAATGGTGCGCAATTTGGGCTTGTACCATGTTTAAAATGGAAAACTCCAAAGCGTTAAAAGAGAGTAAAATTGTGAAAACAGTTCTTTTTCCTGTCCACGCGATGCATTTACCTCCGCAAATTAGTTTAGCGTGCCGCAGGATGTTTACTTAATGTTTCCCCACGTAAAAAGGGAAGCAAACTTGATCCCTTAGTATCGCTGCAATAACGAACCTCGTGCCAAAACACGGCTTGCGTCGGGTGCGCTCGGGGTCGTGTTTACGGTGTTGTTGCACTTTTTAAAACTTTCTTTCGATTCCGCAGGAATGGCGGAATGGAGGGGCAAAGGTTCAAATCCTGTCTACTTTGTTGGGACAGAGGAAGGAGCACATCCGTGTACTTCTAGGAAGAGGAGCGGCTCGCTGATGTTTTCCAGGCAGACGAAACTAATGAAAATAGTGAATTAAGAGGCGCACCTTGCCGATGGGCTCGTGAACAATTGACTTTATGTCTCAATGCGTACCAACCACGTTTGTGACGGAGTGTCAGTTACAACCAACATGACTAATGAAAACCGGACTTGCCTGTTTTAAAATAAGGTAGTGTCTATTATCACGGCAACCGTGAGAATTACCGTCAGAAATTTCTCACGGCAGTCGCCTCTGATTGGCTAAGCGCGCCCCCCGGAGATATTAGTGGACAAATATTTTCGAAAAACTCGTTCCCACAGCTGCCCCTGTGGCGCTGTGTTATAGCACTTGCGTTTAAACGAGAAGATTCAGGTTCGAGTCCGGCATGGCGGAAGTTAATTTTTTTTCTTTCAAAAATTTTTAAGTGTTCACTCATGGTGATTTTGTGAATGCTTTCTTATTCTGGTTATTATTATATCAGGAGATCGACATACAAGACTTCTATAATTGGTCGGATTAGGCTGAATATAGGTTGTATTCTGTGCCGTTCGGCTGGGTTAGGTTATGATTGTTGTAGTTGGGCTGGATTTAGGTAGGTTATGATACGTCAGGTTAGGATGCGTTAGGTTAGGTTTTGTTAGGTTAAGTTGGGAGGTAATATTGTTCAGCGAATTTTAGTCCAGCCGACTTTTATAAAAACTGCCGTGAGAATTTCGCGGAAATAATTCTCCCGGTTGCTGTGAGATTAGACACAGCCTTAAAATAATACAGACCCAAAGCTAATTTCGGAACAGTAATTTGGCAGCAGCATATCCGTAGCCTGGATGACACACAGAAACTGCGGCAGAGCTGTCTTATTGGTCTCTGTGTTTAGTTCACTTCGCAAAAGGCTTGATTCACTGCTCTGCTCAAGTCTCAGGACATTGCTTTTCGTTCAACACTGCCAAAGAAAGAAACCTTCGCGGCTGCCTCGGTAATTTCCCCCGTGACATCAAATTAGTTTGAAATGTGGAGTGACGTTACCTCAGTCTTCAACACTCTAATGCTCTCCTAATTCCGTATTAAATATTAAGCTAAGGTTGGCGTAGTTTATTTAAGACACTCAGACTTGGAATTCGCTAAATGCCGCTCTTAGGGCTTTCTTGCTGCATGGTCATAAAGACATCATCAGGTTACCGAGCAGAGTATATGGTGGATGGAAAGCGACATGCCGTAACGCACTTTGGCGTAAAGAAAAAGGAACTCAATGCGAGTAAAATGGCCTCAAACTCCCAGCTCATTGCTACAGGTTCCAAAGTCTCAACTTAGTACATGGTTAGACGTTGTTAACACCGGTTTCGGCGTGCATTTAAAGTTGTAAATTTGCTAAGCTAACTGTTTCAAAAAAAAAAAAGCTTGAAACGTTCGTAGTGTAGGTGGCCGGTTTGCAACTTTAGGAGGCATAATTATTGGCGAGTGGGTGATGACATCTTTGTAGACGGCGCGAATAACAGAACACGGAGGAACAGAAGTACGCAGTATGAGCGCTAGGCCCGTGTACTTCTCTTTTTGTGAAATTTTACCTCCAGTATTCATGCACAGATTAACTATATCCACGCATATGATTGTAGCACTGAGTGAAAACGTTTGGTGCTACTCCGGGCCCGTTTCGTTTGAAACCTTGTTTCATTACGGGCACAGTCGTCGTTTCCACGATAAAAAAGTTTGCCTTGCTTTTACGCGCCTAATTTTTGAGAATAGGTCGTCGTACGTTTTTCTGCTCTTTTTTTGGCCTCATCCCTATTCTGAAATGATCGCCATGTTTCTATATTTTTGCTCCTCGCTAACCGAATTGCCTCAAAATATTTTATTGTTTACAGTAACAAAGACGTGGCCCGTGATGGTGCATAACTATACAGCCGAGCGGCCGGCTGCATAGTTCTGCACCATCCCACGAAGCAATATTTATGGTCCATATTATTAAGACAGGCAAGAAGAAATCCTTGTAATAAACAGGATAGTAGATGACACCACTATATCATATGGCGTTCTAGAATGAGCAGGGATTAGATGTTATGAATAAAAATAAGAATGACTGGTTTACAAAGCAATAAACAGCGTCGGGAGGGGTGGGAGATAAGGTGAAACCTGAATTTTAACACTTCTAAAAAAAAATAAAGATTAGACTGCATTTCCTTACGCAACTACGGTACCGGGAAGTTTATTCCAATCAATTATATTTCTTGGTAAAAGCAATGACCAAATATGTTAGTAAGAGAGAAAATGGGAGTATATCTGTCAGAATAGTGGTGTCGTCTGTCTGTAGTGGTTGAAGGCTGACGGCAGGTAAAGGGACCGTGCTAAAAATTATGGTGTCGCAGTTTAAATATAAATTTTTGCTTGGTAAGCTGCCTGCGAGATTCTAAACAGCTAATAATGAGTATTAATTTGATGAATACCTCCAGACGGGTCCAACTCAACTTTATTTTAAAAACCGGGGTCCGATATTTCACCACCACTCAACGCGAACATTTAGAACAACTTGCCGGGCTTTAAAAATGGTACTATTTGAGTGCAAATATACTTTGACGACCCCTCAAATCTCAGAGTAAAACTGCTTCACCCTTTATCAACAACTGCGCAGTGAAAGTACTGACCAAACAAGTTCCGTGTATGTTAACTGTAAACTAAGTTTTAGCAGACAGTACATTTGCATCTCGTTCAAGGACCACTATCATGTTCGACGGATAAAATGTTAGCATTTTACATGTCGGCTTGACGCAAGATCAAAGTGTTGCAATAGATTTTTTTACGTATCGTCTTTACGTATGGTAAGAACGTTGCAGTGGCTGCAGTCTGCGACAACGTAAGGGGTGCAAAACCAGAAATTCATTGATTTGATCGATAATGAGGTTTACAGGCGATGAGGCGCGCGGTAGTGGAGGGCTCCGGATTAATTTTGAACACCTGGAGATCTTTAATGTGCGCCCAAATCGCGAACACCCGGGGCGTTTGCGCTTTTTGTCTCTATGAGAAAAGCGGCCGCCGCGGCCGGGAATCGAACCCGCATCCGTGGGCTCAGCAGCACAACACCTTAGCCACTGAGCCACCGCGGCGGGTAAAATAAAAAATTGAGCCGCAGTTGCAAAAATGGTCTCCCGGGACACCACAAATATTATGCTGGAAGGACAAAAAATTAAAGAAATCCCATTAATCAGGATACTAGGACTGTGGATGCAGAGCAACCTAAAGGCCTACTACACTATACAGATGCTCAAGAAGACCAGACATCAAATAACAAGAATGATCAGAAGAATAACAAGGAACAAAACAGGAATGAGAGAAGAAGATAGTCTCCGTATGGTTCAAGCCTTGGTGATCAGCAAAATGGCCTACAACCTACCATATCACCGGCTAAACAAACAATAGAATGATTAGGTAAACACAATATAAAGAGGAGCTTATTAAACCGCAACCGGACTTCCCCAATGCGCAGCCACGAGAAAACTACAAAAACTGGGCATAACAAACACCTTCGAGGACATTAAAGAAGCCACGCTGATTGCTCAAAAAGAAAGGCTGCAATACACTAGAACTGGCCGAGCCATACTCGAAAAAGTAGGGACGCGCGCTGATGAAACCATCATCGCATGTAAAGTCAACCTTGACAAAGGCATACGCAGAAAATTATATCACCAATACAAAGACACATGGGCAAGACAGCCCACCAACGAAGGCGAAAAGCACGAATTGCATATCTCGAAAGAAAACTTCACGGAGAGCCAAACACAGTCTACACCGACGCAGCAATGTACCAAAACAACCGCGATGCGGTGGCAACTGTCATAGATTCTGACCACAGCCTAATAGACTGCTTGGCTATCAAGAACACGAATCCCGAGGAAGCGGAGGCCGGACAATAGCCCTTGCTTTCGCTCACGGAGAGGGACAGCAGAAGAGCCTGCACATAATTACGGACTCCCAGCGAGCATGCTACGACTTCGTTAAAGAAAGAATACCACGAGTGGCAGCAAACATGCTGAACAAGATCAAGGGAAGACCTCGTGGAACGCGCAGATTGACCTGGACTCCCGGCCACGAGGGAATGGTGTGGAACAAAGCGGCTAACAGCATTGCCTGTGAATTGAGGAACCGGGCGGGTGACAGCACGGCGTTTTTCATCCCACTTCCCAGCGGCTATGGGTAAAGACTAGAAACACTCAGGGCAGCCAGGGCACTATGCCCGCCCCCTAATAAAGAGATAAACGCAATGAAGCCGCCTCCTGGAGAGAGATTAAAACAAATACTTATCCACACCTCCACAGGTATAGCCTCATTTACAAAGGAAAATAGCGTCCACGTTGTCCAACCTGAAGCAGCATTCCCCCACAATACCACATCACCTGGCAGTGCAGCAGCCTGCAGACCTAACACCAGAGAAAAAAAAACTTCAGCTATGGGTGGCAACCCTGGCCAGCTTGAGCCTGAAAGACCAGGTTCATCTGGTCAACCTGTCGCGAGAGAACGCCAGGCTCAGTGGAGTCCTGGACTAGCGACCCCCCCCCCCCCCTCTGCTCTCTCCGATAGCGAACGCTCTCTCTCAGGCGCTTGGCGCAGCGCACTCTCACTCCGCCGGTGGGCGGCGCTGCGCGCTGTGCGCATGTGCAGTACTCTCTCTCCCGCGATCTCCTCTCCTTCGGGTGCGCTGCGCATATACGCGGAGTGCCGCGCTCTGGCCGGTCTCTCAGTCGACGGTCGTCCGCGTTTGCGCTTGCGCTTGCTCTCTTGCCGTACCCGACGAATGCTTGATGCGACGCCAATGGAACCCCCTTCAGCGTCGCATCACACCAGGGTTTTCGCGAGGGGAGGTGGGCGTAATTTTTCCAATAAACTTTTGTTCCTTGTCCCCACTTTTTTTAGAGTGCTATATGATGTACAGACAATAATGGTCTTTTTGAACAGCCAGCCTGAACCGCAACTGCAGTTAAAAATATCTGCTTCTCCACGCGGTCACATCCTAACTTGGGCTCCTATTTGGTTTTATGAAAGTCATTGCCCAGGGTTTCCTTGGAAACCAGCATATGCCTCAAAGCTTTAGGGTAAATTTTATTGAAAGTAGCAATTGAAAAAATGTCCGTTTTTTAACGGTCGCATCGGCTCGACCATTTCGAACTTCGGCTAGATGTCCAGCAGGCATGCAGGTATTTGTATGCCGTACAGCGTAAATCAGGGCGCTTTTGTTCGAAGCGTGGTCTTCTTTTGGGTATTTGCATCGGCTCAATGGAAGCTTCACAGGCTCACTTAATAGCAATTTGGGAACATACATCAGTGCGACACAGCCGTACTCAGGTAACATGTCGCCTCCAGATTGCCAGCTTGCGAAATCAAACCGAGGTTGGCAAGCTCGGTTTACACTAACCGCGGTTCGACAGGTAACGGTTGTTAGACCTGCCATGGAGCTGCATCACATGAGGTAATTTGCAGCCGCTGTAACCTTAACCGCGGTTAAAGCTGCTTGTGGGACAACTGTGTGAGTTACATAAGATGAAACCATGGCGACGTAGGTGACCCACGGAAGGACTACAAAGCTGAATGGAAGCGGTCCTTCACAGCTTACGAACAAACCGCCCATACGGCATGAATTCCACCCGCCACGTCTTGATTGACTGCCCACATACGACAAAAAACAAGCCTCTGGGAAAATTTATGTAAATTCTGAAACATCCGCATTTTAGTACGTGACCTGTTATTGTGCACAGTGATTTTATACCCTCTCGTGAGGCCACGTGTTTTAAAATTATTCTTTTTCATTGCATAACCACTTACCATTTCCTTTTCTCCTTACGAATTCCTAGCTTTTACATACCAAAGAGGCAGCCAGTGATTTCTACAAATGGTCGTGCACAACCCGTTATAAGCACTATCAAACAACCAGGTTGCCCCATTCTTATCACAATTACATGTAAACAACAACGAATCGCGCACAATATGCACGCACAACGAAGTACGCACATCGCGAACACGACACTTATTATCCATGACCTTGTTGCGCGAATAAAACACGCCATCAACAAAAAATATTGCCGCAGCTTGCACTAGTTGTGCAAGGCTAGAGTTGTGCAACAGCGGAGCGGGGGGTCGACCAAGCTTCTTCGAGTTTCCATAAGTTTTGCCAGGTTTTGCTAGGCTTCGCTAAGTTATGTTAGATTTTGCGATGTTCTTACTAGGGTAAGTGTTGAAGCGTGAAGACAAGTTTAGCCGGATTTTACAAGGCCGTTCCGGTCGGGCCCCACACTGACAGCGGATCCCGGGAGGGGGGGGGGGGGGGGAAAGAAGCTGGGCCGACCCCCAGCTCCTGTGTTTGTCCACCCTTGCACCACTAGTGCAAGCTGCGTCAATTGTTTTTCCGTTTTAGTAGCCCAAGAAAGACTATCACCTTTAAAATGGTATAGTAAGGGGTGGGCATACGCATATGCTTCTTGTGCTCACACTCGAGCAGGCACGAAAGCCGGCTTCACAGTTATAATACCTTATCTGCGGTGGTGCACCCTTTTAGGTGGTGCAGTTTTAAGTGCGAATGCACTTTATAAGCGACCCCAAACCATCCACCGCCGGCGGCGGCGGCGTCCGCAGTGCTCCTCTATATTTAAAAAAGAAACAGCATCCGGCGCCAGGTTTCGATCCGTGGACTTTGCGGGCCGCAGCCCGACGCTCTACCGAATAAGCCACGGACGCGACGCTGATATCGGTGTCAGTAACGCGCCTTATATCTTTAACGCATTCAAACTACGTCGTCAGCGGCGTGCGTTGGCGACTCAGCGGCGTTATAGCGGCTTGATAACTGCGTGGTGTACACGTGATACTACAAACCCGATGGAAGAGATGGAAGAGAAGGCGGCGAGGCGGTGGGCTGCGGGGGCCGAGCGCAAGCGCCGCAAGCGGGCCGACAACCGTGCATTCGCACTTTCACATTCTCCCCCTCGGGGAAATGCGGGGGAATTTTTTTGGTATTTTTTCTTGCTGACGCCACCGGGCCAAGCTCAAGCTTAAACAACTCCACTGTTAATAATTTTGGTTCAGGTACTGTGCACACACAATGAGTTCGTCTCTCTTGACTTCAATGCCGAAACTTATCGACTACGACGAAAACAGGGAACATTTAGGCGAATCCACTGCCTCAGTCGGGGCTGTTCTGCCTATATTTCGTCAGTATCTACTATGTAATCATTAAGTTTAAATCTACAACGATCCAAGTCCGCGCTAACCGATAGCCTGACGGAAAACAGAAAATCGAATTTTTTCGCGTAATATCTTTTCTAAATATGCATGGCTTAATTGGGATAATTCACTCAAATGATCTTATAACGACCATGTAAGATCAATATATTCGCTGTGTTCTGCTTGAAAGGGGGATGAAACTCATTACAGCAGACCTTTTCTTTAAGAACAGCGAGACATCATTACATTTGCAACCACTGCTTGCTGCCTGACTACATAATCGCGTATGGCCAACTCATTCCACTGATCATGTCAACTATAAGAACTACGCGACTGCGGTTGTTATAACTCTGGTAACCGTGCATTACAGGAGGCAATTAGACGGGAATTGTGTGCAGGCCACCGACACGCAGACATGCAGACGAGATCGACTTCGCAAAAGGAAGAAAATGCCTCTTAAAGCGAAGGTAGTACCAAATCTATTACCCACGGATTCTGCCGGGGGTCTTCCGCTCTGCATAAACAAAAGAAGGCCAGCCTGACCACATCGACATAGACTGCGAAGCACAATACGAGTTGATCAATTTTAGGAAGTGCAGGCAGTCTTTAAATGTGGGGCGTAGTTAGCCGCGGTAATTCCGTTTGCCTCGTCACCGAACGCCAGCAGCACGGCTCCTTTTGGCGGCGCAAGGCAACCTCCGGGTTTTCCCTTTAGGGGCTCGGGCTTTCGGCGTCTCCTGTCATCATCGTCGTCGTTTCATGTGGTCACGGTACTAAAACACCGGGTCACTCGTTTTCCAACGCCTCGCGCTAGAACGCTTCGTGCTTCAAAGTCACGAGAGTTTTATACAGCAAAGCTGTATGGCTGTACCCCCCCCCCAATGGTTTTATCTCCATGGTCAAAAACGCCAAGGTGACAAGGATCCACTTATACACTGCATACATTGCCCCTCCCCAGGTTTCACGTCAGTGGAGATGGCCCGGGTTTTTTTTTCTACTTCTTAGGCCACGCGCCGATCCCCTAATATCACGCGAGAACCTCCTTTTTGTGTCTGCACTAACCGAGATGCGGAGGTTTTAATTTCCATTCGCAACACCCAATCAATGCGCCGATGGAAAAGGTTGACCGTTGATGAAAATAACCATTTCCAGAGTTGTCGTCTTTGTCGCGCAAGGGTTTAGCCGGGAGGCAAAAGTGTAAATCATCGTAACGGTCGCTACTGCCAAGGGATAGTCAGCGGCAACATACGTCCACTGGTGCAAACAATGATATATCGAATGTCTCCCCGTCTGTTTCCCTGTAAACATACAACTGCTTGCCCGTTAAGTGGTCCCATAAGGTTCCCCAGATAAGAGGCCAGCCACGCCAAGGCCACCGAAAGGACGCCGCTAAAAGGTCACTAGTCCGAATAGTGTTTGTCTTGGGCCTTTTTTGCTTTTCTCTTTGTAAACATGAACCAACTTGCCCAAGCGTCAACCTTAGCTGATTCAAGTCTTTCGCGGCAGTCGTCACATCATAACTGCAGTGAACGTATAGTTACACTTTCTCTAACTATATAATTTTCTCCCTGTGATGTTCTTTTTTTCTCCACCTGCCTCTTCCTTGGAGAAATCGCATCGGTGGTGAAAGTTCCATTTCTATGGTTTTTCCACCAGACAAAATCGCACGTTTCCACAATTTCTACATTTTTGCACAACACCGGAAGTTGGAACCAATCAGCACGAAAGGTCATCCGTTTCCCCCTGACGCTGGCCCGAAGGACATGTTCTAGGCCACCGGAGCCCCAGCCCGCTCCTTTGATTTCCAATCACGGTTCCGAAAACAGTCTCTTCCGAAGAATACCGCAGGGATTCTCCTTTGTTCCGCCCAGGCACTGTCACTCCACATTATGCACCTTCGTTTCCTCTTCGCACACAAGCAAACAGTAGAAAAACGCAACGTGCGCATTAACAAGAAACATAATATAGTTCTCAATAGAGTCCTCATGGAGTCGTCTTTCGCTGCTTTGGAAGCATTCTCCTGTGTCACGCCTATGTATTTCACGCACAGTGGGTGGGATGCCTTTTTAGTCCTCGTGGCACATTCCCACGGCCTACTTGGAGGGCCAAGATTTCTGCACACATTCAGTCCACCAATAGCTATTTTTCTTTGACACCCGGTTGCGCACAGCGAACCCTCGAGCCGAACCCCCCCAGCGTGTTTCCTAAGTCTGGTGCGCGTCACTCTAAAATAGGTCACGCGTAGTAAGCCTGAAACACGCTGCTTGGCGTCGCGAACTTCTTTTTGAGCCCCACGCGTCTCAAAATACGCGTTGTTCTCTTTCTTCTAAGCCTGAAGCGGGTAGAGAAAACCCGCATTCGCTTTCTTTTACGCGTGATGCAGGTTTGTATGAGTTTGAACCGGAAAACTCACGCTTAAGAAAACCCCGCGCCAGCGATCGCTCCTCTCTTCATCACGCATATACCTACCGGGATACATATCCCCAATGGTGCCGGGCGACTTGTTGCTGCATGCGGATGTGACTCACGCTTCCTCTGTTTCTTTCTTCTTTTTTTTAACGCGAAGGCAATGAAAGGTGGCGCTCGCTTCAGTGATTTGGCGGGAAAATGAAGTTAGAGCCGTTGGAGGCATCGGCCGAAGCAGGCGCTTTGTGCGTCGTGTCTGCCTGCCATTCAAGTGTGTGCTGTGCGGAGTGCTCGCTTTCTTGCGGGAAAGAGTGCCGAAGAAGGAACAACGTGATGAGTAACTTGACATTGACTGGCCCGTGTGGTCTGCCGTGCGGTAGGTGCGAGAACACCGAGTGTCGACTGCAGGGAATTCTCGGGCAACACGGCGAACTCTATTTTTCTTTCCTGGTGGCGTTCTTACAGTGGGCAGTCAGCTGTCATCCACGGTCACTTTGAACATCCAGGTAAGCGAATTATTTACTGACGTCTTTGCTCATTGTGTATCTTAAAACTATTTTCGGAATAACGACGTTTTTTGTGTATTGTACACGTCTTCCTATTGACCTCGGAATTTCGTATTAGTGCCAGGCCTAGTTCTCTTTGAAGCTTGTGTTTGACATGGGTCAGGCGGTCGACCGGGGAAGATGACCAGAAAGAAGGAAGGAGTGCGTTTCTCGTTGTCGTGGCTGTGAGTCGTTTCTCTCTTTCGCCGTCCGGTTTCCGACGGTCTCAGCGCCTCGCGCTAAGCATCTTTGGCTCGCTGGAGGTTAATTTCGCGGCTGCGCTCGCGGTTCTCGTCGGTGGCCGTTCTCGGGCGAGGAGGCGCGACACATCCGGTGAAAGAGCCGCCTGCTCTCTCCGTCCTCCGCAGAGCACTCAGAAAGCGACGAAAAATATGGTATACCGCAATTCACACAGTCGACGTGCACATTACGAAACGTTGAAAATCGTGTACCATTCTACAGAAAGGTGCGCATTTCTACTGCTCATCGCGGCAGCAGTTTTTGTGTTGTATGACAGTTTGAACGCATCAGTCTACAGGGTGTTCCGGCTATCATGCACCAAGATATTTAAAAAGTGCAATGGCGTAACGCGAAGAAAACCTAGTGCACAATGGTTTCAATACAGTGGATTGATTGATTGATTGATTGATTGATTGATTGATTGATTGATTGATTGATTGATTGATTGATTGATTGATTGTAGGGTTTAACGCGCCAACGCAACGCAGGCGATGAGGCGCGCCATAGTGGAGGGCTCCGGATTAATTTTGACCACCTGGGGATCTTTATCGTGCGCCGAAATCTCGTACACACGGGCGTTTTCGCTTTTCGCCTCCATTAGAAAACAGTACAGTGGAGTAGCGCCCAGTAATTTCTTTGTTAATGATATTTAATTAGCTAACTGAGATTTTTTCAGAACTTGAGAAGTACTGCCCCAATCATTAAAGTGTAAATGAGGCACTTGTAAGTACCCACGAGAGACATCTGACTGCGGTATTTTAACCGACGTGCTTATTGCTTACTAATTTATTCTGACTGATAAGGAAAGCCCGCGAAATATAAAAAATACCACGTGACTGCACTTCAGCCCGCATCATAAAGCAGTGCCCTCGAACAGGCTCCCTCTGAGTTAGCCGGAATGCAATAAAGAAGAGAAAGAAAGAAGAAATCGCGACCGAGTTTGTGCCGTCTGCCACATGCGCCCCGCGAAACTTACTGTTGCTGCTCCTTCCATGAATGCCATCATCAAGGTGATGTGCTGCCTCTTTGGGCGTGTGACAGGCAAAGCAGGTGATTTCAATCAGCTTATTTGAAAGCGCTGGTTTACGACGCGGGCGGACCGCAACTTCACTGTACTGGAAACATAATGCACTACGTTTTCTCGAAGTTACGCCGCTGCTCTTTTTATAAATCTTGGTGCATTATAGCTGGGACACCGTGAATAACTATTATATTGAAGCAGCTTTTTATATTTTCCAGGTTTCACCCGTGGACATCGTTTGCCGGTGCACTGTATGAGGCGACCACAAGCAGATGGTATGCTGCAGAACCCAGAGAAATCGTGAAGTTGCAACTGGACACGTCACTGGAAAAAGCTTTGGTGCTGTGTTTGTTTGTGTATTACATAGAGGACGTTACGTATCCGTCTGCTTTTGGGCAGTTGCTAGGATTCCTTCAGATAGTAATTAGACGTGATGGCATCGACGAAATTCCATGGGCGCTCAAAATGGTACGTGATTTGATGATGTAATTACACTTCGTCTGAGTTAAGGTTCGTCTGGAGTTCGTCTGAAGCCTATTTTATAGTTCCTGTCTTTATTTCTAGGATTTATCTATATAGAAGCATTCTTGTAAGTTATTGTGAATAAAGAAGTTTCACTCAAATTTAAATTTGTTTAAATTTCTTGTTCTATGTTGTCCCTCAGCTTTGATTCAAAATCTCTACCTTCGCAACAATCCTCACAGATATTTTACTTAATTTTCTTCACCTACGTGTAGGTAATGACGCTGAAAGAATGCACATCACAAGCTTAACTGTGTGAGATTAGCTTGTTACACGTGTTCAAGATGCTTTATGAACGTTTGTCTTCCACTGCCTTCAACGGCGCTTAGGTTTGTCAATCAAAATTCAGAGGCAATCCTTAACTCCCTAATTCTTCTAGCATAACCAAGTTTGGGGCCGTGTATAACGAAGAATTAACGCCGCAACCGCAATGCAAGCCTTGTGAATCCGTGACTGGCGACGTTCTTATCGCTTAGTGTTGCAACCTGCCCCGCGGCTGGGCCGCGCCAGGAAATGCACGAACAGAGTGGCCAGGGCAAAAGAGAGCGTTGATTGTCCGGCTTGGGTTTTTATAAGAACGAAAGGTAAGGGAAGGGGGAGAGGGAGATAAGATTGAAGGCGCGCGCATGCGTAGACTGCCAGCGCTTGTTTAGCGGTGGTCAACAGTTCGTGGCACTTAGTGAAGGCGAAAAAGAGGATTTGTACTTACCCGATACGGCATTCTCCAGCAGTGTATAATACGCCTCTCTGACCATCGGAAATCATTTAAAAAGAACGCTAAAAGGAGATAACGTTTGCTGTGCCGTATTTATGGGTTTGGTGGGTGCTCCAAGCTACAGAGGCTATAAATACTGCGCAGCAACTATTACCGTCTTTCAGCTTTATTTTAAACGATTCCTGGTGGCCAGAGAGGCGTATTATACACAGCTGGGGAATGCCGTATCGGGTAAGTACAAATCCTCTTTTCACCTTCACTAAGGGATAAGAAGGTCGCCGAAGGATAAGAAGCGATAAGAAGAAGGGATAAGGGATAAGAACGGATAATAAGGAAAATCTAATGCCTCTTGAAGGCGGGAGAAGAGTCAGCGAAGTCAATATAGGTACTAAGAAAATAAAATCAACTGAAACTTTTACCCTCCAGCGTAAAACTAGGGAGCAGGAAGGACGTTTTTGCGCTGAGTGAACAAGCACAGCGGTCAGCAGCACGACTACGCATGTGCGAACGCTTTACCGTCTAAGAAATGCAATTGCTAGACGTGAGATATTGTGGAACTTTGGGGGACACTTACTGCACGAGCGCGAAACAACAAATAGTCACGGATGGCAAGCGTGAGCACTCAGCGTGGTAGTTCACCACGCCTAAAACAAACGTGCAAAAAATACATTTTACTCACGCTTCGTAAGCGTTACACATCCCGCGAGTCATGCTTGGGAAGCGTTATTATTCAGGGTGAAAGCACATCACGCTTGGAACAAGCCTGCAAAAAAATCGCCGACATTCACGCTTGCTAAGCGTTAAAAAATTTAGAGTGTAGTATTCGTCGGACCGGTTAACCTCCGCCGTCTCATGGACTCCTGTGAAGAGGGATCCTACAAGAACACCATACGATCTCTCTCGTCGAAAGCGCCGTACTGCTAACCCTCGCTTAGCCGACTCGGCCACCTACGCACTACCCTCGTGCGAGGTGAGCGGGTACCGCTGTTGCACCGTGTCTAGGATCGTCGCTTTCGTGGTCACTGTTTAATGTTTGGGCTAGCAGGCTCTCGAGCAGCAGGCCAGGATACAATTTCGCCGGGTTCGTTGAGCCTGACACCTTCCTTCCGAGTCCGATGCATAGAACACACGCGTGAATGCGTCACAACGCCTTAACGAGAGCTCAACTAATTGAAGCATCGGAGAAAGGTCCCCGGAAGCACCAGTTATGGAAAAATTCAGAAAAAAAAAACGCTGGCACATTTGCACCTACTACTTCGTATAGGAATGCCCTCACCAGTCTTATTTCACCCCTTTCCCTTCCCCAGAGCAGTGGGAATGGGGGCTATAGCGGACCAGGGCTCGGCTCACCGATCAGCTAAGCCTGTCCTCCCGGGAAAGAATAGCGGATATACGGCCTGCAGCTTTCCGGTGTATGAAGATGCTGCCCATCTTTCTATTAATTTCGTTTCTTTCGGCCTTAGCAAAATTTATTCAAGAACAACACTGTCCACAAAGCAATCGACACACTGAAGATGCAACCGTTGCAGGCAGAAGTTTTGACCTAGCTTCGGCGTTTGCCCTTTTTGTGTTCTACGCTGAGGTTGAACCTATGCAGGGCCAGAGCCCACCAAGTGTGTTTAGCGCGGCACGTGTGGGTCAGAGGCAGGCACATAACGGCGTCGTAATCGGTGATCACGCGAACCCTTTCGCCAAATAGCCAGGCCTCGAGCTTTCCCAGCGACAAAATAGTCGCGCACGCAACATTTTCGATTGAGGCCGCATGGGGCGTGTATTGCCCAACTCACCGCCATGCACGAGCAATCCCCGATAGACAGATCCGTCGGTGAGCAGTACGTATTGATGATTTTGGCTGGCCGCATACAGTGAAAGCGCGATTTTCAGACACTCTAAGAAGCTCTGAAAGGCCTTGTGCGCTTCGCTTTGCCGTACAGTCTGCTGCGGTGTTGGCCGGTTAGGTTTTTGTGTGATAGCACGGACTTGGAGCACTCGGGCGCATATTGTAAAATTGAAGCCAAGTGCAAGGAACAGACGACATTGTGGGCTGTCATGTTTGTAGCGAAGTGTGTGAGGAGACGTTCTGAGAAATAGTGCCGACCTGTACTTCGCCATTGAGCGTTCACGGCGACCATGAGGAAATGCTACGGTTTCTGCCTTAATTTCTCTAAAAATAACAATCAAAACCAGTTTCCGCAAAAAGCGAACGCACACAAGTACACATGAACGCGGAAACAAGCACACACCCGCGCACACGCACAAACAAACGCGGCGTTCACTACGCCGACGAGAAGCAGCTTTCCCAGTGAACTCACTTGCGTGTGAAAGCGACGCAGTAATAGGACTTACGTTGCGCTGCGGTGTGAACGTGGACCCTAAACACTGTGTACCAATGACACAGGAACCTAGGGAACAAATGGCACACTAAAAGTGCACGTCCACGTGACAGAACCGGGTACACAACACGAGACACGCGTGTTCTGGTCTTGCGCCCTGACCTCTACAAATCAAGGCATGGGCAGGAAGGAAAGTTGGGATGATGACTGGTTAAGTGTGGTTTGTTGTCTGCGAGAGGGTTTCAAAAACTCGTGTAGGGGGAATTCTAATTTCCTAGTGACAAAAAATATTGTGAGGGAGTAAATAGCCCCATGGCTCCATGGTTGCCTGGCACCGCGATGGCCAATACAATTGCTAATACAAACCAAAATTTCAGCATTGTTGCTTTACATGAAACAGCTTGCTTTTTAAATCAGAACTCTTATTCAAGTTCAGAAAGTGTTATAACGTTCCGTTTTCTTTTTGTTGAACAATGCGCACTAAGCGCGCCAAATAGTTTGGCAGCTTCTATAGAAGGAAGGAAGGATAATACAGCGCATGAAAGGAAGGGAGGTTAACCAGGTTACAGTCCGGTTGGCTACCGTATACGCATGGGAAGTGGACAACGAGGGATTTAAAGAGAAAGATAGGGTATTGAAAAGACGGGGAATAGAGCTTGAGGAGCGATAAAAGAAAAATTAAAGGTAACAAAAAAAAACCATGGCCGATAACAAAGCCTAAACTGAACAAGTAAACTAACCCAATTACGAATGAACCATGGTACACGGTTCTACAATCGTTCAGACAAGCCTGTGTCCTTTAAAAAACGAGGTAATGGTTTTGTGGCCTTTTGGGACGGTGGTGGGCAACGCCTGTGACACAAAACAATGTGCGCAGTTAATGGCTGGTTGTCGACTTTCCGGAGTGCGGTTGACAGGTGCAGTCTCTGCATTGCAAACCGGGCACAGTTACAGAAAAGGCGTTCTATTGTCTCGTCCGTGGCACAAATGTCACAGGCAGCCCAGAAAAGCCTGTGTGGTTGAGTTTCATCGTACAGCGTAGCTATACGGGACTCGGTCCGCAGCACTGTTTCGTGTTCGTTAGCAAAATATGCTTCGCGGCAAAGCAATGTTTCTCGCGAATGCTCTAGAGCTCTCAATAGAATGGAGATATCTAGAAAAAAACCACTATAGTTCAGTTTGTAACGTAGTTCTATATATATATATATATATATATATATATATATATATATATATATATATATATAGTAAGGAAATGAGGGGCTCGTTGAGGAAATACAGAAACATAGGTCGGCAGTCTACAACGCCAAAGGAGGCATAGGGGTGTGGTTAGGCTCTATTTTTTACTATGGTTAATGAAGTTAAGATTTTTTTTAAAATATAAGGAAGAAAGAAAGAAAGAAAAACACGCGCCCAGAGTGGGGACCGAACCCACGCCTTTCGATTAGATCTCGAATGCCTTACCAATTCGGCTATCTGGGCGACTGTGTTCTCCTTCACTTTCTGGGCTATTTATATTTACTAGAAGTGTATCTGACGCTTGAGGGTGGTAGCCAGCGCCACTCTGACTACACGGGGAGAAGGGGACCTTCTTTTCAACCCCCGGGGCGTGACTCAACTTTGCAACTTTGATATGTGTCCTTACGGAATCCCTCGTCCCGTACGTCTCTGTTCTACTATATATATATATATATATATATATATATATATATATATATATATATATATATTGTTACGTGGCGCAGGGCATGAACAATGAGGTGGGGGAAATGTATTCTACACTATTTACATTGCGGCAATCGCCGAGCTCGGACCGGCTGCGCGTCAGCCACCTCCTCGTCATCGTCGATGGTGGGACATCGGGAATTGTCCACTAGTTCGTAACATCACTCCCCGGGTGATTGTAGTGCGGAAGAGGTAACAGCGGTCAACAGCTCTATGCTAACTATCTCCTACCCTTTCAAGGAGATTGGCCGTCGTGCAATAACGGCAAGGAAGATGAAGCACCGGTGAACTAGACAGGCATCCTCATCAGCGGGGACCGCGAGAAGAGCGCGTGAGAGCCAGCCGTGTGCCCCGCTTGCTTTGGACTGCCTTCGCTGGGCATCCTGCCGCATTTCCTTCGGCAATAAACCCATCTTACAGTATATATATATATATATATATATATATATATATATATATATATATATATATATATATATATATATATATATATATATATATACACGTCACAAGATGATGCAATGGGCCCGGTGAAAATACCGTAGAGCGAACAGACGAACGGGTAACAAACAAACTTTATTGACGTTTCTGACGAAGGCCTGTCCCAGGCCGAAACGTCAATAAAGTTTGTTTGTTACCCGTTCGTCTGTTCGCTCTACGGTATATATATATATATATATATAGATATGTGACGTCCCGCAGGTGGATGGTACAGGGCAGTTGGCCGGAAAGGGAGATTAGCCACCAAGAGAAGGTGCGGTGCGACAGTGGTGGACGAGAAAGAAGTTGTTATAAAGGCGTTGGTTCGACTGACGACTCCGTGCCTCCTGCGTTACATATATATATATATATATATATATATATATATATATATATATATATATATATATATATATATAAGGTTCAAGGTTCAAAGGTTTGTTTGTTTCAACACAAGGTTGTGGTTACATCAGGCCAAAAGCAGTTGCGTACTGCTTGAGGGTGCATGACGACCCTTGGAGGACAGCATGTTCACAAAGATTACGATATATATATATATATATATATATATATATATATATATATATATATATATATATATATATATATATAATGTATTGATGAATTTCAAATTTTTAAGGACTTAGATAACTTCGCCAGAAACATGAGGCTACGAGAATACTTCTAGGATCACCCTGCGACGGAAGAAGCCCGCAGCCCCCTACCTAGCTATAAGCACTGGACCCCTCCCACACAGCGTGATAGTTGCCTCGGCATGTACAGTCGAACACGGATATATAGAACACGGGTATATCGAACTATTGTCTATATCGAACTCATAAATTATCCCCTTGAAAATTCTGTATAAAAGTATAGGAATTCGTACGTTTATATCGAACCGTATTTTTCCCGACATTGGGTATATCGAACGCCGCGCGAGCTGGAAGGTGCTCTTCGGCGGTCGCTGCGCCCCCGATTGAGGTTGAGGAGGATGTATATGAATGCGCGGGCATGGCGAAGACTGGCTCGCGTAACTAATCCCCCCTACCGGAAAGAATTTGCGCTTGCCCAGTCGGGCCCAGCTACCGGCCGCCGTAGCGTTAGCGGATGGAGCGCGGTGTGTTAAATCTCTCTAGGCATACAAGCCCCAACGCTGGGAAAATGTGAAAATTTTCACAGTGCGAGTTAAGGATGCCCCGACTGCGCACGTCCTTTTTTTTTTTTTCGGCTGCGTACGTTCCTCGGCTTTCCGAAAAAGAGTTTTTTTTTCTCTCCCTGGATGTCGTCTCTGGAAAGGGAAGAGGAAACGGAGGCGCGCGAGGCCTCTTCCTTCTTTTGCATTTTGCTGCTGTTGCTGCTGTTTGGCGAGTTGTCCCGTACCTTTCGGAGATCACTGTTTCTCTGAGAGATGACCATCGCGAGCGCTTTGTTGGAGTCCGTTCAGAGAGCCTTGGAATTGTTACCTTCAAAGTCCTTGTGGTACACGCGCGCTGTTCTTCTTTTGCGTGCGTGTTGTGCATGGTGTGCGAAGGCGCAGCGTACTGCTGGAATTTTCTAGTTGTGCAGCCTCGAGAAGATCGAGACCAGCGTATTTAATCTCATTTCCAGGACGAAGAAGCAGGCCAAGATCAGCGATTTTTTTTTTTCACGGAAATAAAGCGTCCTGTTGCGTCGTGAGTGCGGAATTAGTTGTCATTCTTGAATGCGACGATCGGTAAGTGATCGTCCGGCATAAGTGACGTCTCAGAGCCGATATTTTTTATATCGAATTTTTTATATATCGAACTATTTCGCGATCCCCTTGGAGTTCGATATATCCGTGTTCGACTGTACATCAAAGCTGTCCAACGCGATGTGCGAAAAGCATACCAAACACAAATTTCTTTCCGCCATAACATGACTGCCAACCAAAAGAAAGGCCTAGAGGAACTCGCAAGCTGTCCCGACATAATTATTAAGCCGGTCGATAAGGGAGGCGCCATCGTAATCCTTGACAAAACCGACTATGTTAACGAGGCCAATAAGCAACTATCGGTATCGACGTTCTACAAAGCCCTACCCAATGACCCCACTCAAGACTATAAGCAAATCGTCAAAGATAAACTAGCTGAGCTTGTTAAAAATAAAAGAATAAATAAAACCACGGCTCGTTCCTTGATCCCTTTAAGCCTAGTAGCCGGTAAATTCTATCTTCTGCCTGAAATTCACAAGGTTAACAACCCAGGGCGCCCCATTGTTTCTGGCATTGGCACTGTTACCGAAAACCTCACGCGCTATGTCGATAATCTCATTTGCGACATTCCGACCAGCTTTCCCTCCTTCATTAAGGATACCAATGATTTTCTCTCAGACATCTCAAAAATTGAAATTCCTGATAACTGCCTTCTAGTCACCCTCGATGTGGCGTCCCTGTATACTAACATGCCCCATGAAGATGGCATCATCGCTGTATCGCTTGCGTATGAGCTGTCATCGTGCGACAAACCTATCGATTCTCCTACTCTCCAAAATTTCCTTAGTCGTATTCTTGAACATAACAATTTTGAGTTTGACGGAGTTCATTACGTGCAAGTCAGCGGAACGTCAATGGGAACTCGAATCGGACCCAACTACGCCAATATCTTTATGGCTCACCTGGAATCAAACTTTCTTAACACTCAAAACTTAAAGCCACTGTACTACAAAAGGTATATTGACGATATATTCATGATCTGGCAGCACGGTGACGCGGAGATCCTCACCTTCATTGAGGCATTTAACCTAGCCCATCCTACTATTTAGCTTGCTCATTCCTATTGGAAACACAGTGTAAACTTTCTGGACGTCACCGTTACTACTTCCCAAGGTCGGCTTCAAACTAATCTGTACAGAAAACCGATAGACACGCGGCAGTATTTGCACTTCCAAAGTAGCCATGCCAGACACTGTAAGACAGCAATACCGTACAGCCAAGCCAACCGTTTTAGGAGAATTTGCACGAACCAAGCCGACTTTGACTCAAACTGTCGAGAACTCAAGACCACCCTCCTGAATAAGAAATACCCGGAACAAGTTATCGACGATGCTATTGTGCGAGCCAAACAATTAAACCGTAACGAAATCTGTAAGAAAAAAGCCCCTAACGTTAACCCACTAACAAACTTAGTTCTAACCCACTCAGCCTCCGCTACAAGAGTGTCAACCGTACTAAGAAAACATCACAATATCCTAATTCAAAGTGAACGCTTAAAAAGCATATTCCCCGAACCACCACGCGATGTCTACCGGCGTAATAAGAATTTAGGCGACTTTCTTACTAACTCTCGTATCAGCCGACCAGAAACTACTGGTTACGTGCCCTGTAATAAACCTCGATGTAAAGTATGCCCACACAGGACCACTACACAGCGTGGCACCAGCACGGCTACAGTCTACTACGTAAATATAAAGGGTAACTTCAACTTTGACTCTGCTAATGTCGCATACCTTCTAGAGTGTACTGTTTGTAGGCAGCAATATATCGGCCAAACTGAAACGCCCTTCCGAATACGATTCAATAATCGCCGATCTCATGCAAAAAGTTCCCTTATTTGCCCCTGTCAAGACATGTGAACGGTCCCGGTCATGCATTTGAACATCTTAAAGCAACAATTTTAGAATCCGCTTTCAAAACCCACCACGACCGCGAAGTCCTGGAATCTTATCTCATTTATAAGTTTGGGTCAGCGACGCTTGGTATTAATGAAAGTTCCGGAAAACTAACGTGCTTATCCCTCGATTAAAAATGGAGACTTCATCATTTTTATCACATTCTTCATTAACCCTACCCTTGAGTTTGCCATCAGAATTCACAGAAGCTCCCCAAATACAGCAGCTTTATTAGCCTAATGCGACTCAACAATGCGATTTGTCCTTGGGAAGGATGCCGCGTTCCCCCCACCACTTAGAAACGTTTAACCCTTTGTTATCTATGAACCCTACCTATTTCCTGTTCAGTTACTAGCTCTTGTGTAATGCTCTTTTGTGTACTGTGTCTATTCTGTCCATCCGCGGGGGGCACACCCAAAACGCATTCTTCGTTCATGCCTGTATGGATCATTCCGAACCAGTCTCTCCACACACTGAATACCTCATTGTATACTTTTCCCTTCCTTTTGAAACCGCGATTGTCTAGTCTGCCGCACTTGCAGCCCATGCCAGGTACGTTGCCCCGCCGTGGAGCAACCTGGACCGCTGCATTGTAAATACGACCCTTTCCTCTCTCTCTTCCTCTCTCCTTTCTTCCTTTCTCTCTTTTTGGTTGTTGTTGTAACATAGGCTTAGCCCGACTGCATGCATACTCTCCGTTTTAGAAAACTCTCCCGATCCTTCTCATAGTTTTCTGCAAATCTATATAAGAAATGTGTTCCAAATGTTTGTGACTGCGAAATCATGTAACTGTACTCTGATGAAGGCAAGTCCCGTTGCCGCTACGTAAGTAAACATTCGTTGTTATCGTTCTTGCTGTGTATCCGACTCTTACACTATTTCTGCGCGCTTTGTGAGTTTTATCTTTCACTAAATATATATATATATATATATATATATATATATATATATATATATATATATATATATATATATATATATATATATATATATATATATATATATATATATATATATATATTACTACGCCGAGTTTGACTTATCATTATTGGTTATCTCCCCGCGGAGATGTGAACGCTGCGGAATGCCCGCATGCCATCAATGTAAGGGCTCCTACGGGACGAGTGTTCTTGCAGACAACGGCAGGCATTGGAGTTTTTCGAAATTACTTCGAAACCAAGTATATAATGTTTGACTACAGAGGCGACCGCATAAGTGTGGGTAGTTATAACTCAGCCGGTATGAGATATAATTATCAATCGCCATTTTTATGGAAATAAACTCAAGCCGGCCGCTGCTCCTAATCCATTCCATCAGCAGCACAAAGCCATCGTGAAACTAACCGGCCCACGTTTGTCTGCTAGGAGAAAACTGCAGTCCTTCCAAGTTTAATTACCCTACATAGTTACTTCAAAAGTATGCCATCTCTAAAATGACAATCGCGTGTTTCGTCCTGCACTACTCGTTTGGGCTGCTACCCAGTCAATTGTGTTTCGTGTCTTGTACTCGTTTGGCATCTTCGTTGCCCAAACGCATTCAAACCTTGAATAGGAGTATTTTTTTTTTCTGGTTCAAAATTTACCCAGAGACTATGCGAAGCCATTCGCACTTCTCTTCAAATTTGCGTGGAACATATGAACTACTACTATTTCTACATGCTATCTCTCAAGTATAGCCAGTTGTCCGTTTCCCTGTTCCCTTACCCAGGTCCCTTCTATTTAAAGGGACACTGCAGTGATTTCTAAACATTGCGGGATTACTAGCGCAAATTGTAGTCCGGAGTCCATAGGCCATGTTTAGACCACTGTGAGTGCGTTTACGCGATTTTATTTAGTAGAAAAATCAATTCGAGAATGCTATCCTCCTCTCTACACCCTCGCCCATTTTCTGTGGCGTTTTCGTGTGACGTCAGGAGGAAATGGCTTGGTTGCGCTACTGCACCGCTCGCCGACCTTCCGACAGAGTCGGTCGGCCCAGCGTTTAGTCCGCCGGCCGCCGACGGGTCGTCTCAATTCGTTCGCTCAGTTGAAACTAAGCCACAACAAGTTTGTGAATGGAAGAATGTGCCTTTAGTTTGTTACTTTTCACGCTGTATCAAGTTCCAAGTCCAGGTCGCTCCACACAAACGCTGCACAAGCGCACCTGCAACGCTTCGCTGACTGGTACGCTACTAGGAAAACCTAAAACCAATTTAAAACGGTGGAAGAGTCACCGAAGTTAATACAGGTACTAAGGGGGAAAAAATCAAGTGAAACTTTTACCGTACAGCGTAAAACTAGGGTGCAGGAAGCACTTTTTTACGCTGGGCGAACAAGCTCAGCGGTCAGCAGCACGACTACGCACCTGCGAACGCTTTTCCGTCTAAGAAATGGAATTGCTAGACGTGAGATATTGTGGAAATTTGGGGGACGCTTACTGCATGAGCGCTATACAAGAAATAGTCACCTAAGCTGCTTGAAATGCTATAACTAAGCGTAAACTGGTTATACATTGTGTACCTCATATTTCCAGCGCCCGCAGCGCTGGCCCGTGGCCGAGTGGTCTGGAGCGCTAGGCTGGTTATTTTGTAAGTTGCAAATTCGAATCCCCGAGGATACATTCTTTTCATTTTTTTTTTGTAAGTTGATTTTTTTTTTCGTTTTCGGACGATGTTTCGTATATTAAGTTCACCATTTTAGGCCGTAACGTTCACTGCTACATGAACGAGTTCGCAGAACGCGCGCAGACTGACACGGACACTGACACGCTAGCGAGTTCTCATTGGCGTGCTCTTGCCATAAGCACCGACTGCTTGCGGGCAGTGCGCACAAGCCAGAATCCGGAGACCCTTGGCCTGGTGCGGACACGCTTTTTACGATACAGGCATGAGTGAGGGAAGCTCCAAATATGAGGGAAGAGCGCATGGCATTTGAGTGTCTGTGGTGACGCGGAGGGCGTTCATCCACTGCGTAGGCCTCGGCTACTGATTGCTACGATTCCAAATACAGCCGACAACATGGCAGAAGCGCGGTATGGCGATTATTGAGATATCGAGAATGCCCATCCAACGATAACGTCGGATGTCAAGCATGTTGTTTTACAGAACCGAAACCGAAACTTGTTTGAATGCTAATCTTGGACATCGTCCAATCACGGTGCACCTCCTCCCGACATCACGGCCTTTAGTTGGTGCGGCCGCCGCAGACCCCGCATGGTAGTTTTTCTTCTTTCGCGCTTTGTAAAATAATTACCGATTTATCAACCGGATAAACTATAAAAAGTGTGTTAATTTGAGCGAGTCTACGCAGTGCAAGCAAAAACGGGAGCTTGACAAATTCACTTCAGTGTCCCCTTAAATTGCCATTCTATCTTTCGTACCGTGCATAGATCGCACCGGTATGGAGCTGCTGGAGCTGTTCCTGCGTACCGGCGCGTCACCTCCGCATGCCTTACAAGGCCACACCTCTGAATTGCAGCAGTAGAAGTTTTAATAAAAGAGCGTAAAAGTTCTCATGGCAAGAGTATTTCTCCCAAATCGCTCGTATGTGCACACCGAGGATTACGGGCCCTTTCCGATTGACACCTGCGTCTATCACTAAAAGGCGCGATCCAACGAAAGATCATGCAATTGAAAACTGAAGGGGGGAAATTAAACGGAACCTGCCGGACTTTTTTCAACTTTTTTCTAAGTCTTAGATCCTTTCGAAAAGTAGTCAACAAACACATCCAGTACTTAGAATAGGGGTCACAAAGTACCTTAGCCAGTAATTAGTGCTATATGCCCATTAGATCACTTGGAAAGCTGTTTAAAAGATTTTTGTCTCTTTCCCCTATCTTTCAGCGTTCGCATTACGTCATTACAACAATATAGCGGCTATACATCTCTTCCTCTCAGTTGCAACCCTACACGCATTCGATAGACACTTTATAAAAAAATGGGGGCAGCTTCACACTAGTAGCGCGAAGACTGGGCAGATAGCAAAGCTAGACTCCCCTCTTGGCTTTTTGTTGTTCTGATAAGTTTATGTGTGGTTATGCTCGGACACTGGGCCAAGTTTTCTGCGTAGTTATGCTTCGAGACACGGTCAAGTTTTCTGCGGGGAGTCGTCGTTAGCACCCCAAAGAGCAATGAACGCTCGGTCATCAAAGTATGTACAATGTACGCGTGCCCACCGGCTTTGCGGGGAACCTTCAAGAGTAGCGGAGGGCGCAACGAGATTCAATTCAATTTGTTTATTTCCACTCCAAGGAGCAGTGGGCTCGGAAATAAAGCTCCAGCGAGCTTGAGAATGTTCCCGAGCCCAACAGAGTACGGCAGCATGCATTTAGAATAATGCAGTCACAATCCTCCCGGTGTTTCAAAAAGGGAATGGTACACAGAATTATAACAAAGCAAACTAGTAAATCATTTACACAATGTTAAAGAAAAAGAACAGATCGGTATAACATACTATACTGTGGAATTGTACACTCTTATCCATAAACAAAGACCGTCAGATCAAAATTTTCACAGCGGAGCTGTATAAGCTTGAGCTTGGGCTTGCTCCGTGAGCTTGGCCCAATGGCGCTAGCAAAAAAAAAAAAAAAAAAAAAAACTGAAAGACACTGCGCAACCTGTAAATGTTGCACAACCGCAGATAGTGCGTTATAACAGTGAAGACTGCTTTCACGCCTGCTCGCGTGCGAGCACAAGGGGCATATGCGTTTGCGCAACCCATACTTGACAATTTAAAAGGTGATAGCAACTAAAACGCAAAATACAATTGCCGCAGCTTGCACTATTGTCGCAAGGCTGCAGAAACAGCGGAGCTGGGGGTCGACCTAGCTTCTTCCCCCCCTGGGATCCGCTGTCAGTGTGGTGGTTCGACCAGAACGGCCTCGTGAAATCCGGCTAAACTTGTCCTCACCCTCCCCACTTAGCCTAGCCTAGTAAGAACATCGTAAAAACAAAACTTAGCAAACCGTAGCAAAACCCAGGAAAACTTAGCCCAACCGGGAAAAGCCAGGGGGACCCCCAGGCTCCCCTGTTTCTGCAGCCTTGCACCACTACTGCGAGCTGCGACAACATTTTTTGAATCTTTCGGTGGACACCCATTCGATGTGTGTGGTGAGGTGTGTGGGACGCTAATTAAAAAGTTGATTGACTTTATTGTGCCTTACAAAATACAGCGCTAACTGGACACGCCTGGACGCATTAGTAACTCCTGGGTGCATCAGTAGCTGGGTGCGTCGGTGAACCGTCATTATCACTTTTTGGCAATGAATTCCGTTCTTTAGACAGCATGCGGCAGGCGGACTGTGAGTATTGTGGTGTTTATCACTTGTTTACTGCTTTTATGTTTTATGTATATGCAAAAACCTATGCGCCTCGAGCTTCGCGATCGCTGCGCCGCCTGCCGCCGCTTCTCCGCGGCGTTGACGGGATTTGCGCTGCGTGACTGATAGGGGCTCGTGCAGTGTTTTGGTTCTATTTCGCTTCTTTTCGCCTTTCCGCGCCCTAAAAAAAACTTGTTATGGTGACGACAATAGGCAAAGAGTACGTTTAGGTCACTTAAAAAGCAGCTGCGTCTTCGTAGAGTACGCGATCGCCTGCAAGAGCTACCCGGGGACGCGGTTCTGAGCGCTTCGTCGCCGCTCTTACGGGCGTCGGCGACGGCAGCAACATATCACCCATGTCACCTCCAAAACATCAGGCACAAATAAATTCTACTGACGCCTCGTTTAGACCTGATACTGGCACAATGAGAGGTTGGCTTCATTTTGCAGCGTGGACAACGAATGCGGCTTCGTTTCGCATATATACGCCGCAGAAAAATATGTTTCGGGGATGGGATTACCCAATCCCGGATAATAACTTATGCCTTTTATAAGAATATAAACCATGCGAAAATGTAAAGTATATTCCAAGCCTGTGCGTCGTTAAATATGTGCCCACACACGCCATATAGCAAGAACCAAGGAAATGAAACCACGGAAAAATAAATGCTGTGCCAATGCGGAATTTAGAAACATATTAGCTCTAACGGAAATGAAAAAAGAAAAAAAAAACAAAAACAGTGCAGCTTCTGACATGCTAAAGACGTTCGTCTAAACTTGAGCCAGGTAGGTTTCACTAGACCAACTATACGCGAAATGCACTGCTTTTTCTCGAGACATCGGTGGGGGGGAGGGGGGGGGGACGCCGTGTACAAATGCGGAGCGGAATCAAGCAATGAACGTTTTAGTGATCCCACACATAAATCTCACGTTCACTTTCCTTTTTGTTTTTTCTACTTCAACGAAGAGCTGATCGTACGGCGGACGCATTGTTGGAAGTATACAGGATAGGCTGTTCAACAAGCGATGAAAGGTGTCGTTGAAAGAGTGTGGTATGTGATAAGGCCCTCTGATTTCAGTTTCTGGTTTATTCTGCACGCTCCCTGTGCCATATGACGATATTTCGAAGAAGCATTTAGTCGCGGACGCGGATTATATTGTAAGCCCGTCTCCGCGCTGCTCGCAGAGGATATATGTAGCAGATGAAGGTCTGCGGGCGCGCACCTCACGACAAGACGACTCTGTCGTGTGGTGATCCCCGAGTATAATTATGCATTGTTCATCGTACTTTTGTTGAATATTCCCGAAATTAACACAGACTGGCTTGTAAATGGTGGTGATCAATATCTGAGGTATAATATTGGCAAACGTAACTGGTGTGCTGTCAGGTATGAGTGCTCCGCTGATTATGTAAGCGCAAAAAACTGATTTTAATCGTAGTGTATAGCCGTAGCATGAACATCGGAGGAACCGGTTGTTACGGAGACACGGCTAGTAAGTTCAGGTCAGTGTAACTACAATCGGCTCCATCATACGCCGGTTCCGCGACGCTGGCCTGTGACACACACCTGGCGCTTATACAGACCGAAAATACCACACTAAGATCGCGTCGGAAACATTTACACTCTCGTAAACACACCCCATTTGCGAACAGAGTGACTGCTCCACACAAACATGCATTTCAAACGCCCACAGACGGTAAATCTCAGTCGTGAACGTGCCGCAACAGCAGCGGCGGCACTGGGGAGCGGGGCGCGGACTCCCGCGCCTGCTTCCGAAACGGGCCGCTAGGGGGATTTCAGTGGCGCCCCTACAGGCCGCGCTCGAGGCGTATATAAGGCAGCTTCCTTTCCTTCAAATAAACAGCTGTGAGTTGCGCATAGTCTGTCTTCCTGGCTTTGTGTGTCCAGTTAGCGCTATAGTTTGGAAGGCACAATGCATCAACTTGCCCAACAGCACATTTTACTAACGTTACGGCTGCTCGGCCTTTTGACTTCTTACATTTTGGCATTAATTCTTCTTTTTACACCGTCAAAACTGCACCACTTGTCGCAAAAAGCTGTAGAGCGAGCCACCCCATGACGCGTTTCCAAAGCCGTGCTTGTACCAGATGTATCGCGCCTCCGACAGATGGCGACACGAATCCCACCCGAGCTCGTCGAGGCAAAGCTACCTTGAAGCGGTGCTGGCGCGCGCGATAACGTCGTCGCTCAGCGATGTTTTCCTGCTCACGTTCGCCGGCTCAGCCACCAGCTTAAATGGCACCGCTGTTAAAAAGCCGCAGAGCAAAGCAACAACGGAGGGTCCATAGTTCTGCTGCAACGACCCAATCACGCATGCGCTACTCCGTGCTGTTGATAACTATAGCTTTCGCAGTGCTTCCAGACGCGAAGGAAACAGTGACAGCGTTTATGGAAAGTGTTGCAGTCCCTTTGACTACAGAAGCAGGTGATACGGGTGTTTTTTTTTTTTTTGAGAGGAGAAACAGCCCACTCCTTTGTAACGAGGCCGGGCTGTTCCTCCCTCCTTTGTATCAGGGGTTGGGCCTTGTTGGATCACGCCGTGTTAGCCTGGCGAGATGGGCCCCCTCTTGCTCCGCCTGAGCGCCACCTAATGAGTCAATATGATGGTATACGTTCACCGCCAATCCGCCAGTTCCGTCTTCCGAAGTCAGTTAGGCAAGTCGCCGAATTCGGATCAAAGAAAAACACCAGCGCTGAAACCGGCAACACACCAATAGATGACGGCGGGGCTACACAAACGGGACAGCGCCCGACTTGTCTGTTTTAGGGGCGAAGCTCCTCTTGCTCGGGCCCTGTCCCGTCCCTCGTTGCTGCTGTATACGGCACGGCACATTAATGATGATTGTGGTAGGATCCCCCTAGGGATTGGCCAACCAAAGATTGGCCGAAGAGGACAAAACGTTCAACGCGTTCGTTGCTACCCAACAAGGAGAAGAGGAAGAAGAAGAGGTTGTCGTTCGTCGCCTGCGAGCTGAAGACGTACCGGGGTACACGACACAAGACGCTCTGCAGAAGGCGACGGCCAAGGTGGCTAAAATGTCACACACCGAATTCGCCAACTTACCCATGGAGATTCTCATCGTCCAAAACAAGCCCTACATAACCATCACAAACATCGACTTCGTCGACGGGCTTGCCAACGGAACGGTGGAAAGCTTGACGTGTCGAGTCTTTATATGATGTGCGGGTGAATGTTTCATGGTTTTATCGATAAGCATGTTTGCTTCGCCCCTCTCATCATCATTCACTTCGTGGAAATGGCGGAATTTTTTTTTTGTACGTTTCGTCTACTTTAGCGCTGCGTTTTTTTTTCCAAAGAAGGGCAGCGGATATATAGTTTCGTGCTAATGCAGAAAATCACGTGCCGTGCGCCAGCCGTTTTCTGTGATATATTTATTAGGGTAATGATTTGACTTGTTTAAAAAACGTTATCTTGACCGTCCTTGTGTACTGAAAAACCGACGATTATATACACCAGGCTTATCCCACAGGTGACCAGCCCCTCTGAGCGCGTTATCCCAAGCTCTCCTAGTTCCTGTGCACATCCACAGAAGACGACTACAACCGCTGGGTTCAAGAAGATTGATACTGCAGGTTGCTAATGAACTCCGTGGACGTAACTGGATTACATGCCTACCTGTAGACTCGACCACTGCTATCGGTCTCCTGACTTTGTACCTCCCTCTCTTTTGCTTTCCTAGAATTCCTTCTCTCTTCTTATCTGTAAACCTCCTCTCATATGCCACGTGGCAAAATCACGGAGGGAAGGAAAAAAAATAACACCAGACCTCAGGCGGCTCGTTGCCTCCGCAGAGACGACATACCTGATTGTGTGAAAGGTCAGGCAAAAGAAGAGAAGTCTACAGCAAAATGAGCGTTTTCGTTTCATGCTCATTCGGTAGTGTAATGCAGACACCATGAGAAGAAATTATTTCTGTTATTCCTGGTGATTCAACTTCACCACACTACATTCAGGTGACCGATCCACGAAGGCAACAAAGCAAATTCGGCGAATGACAGCAACGTGCGTGCCATTTGACCCAAAAATGTCATCTGCGATGGGGCACTGCCTAATGCAGGACGTAATGCTTGCATTGCGTGATGACACAGCGCAGAGCGAACCTTCGGGTCAAATCGTATGCTCGACATCGTCATTCGCCGCAATTTTCTGTTGGCTCCATGGGTCGGTCAGTCGAGGGCATCGTGGCGAAGCTGAACCATAAGACTGCCTGCGAGAGTATGACGATTAATGTAAAAGGGCCCTGCAACCCTTTCAATGCGCTTTCACTCCTTCCTTCGCGTCTGGAACCACTGCGAAAGCTCTATTTATCGCCAGCAGGGACCGGCACTGCGTGATTCGCTCGTCGCACCAGATACGCCTTCCACTTCTGCTTTGTTTTTGTGGCTTTATTTTTTAAAGTTGCTGTCGAAAACCGTTCATTGCTGCAACTGAAGGAAAGCCGGCCAACAGCCGCTACATGGTCTTAGTGACATAAATCGAGCCGTCGAAGAACGTCAAGACCGGGAAAGAGAGAAAAATCTTTTGAGCGAGTTCCCAAGTTATCTGCTGGGCATAGAACAGTAATTTTTGGCTGAGGTACTTTGCGACGCCCTAATCTAAGCACAGGGTGTTTTGAGTGACTGCGTTCTGCAAGCGTTTAAGATTTCAAAAAAAGGTTGAAAAAAGTGTTGCAGGGTCCCTTTAGTTCAAAACCACGTGCGTGCACGGTCTTTTGCTTATTTGTCGCAATGGATAGGAATTTCTCAGGTATCCACACGTCTCAGTTGCGTGAACTATGGAAGGCAAGAAGTAGGCTTATTGGGGTCTTAATTCCTCGACGATGCTCAGTGCAGCAGTCATTTTGCTTTGTTGCGCCAGGACTAGTCGGGGCGAAAAGTGTGCGTGGGAAGGGCGATACCGATGTTTCATATCGCCCGCCGACGCCAGAAACTTGTGATATTTCTTTTTCGCTATACCTGGCACCCAGCGCGCATGACAAGCGCAGCATTTATACGCTTCGAGTGCTGGTGCGTATCGCTTTCCATATTTTATGATCCAGTACACCGCATTTACATTCTTGTTATTGATTGTAAGAGGGAAAATGCGTAATTGATTACGAGGCTGATGGTACGGGAAAGAGAAAGGCCCCACATTACATCGACCGCTCGGTGTCAAGAGCGCATGGTCCACCCGTTTCGTTGTGAACCAGTAGCCGTTGTTTGTTTTTCCGGTTCGGTGCCGGTTTGGGTTCAGGCGTACTAAAAAATAACTATTCGGATTCGTGTTCAGTCCCGGCAAAAATGCCTTTCCGGTTCCGATTTTTGGTGGACGTTCGGTTCAGATTAGACACTCCGGTTAAAAAGGGGCACTAAATGGTCAATGACTCTTTGTTTTAATTGAAAGACCAGACCTTTGAAAGCTGTTACGGCTTTCCTTCAGCCAAGAAGATTATTTGTTTGTTTTAGCAAAGGTTTAAAGATGCAGCGGTGGATCTGTCAGAATGCGGGGACGCCTCGTCCCTCTCCTTCGCGAACTTGAGGGTCGGTCCGATGCTCCGGCTTCGGAAGTCCGCAACGAGGTGTTTTTCGCACGTCCTTCGTGCACATTGTGCTGTATCCGTCTCAGTGGTCATGTTTGCTCGCTTTAGCTGCGGCTTTGGGTGCCTTTTGCATCCTTTTGGTGTCCACCAGTATCGGCATTTCGTCACCATCATTCCCAATCCTTGTTCGCTAGCCGCCCGCCCTGGCTGAAGGCTCGATTCTACCACGCGTACAACCAATGACAGGAATCACCGGACCCGTCAAGACGCCGATGGACCAACCCGGCGCGTCGAAAAACCGGGTAGTGAGCCGCGCTTCGACTTGACGCCTTCCTGGCAACGTCCACGCGCTCTTTCCTCTGTCTCGTTCTGTGCTTTTCTGCCGCTCCTTTTGTTATCGGATCAACGCGAAATATTTCCCGACATGTCCCATGCAATGCTCATGCTCATGCAATAATAAATAATTAAAGCTGCCATTGATCTATTCCTTACCTTACAGGTTTCATTCGCGCTATTGAGTATGTCAAACAGTGAAGAGGGTCCCCCTGCAAAGACATTCAAGGCACGTTCAAGGCATTCCCTGCAAGGGGAGTGCTGCCGCATAGAATAAAAAGTAGAGGCTACTCACGGGACTCCCCGGAATAGTGGTTGACGACCGGACAGGTCGCAAAGCCAATAACGCCAGTAATCTCGGAGTTTTGCCTCTGGTTCTAGTATATAAATGGACATGGACAGTGAAAAGCGCTCGCGTTCACGTGCATGAGTCATCTGGCTGTACTTGTACGACAATGCAGAAGATTTGGCCGTACTCTGAACTGAAATAAATCTTAGCACAGGCTGCTTCATAATGCTTAAGATCCCAAGTTCGTGCCTTTGTGAAAGACATATGTGCTCAGCAGGAGCTTGCACGTACATTTATTTTACTTCTCAAGGTGTTTTCCTTTATGTTCGTTCCAGAAAAGCGCATAGAGGAGCTCCACCAACCCAGCTTCACCATTAACAATTTCTCACGTCACATGTCGTAGTTCGGAAAAGTGTATGGGGTGGCGATGCCTATTTTTACGCCTTTGCACTTTCTGTACGAATCGGCAACTTCTGTATGAATCAGAAACAAACATACCCCTTGCGGCTATAGCCGCAAGGGGTATATTTGCATACAGGGCACTGAAATCTTCCGATAGAGGCCAACTTGTTTCTACATTTAAGTGCCCCTTTAATAGGGAACCAGGGCCTTCATTGCCATTCATATTTTCTCAAGCTGCTCAACTGCTACCTCCTTGTCTCACAGAAAATTGCATCATCATCAACACATACTTCATTGCTTGCGCGGAGCCACTACTCCAATTGTCATCTGAAACGTGGAACTCGTGCTTCTGAAATAGAAAAGTTTGGCTCTGGCATTCACGAAAGCAGTCAGGCTTTCCCTCTCAGTACCCTCGCTACTTACCCTCGGCCAGTACCCTCGCTACTTGTCCAGTAAGGTAACTTACCGTGCTTTCGCAACTCGAAGCCAGCGATCGCGGCCCGCTCCAAAAAGGTGCTCATTTCGGCTATGCTCTCAAGTGTACGGTAATCGCAACACACCCGCAACGCCATGTATTATTTTTGTCACGCAGTACCACTGGACGAGCTCCCGCCTATGCTCTCTCATAACCTGTGAGGAGATAGACGTGAATGCACCGTTCCAGCGGTGGACCAGCGCATTACTCTGCGGGTGTTCCGGTGTGGAAAACATCGGGCGCACGCTCTTCTTGAGGGGCTCTTATGTCATCTTAGCCGTCCGGTTCGTGCCCTTGTCAGAGATTGCGGGGCACCAATACGCGCAAAGTACTGCAGCCAAGCGTCGCACGTTACGCTAGCCGCTAGTGCTTCCCAGACAAACTACCTCACGCAACCCTGTATCCGCGGTACCAGTGATGGCGCCTAACGGTGATGGCGGCATGCACACCTAAACAGCCGGAGCTGACGGCTCCGAAGGCAATATGTGATCTCTCCAATGACGGTTGGTTTAGCAGTGCCTTGCCTAGCAAGAAACACACACCCTGTGCACTAGCTCAAATAAGCGATAGTAACCGCGTTGTCCTTCGCTAATTTGTCAGCCTTCTGCTGTCGGTGTTTGATGCAGCACGTGCGCTGGGTGGCACAATACAATGGCCAAATTGAAACGCCACTGTTCCTAGATTCTTTCAGTCCACCAATAGCTATTCCGCCTCGACCCCCCAAAGGGACCGGATAGTTTGTTGTGCGCGCCGAACTCGCGAGACAAGCGCACGCGCGGCGTTTACCGAGTCGGATGCGCGCAGCCTTTGTCTGAGCGGTGCCAACAATACCCTCTTCCGCCGCGATCGCCTCGGGCGTGACCCCTCCCGCCGCCGCCGAAACCTTCGCACAGCTGATCCTGGCTTCGCTGACTCGGCGGCCGGTGCAAGGCGTGCGGGCTAGGCGAACCGCCTGTATCTGTTCCTTTCTGCCACCGCGTCCCCGATCGTCACTTTCGCAGCCAGTGTCGAAAAATTGATGATTTGATTGATTGTGGGGTTTAACGCGCCGACGCAACGCAGGCGATGAGGCGCGCCGTAGTGGAGGGCTCCGGATTAATTTTGACCACCTGGGGATCTTTATCGTGCGCCGAAATCTCGTACACACGGGCGTTTTTTGCCAGTGTCGAAAAAGCAATATTTGCCTTTCCGTAGCAGTACGCCTGGTAGTGCTTCAACGCCCTCCGGGTTCGCTGAGACTCACATACGTCATCAATAATGCCTAGATCGGTAGGGATGTCACTTCCGGTTATGATGTGCCATCACCTACCGGGGACGTCAACAACCGTTAGCAACGCCAGCAACTTCAGTGGAGCGCAGTGTAGTGAAGCACTAATAAGACACCAGACTATCGTATCAGGCAGCCAAAAATTGACGGAACCTCGTAACACTCGTTACGAAGTTAACTTAAAAGAACGCTAGTCAACGCCGTGGGTATAGGCTCTTATATATGAAACACCGCAGCCAGGTTTGCTTACCAACTATGTCTGATGGTACGAAAGTGTACACCGATGTTTTCTTCCTTCTTGTTTGAGCATCTTTTCCTGTAAAAGAAAATGGTATGCGCAAGGCACCCTGGTGTTTAAAATTCCAGGAATATTAACGACAGCTTCTTGCCTTAATTAACGAACAGCATGAGCAGACCGCGTCGCGATGTCACTCTGAGTGATAGAAGTCACCCCGTCGGTTTCATATTGTCCCAATGTCTGGTAGGATACGTGGCTTCTATACTAGAAGACGTTAGAGAGAGAGTTTGTGCACCAAAAATGAAGTGACGCAATAGCAGACGGAAAAGAAGCAGCCACAGTCGACGTATCTACTTCCGCGACGCTTGCTTAGCGCTAATATAGCACAGGCGTTTCTAGGAGGCACGCAATCAGATCGAGAACATTGTCGGGAAACCCAGAATAACCCAGGTGCGGGCGACGCCAACGTCGCCTGAATAAGGGAAAGGCCTTAGAGCAGCCTTCTCTCCAAAAGATGAGAGTCATCGAGTAAGCAGTTTGCACGTTCACCGTCGGTGATGATTCTGGTAGCTGCTGTTATCTGAGATGGCAACCGACGGTAACGCGCAATCTGACTACTACTGTGACGCCAACATTCTGTGCGCAGGCCTTTCTATATCGCGTCAATGTTGAACGGGCCTGTCACCCTCTTTCCATATCAAAGGAGGCGGCGAGACGTGACCTGAAGCCCGCAACAACAGGCGGCCGCTATGCTTCAGTACAGAATACGATGGCCGTACGCCGCTAAGCGCTGGCAGCAAAACACAAACAGACCAGTAAAAGAACGGGCTTAGCACAAATATATTAGGGCTGCCCAGACAGAGTAATAGGTCCGTAGGCAACGAAAGCTCTAAGGACGATGCACCCAGCATCTCTTTCCGAGAAAACCCATGTATAGCTCCCCTATAAGAGCAGAGTTGCGCGACAATACGCCATGTTTAGTTCTAAATGTGTGCGGGAAAGCCACCCGTCACGCAAGTAGGTGCCGCGCACGTTGGCTTTGCTGAGCACAGCGGGTAATACACGCGGTTTCCTGCTTTTGAATCACTCCCGCAAAACAAGAAGGAAAAGAGCTCTGTTTAAGGTCCTGACTAGTTTGTGTTCTGACTTCAGACTGCCTTCGAAAGCTACAGTGGATTAACTACCACATTTCTTCATAATGTTTGGTTATTTCGTTCACAACAAAACGTTTTGTTCCATTCGAAATTTCATCCATACTTCAGAAAGCACTGTAGCTGCGGCAGGTTTGCTTTGGGATGCATGCGCATTTAGCTTCGTCAAAATGACTACGCTAGTACTGCGGTGAGACTGAGGAATGTGCACGTATTCTCATGTGAATGCTGTGGCTTTGCGATGCTTTTTAGAGGTGCGAGCTAGAATTTCGGGCGAAAACATTATTCAGGCTATCGTGGCAGCAATGCCACACGGTATATTCGATTAAGTGCACGTTATAACAAACAGAAGACTTGCATATATCAAGTTGATTCGCTTTGCTAATCGCTAACGAAACACGGTGTTATGCTTAAGGGCGTATTCGGTGTGGTTCCGTGTGGGACAAAATTACATATTTAGTTAATTTTGCGCACCATTGGCATTTATTTTTCTTACAGCCCACTGCCCTACGCAAGTGGTCGTAGCTTTCTCCTCTGCGATATTTTTAGGCCCCGTGTAGGGGAGGGGGGCTAACGACTGTGTCTACTGACAAGGCCTATGAATAAATGACGACCACCTATAACTAATTTCTGTCGCAAGCGAGGCACAAAGCTTGCGCGGCTTCAACGCCGGCTCTTATCACGGCGATCAGCCTTTTTTTTTTCAAAGCCCTTGAAGAAAATAAATGTAGAAAGAAAACAACCAGAAGCTTACGTAGACGATGCCCACTGCATCCAGAAATTTTTCATCCGAAAAGATTAGTTGAGGCGGTATGTCGAGACGCCGGTGTCGTTGTCGAAGTGACCGAGAAATAGCTCAAAAAGTGGCCGACGGCGCAAACGTAATAAACGTAAAGTTAGTGAATGGAAAGTAAAATTGGGTATATTGTCATCAGGGATTCGAGCCCCGGGACTACGGAATTCAAGTCGATCCGGCATCCCCGACACGACGGCCGATCCTTGGCTCTAGTTACTGAAGTTGGACCTACTCAATGCGTTGTAACCTTCGATTTGAAACACAACCAGTGAGTACGAGACGTGTACTGAGGCGTACAAGAGTAATGTGAGCATGTGCAACGGAGCATGTTTACGCTGTATGCTAAGTGCGTATGAGTAGGGCCGTGGCCGAGCCTTTCAATCGTAGTGACAGGCAGAAGAAGAAAACGACTCAAGGGAAAAGGATAATGATCGTGATTGTAAAGAACACAGCCGCACCAATGTTACATGCGCCGTTCCATGCGGTAAGGAGTATAGATATGGCGCCACTGCCTGCACCGCTTCATGACTTCCCATAAAATGAACGCGCTCATATTCCTCCTCGCCACACCTCTTCCGCAACTATAATCGGTGCAGTGTGTATGGTGATGGACACTGAGCCGTTTACCTCAATAGCAGCAGTGAAGAAGAACGGAAGCGGCCGAACGCGGAGAAAAGAGCCAATCCACTATATCCATTCGGCAAATGAACACTAATTCTTTCGCATTCACTTCATCACAAGGAGTGTTTCGGTATCTTACGCTCTTGGAAATTTAGCGAATGACGAAGCCCAGCATGCGATTAGAGCAAGGTATAGTATCTTCCCTGTGACAACAGCACAAGGGGTGCCGTTGCAAGGAGTGCTGTTTTATTCCTTATGTACATTAATGATATAAGTACCAACCAAGGAGGTCCGCATTCAACAGTTCGATTGTTCGCGGACGACTGCATTCTATACAGACAAGTTATTACATCTGAAGATTGAAATTTTACAGGCAGACCTAACAGAATTTTCTTTTGGTGCGAGCAATGGCAGATTGAAATAAATGTATGGAAAACTAAAATGATGACATTTACGAGAGCTAGTAACGTTCAATTCAGTTCATATTATATGAACATGATGTGCGTAGAAAATGTGTCTACATTAAAATATTTGGGTGTTCCCTTCTTTCCTTACTTGGAATGTTCACATTGATGAAGTAATTTCGAAAGTAAGTAGAACTGTTGGTTTCCTTAGACGACATTTGTATTTGGCAAATCAATCAACCAAACATTTATCTTACACAGCCCTAGTTCGTTCGAAGATGGAATACACCTCTTTAATATGGGATACAAATCAGATGTACCTACTAAACAAGCTGGTACGCTTACAGAATATTCCCGCGTGGTGCACCGCTTGGCAAGAGGTGGTAGCTGTGCGAGTTCGCCTATCCCACTCAGAGGTGATTCTCGTATCTTATTACGCTCGACCGAGCAGTGGTCATGCCAGTCGAATTCGGTTAGGCTGGCTTCCACATCTCCGACACAACTTCCCAGGAGTCCCGATTCTGGTGTTTGGAGACTTAATGCTCCGCATGGATCCTGGATCTACTCGAGGAACAGCTCTAGAGGTCAGCTGGTTGAAGACACATTTAGGGGGGCGAACTTTCAACTCCTAAAGGATGTTCTCAGCCCCACTCGTCGGCAAACACACCCTCGCGCACCGTCTTACTCTCCGGACCTCACTTGGTGGCTTGGAAACGGTGCGCCCTCATGGCACTTGGAGCTCGACTGCTGGGCGAGTGATCACCATCCCATTTATATTAGACTTGCTGCAGGACCGGTGCCGCGACTTCGTCGACGCTGCCGGGTCATCGATAGGGATGAATTCAGATCACAGCTCTCCCCACTCAAACAAGAGACTGATGACCCCATTTCTACCCTACAAAGTGCACTGCACGCATCAACGCACATCTCTTGGGTAGATGAAGCCCGACCTACGCCTGACCTTCATCTGCTCCGATTGTGGGCCGCCCGCCGTCGCGCGGAACTGACTGCGGCCCGCCAACCCGCATATCAGAGTGCCAAGATCCACCTTAAAGGGACACTGAAGTGAATTTGTCAAGCTCCCGTTTTTGCTTGCACTACGTAGACTGGCTCAAATGAGCACACTTTTCATCGTTTATCCAGTTGACAAATCGGTAATTATTTTACAAAGCGCGAAAGAAGACAAACTACCATGCGCGGTTTGCGGCGGCCGCACCAACTAAGGCTGTGACGTTGGGAGGAGGGGCGCCGTGATTGGACGATGCCCAAGGTTAGCAATCACACAAGTTTCGGTTTCGGTTTCGGTTCTGTAAAACATAACCAATGGCGTTGTTGGATGGGCATTCTCAATGTCTCAGTAATCATCGTACCGCGCTTCTGCCATGTTGTCGGCTGTAAAATGCACAAGATAAGCCTCCCAGGACGGCTTGTAGTCGTAGCATTCACTAGCCGAGACCTACGCAGTGCATGAACGCCCTCCGCGTACCCGCAGACGCCCAAATGTCGTCCGCTTTTCCCCCATATTTGGAGCTTGCCTCCCTCATGCCTGTATCGTAAAAAGCGTGTTCGCACCAGGCCAAGGGTCTGTTCATTCTGGCATGTGCCCACTGCCTGCAAGCAGTCGGTGCTTATGGCAACAGCACGCCAACGAGAACTCGCTAGCGCGCCAGTGCCAGCCTGCGCGCGTTTCGTGAACTAGTTCGTGTAGCCATGAACGTTGCGGCCCAAAAAAAAGGAGAACTCAATATAGAAAACATCGGGGGAAAACAAAAAAGTTAACTTACAAAAAAAAAGCACGTACCCGCGGGGATTTGAACTCGTGACTTGCAAAACACTTGCGGTGACATAACTAGCGCCTCAGACAACTGAGTCACGGAGCGGGATGCGAAGGCCTGGCTAATATAGGGTATATATTGTACAACCGGTTTACACTTTTATTTAGTTTTGGCATTTCAAGCAGCTTAGGTGACTATTTGTTGTACTGCGCTCGTGCAGTAAGCGTCGCCCGAGTTTCCACAGTAGCTCACGTCTAGCAATTGCATTTCGTAGACGGAAAAGCGTTCGCAGATGCGTAGTCGTGCTGCTGACCGCTGTGCTTGTTCGCCCAGCGCAAAAAAGTGCTTCCCGCGCCCTAGTTTTACGCTGTACGGTAAAAATATCAGTTGATTTTATTTCCTTAGTACCTATATTGACTTCGCTCACTCTTCTCCCCCTTCAAGAGGCCTTATATTTTCCTACTGGCGTACCAGTCAGCGAAGAGTCGCATGTGCGCTTGTGCAGCGCTTGTGTGAAGCGACCTTGACTTGGAGCTAGATACAGTGTACAAACAAACCAAGTAAAGAAAGGCACATTCTTCCATTCACAAACGTGGCTTCGTTTCAACTAAGCGAACGAATTGCGACCAAGCAATATTTTCACCTCCTGGACTGCGACGACTCGCCGGCGGCCGGCGGACGAAACGCTGGGCCGACTGACTCTGTTGGCCGGGGAGCCGTGCAGTAGCGCCGCAGCCAATTGCCAGCTCATCCCCTCCTGACGTCACACGAAAACGCCACAGAAAATGGGCGAGCGTAAAGAGAGGAGGACCGCATTTTCGAATTAGTTTTTCTACTAAATAAAATCGCGTAAACGCGTCTAGAGTGGTCGAAACATGGCCTGGGGACTCCGGACTACAATTTGCGCTAGTAATCCCGCAATGTTCAGTGTCCACATCATCCCACATATCATCCCACATATCACATATCATCCCACATATCCCACATATCACTTCAGTGTCCCTTTAATCACCTGACAGCCCAAGCGCGAAGACATGAACGACGTCTTTCCAGGGCTCGCTGGATGGATTGGTGTGCTTCACTCGGTCCCTCAACAAACACAGCCTCGATATGGCGCACGTTTCAGGCAATAAAAATGAGGCCGCAAGCCGCAGAACCCCTTGGACAATGCTTACCTTGCATCGGGTCTCTCCTTGCAAGAATTTGCGGAGGAGGCAATGAAGGCTTTTTTCCCCAATTATGACACGCCTCCTCCGTCCTTTGGGGGGCCTTCACCCCTTCCCCCTGAGGCAGGCCGACCCCTTACCATGGAAGAGGCAGCTGGTCTTGTTTCCCCCTTCACCATGGCGAAACTGTTGGCAGCTATCGACTCAGCAGGAACACATAAGGCACCGGGCCCCGATGGCATACAGTACGAAGTGTATAAGAACTGCACAGAGAAGTATCTTCAGGTCATATTGACCACTATAAACGAAGCTTGGGCCTCTGGATGCGTACCCACTTTCTGGAAACACGCAGAAATCATAGGCGTCCCGAAAGCAGGAAAACCACCGGATAGGCTCATCAATCTACGGCCGATTGCTCTGACGTGTACCTTATGCAAGCTGGCTGCGCGTATGCTAGCATCAAGGCTCACATGGTGGCTTGAGGGCATGGGTTGGTTTCATCCCTCTCAGATCGGCTTTCGGCCCCACATCAGCGCAGAGGACGGCCTTGAAGCGTTCTCTACTTCCGTACTCATAGGAGGACGCACTTGTCGTATTCTTTCTATTCTTGCCCTAGATGTGAAGAAAGCGTACGACAATGTGAGCCATCAAGCAATCCTACAGATACTGCGCTGGCTTGGGTGCCCGGCGCCTGTGGTGTCTTTTATAGAGTCGTTTTTAACACACCGCACATTTTCAATTAGAGTTTCAGGACAGGCCGTTGGCTCCTTTTCAACATGCCGCGGGGTACCACAAGGCTCGGTCCTGGCACCTATACTGTTCAACCTTGCCCTTCTCCCGCTCGCTTGGACAGTAGGGGCATTGAAATATCTAAAATGCCTCATCTATGCGGATGATATCACGCTCTGGTCGACACTTCCAGACATTGCGGATCAAGAACATGCTTTTCAGAGTACTTTAAATACGGTTGACACGTGGTGCAAACGGGTGGGACTCATGCTATCCCGAGATAAGACTGTGTTACTTATCGTCGGCAACCGAAGGGCTCGACAAAAACTGCAAAACCGACCCATTTTACTAAACCTTGATGGCGAGCCAGTGACGGAAGTTACTTGTCACCGCATCCTTGGCCTGGACGTTGCGGCCTCCGGATCAGCTACGCCATGGCTCCGGGAAGCTCGCCGGCGCGCCCTTCAACTGCTACATCTAGTTCGCCGGATTTCCATGAAATCGGGAGGAGCTCGCCCAGAGATGGCTCGGCTTCTTGTACGTGCAATCCTGCAGCCACGTATCACGTACCAGGCTCAGTTTCAGTACATGACAAGGGCGGAATGGGATTGTCTAGAGGCCATCAATAGAGAAGCCATGAGGACTATTACCTGCCTTCCTGGCTTAACGCGCATCTCTACACTACAGGAAGAGGCTGGCCTTAACACGATAGATGAGTTGGTTCACCAGCGGCGACAGGCACGATCTCTTAAAGCGGAGGTGTACACATCTGTGGCTGATTTAAGGTGGTATGTGGGCTTCTAAACTAACACGCCGCCAGATCCCTCTCCAGAACCCCCTCTTTGGACCCGAATATTAATTACTGACTGCAAGCCTCTGGGTCGGTCAAGCCGCGTTGCGCCGCAACTCCCATCCAGTGCTGGCCAAGATACGTTGTACGTTGACGCCAGTACCACAACCTGTCAACATCTTTACAGATTCAATGCAAGCAGTCCGAGACCTCCGGAAAGTACTTCATCAAGTGCCCATGTCCCAAACCATCCACGCGAAGGCTGCGGCCCTTAGTTTCAGAATGAAGATTACTTGGGCCCAGAGGACGTCGACCCCTGGACAGCAACAGGCGGATGCGGCGACCCGTATACCTCCAACGACGCATCCACTGCCCTTATTTCCAGTTGACGCGATGTCAAAGTTGGCCACCGACAAAGAAGACCTTCGGCGCTCCACACGCGCACTTATTCCACCGTGTGGATAAAACCTCCCTGGTGGGCTCACCCGCCGTGAGGAGGTGGCGCTTCGAAGGATTCGCGTCGGGGCTGCTCTTACACCAGCTGTCACCCACACCTGGCCCCCGGATCGACGGGCTCCGTTTGGCCGGACATGTCCATTTTGCACCACGTCGGCATCGACCGCAGACATTCATCATATTCTGTGGACTTGCCGTGGCCTCCAACGTTCCCGACAGCAAGTACTACATAGTGTGGGACTCAACCCAGGCCGGCCTCCCGACTACAGACGCTGGCTCTTTGGGCCGTATCACCGGAGCCTTTTAGACTTCCTTAGTGAAAACTTCCTGTTTACGTATATTTAAACACATTCGCCTCCACCGTTTTAAGCTGCAGAGCAAACTTTCGCAATTAAAAAAAAGAAGAAGAAGCAAGTTTTAGCGCTAAATACTACTCCAGAACATACAGCATCGCGGATACATCAAAGCATTCCTCCAGTTACCCTCTCCAGAAAAATGGCGACTAATAGCACTTCTCTCTCACTTCCACAGACTTTATCATGCCCCCTAGTCCTTCACGCCATCCCATATCAAGCCCACGAATCTATTTTTTCCGCGACTCGATCATCCGTTCAAAGTCAGCCCCATGTTTGCACGCACAAATATTCTACAATAGCCGCTATTTCTTTCCATTTATCAGTGGAATAAGCGGTCACCAAAAATTGCATCTGTTAAAGATCATTACTCGTTTTTCAAGCATTTTAAGGGCAGTTTAAACATGCTTGTTTGAGAAAGTACGATTTTCTGCTTTTGACAAAACGAAGTGCACTTATATGCTTTGTATTAAGTAGTTTTTCAATATTGTGTTCCTTTTGTTTGTGCTTGGTAACCCCTCTCCGTTGCTCAAAATTACCTTAGCTATGTATTCTGAATAACTGCGTTGAAATGTTTGAACTATTTTTGTAACCTCCCCCCTCCCACACACACGCACACACACACAAACACACAATGAGTGCAAGGGCCTTTAGGATACCCGAATTTTTAAAAATCTGCGTTGTTATGACAGCGCGGATACTATATTTTGCTCTAATCACATGCTGGGCATCGTCATTCACCAAATGTGCACATTTAGACACGATGATTGATTGTTCTGGAGTGCCGTGGTGAAGCCCACCTGTGGCGATTTTTAAGAGTGTACAATTTGTGGGTTTTGTTTTGATTTTATTGTCCGTGTTGTTACTTCATCTCACTTAGCTTCGTTCTATTTTTCCGGTGAATCTAGTTTTCCCCCTTCTTACCCCAGAATGAAATCCTCCATACGGAACATGCATTCCTTTCTGCCTTCCCTACTGGCGCAAATTATTTGGCTCATAGCTTCTAACAACACCAGTGATCACTCTTTGTCACGCTAATCCCGTTGTTTACAAGGCGAGCGAGCTGTGAGAGTTGGCCACTATTCATAGTAAAAACCTACCGTCCACATTTAGTTCCGCATACTTTAAGGGTTCTGCCGTCGACTCTGTGTCAGGCATATAGCCGTCATTCGTCTTACAGATGGCTATGGTTTGTGAAATTAAGTAGAAATATGAATTAACAAAAGTGTAACAACACAAGAGTGCACCCGATTCACCCTTCATATATATTGATTGGCACACTGCTATCCTCCGAAAAACCAAATCACTATAGAAATTTCTGTTCATAACCGATTCCACTTATGCTTGTTTCAAAACTGTTCGAAAATAAAATTCACTGTCGATTGCGAAACGTTGACTATCGGTTGCGGAAACACAATTTATGCGTTTCTCAAAATGAGACCCAACGGCACCCAATGCAAATAAGAAAAAATTAGTTATCTCACGATATACAATTTTAGTATAGTCGCACCCGGGTGGGCAGATTATGTGCTAGAAAGTTAGTGATGTGTTTTTGTTTTGTTTTTTGGCGGGAGGGGGGGGGGGCGGTATGACGGAGCCTTCGTTGTATGCGACCAATTAGGGTGACTTAATCTCTGGTATTTTCAGTGTTTTTTTTATTTTTTGGTGTTTGTTCGTTTTGCGCTAGTGCATATGCATGTGTATGCATACATTCGGCATAGGGACGCTGAGTTTATACATTCGCGAGCCCATACACGCGTATCCAGTGTAAACATGCGAATACATGTGTATATAGGATGCATGTGTATACGGACGGAAATACAGACACACAAAATTGCATACATCGAGGCCTAGGACACGGTGCAGAGATGAGCTACGAAAATTTGGCGGGAATTTTAAGGACGGACTCAGCTAGCACTCGATAGGCGTGGCTGGAGATCTTTGGGATAGGCCTTTGCCCTAGAGTGGACACAACCGGGCTGCTGGTGCTGCTGCTGGTGCTGGTGCTGCTGCTGCTGCTGAAGATGATGAATCTTTGGTATACGGGGTGTTTTTTAAATGCGAATGCATTTCTTAGTCGGGGGTTGTCGTGCTCCGTCGGCGTGCGCCCGCAGGTGTACCTTGCGCGAGAGAACACGAGATGCCGCGAGCAAGCTCGCCTTCTTCTTCTTCTTCTCTACTTCCTCCTCGTTCAAAGCGCGTGCAAGTTCCTCTTTCTCCTCCCCTGCTTTTAAATGTGAATGCATTTCTTAGTCGGGGGTTGTCGTGCTCCGTCGGCGTGCGCCCGCAGGTGTTATCTCTCCGCGCTCCTCCTCGCCCCTAGCAACAGCTGTGGCGCGCCTAGCAACCGGAGCAGGTGGTAGCTCGGGCGGGAGTAGCGGAGGGCAAGGGGAGAGGAGGAGCGCGCTCGGCCGTGTGAGGGCGCTCGCATCGCGGAGCTCGGGCGGAGTAGCGGAGAGTGAGTGGAGAGGAGGAGCGCGCTCGGGCGTGTGAGGGCGCTCGCATCGCGGAGCTCGGCGGGCTCTCTCTCCTCTCCGCGTACCCTCTCTCCGCTCGCTGCGCTCGGAATCTATATAATTCAGTGGAGCGCGCGCCTGGCGCCTTGATAGCGATTCTTCATTAAGTACGCCATTAATAATAATTACTCGCACCGCACTCATCGGTGCACCCAATACGTTCGCATTTCCGCACGATCCCCTTCGGGGAGGTGGGGGGATTTTTTTCTACAGGACCAACCAGCACTCGAAAGTTCGGTATGTGTTATCGACCCTAGGCATTCCTTATCCTAAGGACTACTCGGAACGTAAAAAAAACGTGCGTGAGTGCGTGCGTATGTGCGTGTGCGCGTGCGTGCGTGCGTGCGTGCGTGTGTAATGTTACCGCCCATTACGGATACGTAACCGATTCATTGGGGCATTACGCCACCAGTAATATTTTTGAAACTGAATTTACCCGACAAGATGCACGTCTAAGCACTGAATGTTCCAAGTTAACTGCACTGTACACAAAAAGCATATTTTTGCTGCCTTAGTATAAAAGCAAACGACTTTTAAAGTAAACTGAAACTAAGGTGGACAAACACCTGAAAACATTTTAAAGTGCGCGATTAGTAGGCCACAAAGCTTCGTGTGCCGTAGTATACACAATCAACAACACCCAGTCACCAAAACAAATAAGGGAGCGGGAAGTGGGAAAAAGGGACCCTCTCACGTATTTACTTTGCCCTCAGGGTTGTATGCATTATGGAGGGAGGGGGCAACAAATGTGTACATATCTTCAAGGGCAGTGGGAACTATATAGCTTAACAGTAAGCAAACACATTTTACAATAAATACAGTTAAAAATTCTCAGTACACCTTAACCCATCTTAGAGTGGTGTATGCGAAAGCAATAAGGTGCACCGGAACGCCGCAAGGCGCCCTGCACCTCGCAAAGCTCGGCGCGCCCTTGCCAAAACCAGACCGTTTTTTTTCAGGCGCACTCTTTGCTTTGCACGTGGCTCTGTGCATGGCCACACTGTGCTTCTCTTTGAGCTTCATTTCATTGCACGCGCTATGGAACACGCCACAGATCTGCGCTTGCTTCTGTCCCTCGCGGGGGTATACGCGTCGTCTCAGTCACTACTATAAGTAAACACTATCAGCTCCAAGCGCAAATATCGGTGTACACGCATGAACTGGGCTTCTCCTCCAGAACCCGCGCGGTCGTGGTACGCGGGGGCCAGCGTCATTTGGTGTAAGATTCAATCCAAAGGCGCGCCCTGCCAGAAAGCAGCAGCCCCCGGGAAACTGGGAGGAGAGCTAACAAAAGCTTCGCTTTAAAGCCGGCGTTGGTATCGGAAGCCGACTCCTAAGCTACAGGTGCTGGACATCAGGAGCGTCTTGGCTGTGCAAACCGCGAAAGTAAACAAGACGGTCGAGGTGGACGACACGGCTACGACCCTTCCGCGCGACATTTCCGATGACGAGAAAATCTACGTCCACGGCACAAGCATGTAGGTGATGATGTCAGTGAACAGGCATAAGTGTAAAACTTTGCTTTACGCCAATTGCCACCTCTCTGTGAGAGGCGCCGTTTTTTTCTTGCTCAATGAGCCAGTTAATGCTTTCGCATTATCACAGTTCAGGCATACAGTGGTGAGGTAATTCTGCGTTATTCAACGCATGCGTAAGGCGAAAGAGTCTCTCTTACTTGTTAATAACCTCGGCAGATGTATGCAGTTCTCTCACGTTTTGGGGGGAAAATCGTTTGGAACGCGTCACCGTGTCTGAATGAGGTGCATCCTCTTTATTTGCGTGATTTCATCGGGCTGAGATGTAATGTGGAGGACGAATCCATGAATTATGTAACGTAGAGTTATGGTAATACGTTTCTTGAAAAATGGTAATGCGCGAGTTCTTGCCGTGAGCCGCATGTCTAAATGCCTAAGGTCTTTTTCAATTCAATTGCACTGGCTGCTCTATGATAATAAGAAAAATAAATGTCGGTGCACGATTTTTCACCATCTTGACCAAGCGTATTTTTGTCTTGTGAAGAGGATCCCAAATAGATGAACCATATTATAATTTGGGGACGCAATATAGGAATGCAATGTTAATGGCGATGGTGAAAGAGAAACACGTCTGCGGAGGAATAGCCTACAGTGCGAATGGCCTTCGCTGTTACGTTTTCAATATGAAAATACAATGAAAGGCTACGCCGGGATAAGAATTCACTCTGGAAACTTCAAGTATCCAAGTCCAGCTAGCAGTTTCGGCAGGGCGTTGGTGAGCCACTTAGTCACTCAGTCACCGAGTCGGTAGGTCGGTCGGTCGATCGGTCGATCGGTCGGTCACTTCTCTTCTTAGGCATTGATATCTGTCCTTATGAAACAGCTAATAAGGAACCGGATCACGTGGAAGCCACCACTAACCCCGACTTTCTAAACTAGAGGTGCCTGCTAAGACCGTTTGATGTCTTCGTCATTGTGGGAAGGATCTCCTCTACTCCCAGTACAACGTCATGCAGTTTATTCATTTCAGTATCACCGTCAAAAGTCCGTGTAAGGTTTCAGATATTGCGCTGCCAGGTTGCTTAGAGGGATGCCTCCCGTTTTATTTATTTTTTCACTCTCCTTCTCCCTTCGCGTGAATGTCATGCAGTGTATGGGCTTCTTCGCATAAAAGAAATGTCGTCTCGACGGTCCTTCAGGAGAAAAAAAACGAAGGCTTGTGCGCTAGTGTAGCATGACACTCGTCGCTCAGAGAAGCCTTATTAAATCTGCGTTCGTTCCAAGATGCAAGTGCCTTTCACCCTTAATTTGTGTGTGATCACGCACTGCTCTCGGCACAAGGCTGTTCGCCACGCACCCTCTGACTCTGAGACTCATTGGGGGCTTCCAATCCTTCGAAGTAGAGAATGAGCAAATTTCAATGTGCGGTTTCAAGATGAACTCGTATTTGTGCAAATGTTGCTTTTGCTGGTCTATTTTGCCCATCGGAACACACACCCCCACGCTCCGCTGCACCCCTTTCACTTAAAGCGCAATTATGATCAGAGCAAATTAACCAGACGCTTTTCTATGATTGTGACAGAACGCTCCCAGGCGATATTTTTGCACACATGCTGCGTCCCTTGCATGTAGTGGTCGGCGATGGGCTCTTGTTTACTCGGACGGGAAGACACGGCGAAATATATAGGCTTCACAGTTGCTGCTGAAGTTTTTTGTTGGAATCTCACACGCGAATTTGACCGGCGCAAACGCAATTTCCTCTAATGCAATAGTCGTCTTTCTCCTTCTGTTTGAAAGCAAGCACGAATCCCGAATCCAGTTTGCAAGGTCACTTCAGACATTATGACGCTGATCCTGATCTTTGTACTTCTGCTCCTTAGTATTGTTGTTTATTATAATGATAATATTATAATACTATTACTATAAAAATATATTAAAGGGGCATGAAGACCAATACAACCTTGGCTGAATAAAAAGACTCCTTGGTTCCGATAGCAATTATACCATTTTTATCTCCAGCGTCCAACAAAAAATCGAGATATTAGAGAAAACGTATTCAACAGTGACGCCTCCCCAGCCACCTTCCGACGATTTTTTTATGACGTCCTATAACCTTCTTGGTGGCCGCCGAGCTACACCACGCTCAAGAAACATCCCTGGGCGATTGTAGTGGAGCCCCTAGGATCGTTTCATTTGAATGGTAATGTGCAGTTAACACACTGATAACGATGTTTTTATTGCTGGTATAATCACGTTATTTTGCCCGTACTACGTCATTGCAACGCGAAGTTGGACAGTGTTTATATATTTCTAGCGTTTTTTCGCTTCACAATACGTCTTTATGGCTTGAATGGAGCTGAGTAAGCTACCAAACACATTAAATTTGCTTACACCCTCTTTTGTCGAAAAGGGTGTGAAGACCTTGTCCCATGGCTCACACATTTAAAAGGTGTTTGTCTAAAAAAGGGTGTAAGGGTGAAAAAAAGGTGTTCTTGCGAACAACCTGAAAAAAGGGTGTAAGGTTGCTTAACACCCTCAAATAAGGGTGTGGGAAGCGCAGCTACTCTTGCCAATGCGGATCGCATGAGCGCGCAGCATGCCATGCAGACACATTCAACACGCACAAGTCACCCTTTTAGCCAAAAAGGGTGTAGCATAAGGGGAAAAGGGTGTTGGAAGGCCTTTACACCCTTTTTCCACTTATGCTACACCTTTTTCCTAGTGCTACACCCTTTTTGTGTGAAAAAAGGGTGTTGATCAACTTCAACACCCTTGGTTTTTCTTAGGGTGTTGAAAGGGTGTGGAAAAAGTGTTCAGCTGTTCATTGAATAAGGCCGTGCTTGGATGCAAATAGCACTGTAAAGAAGAAGACATCCCCTCATATACTCCTCTACTCGCAAGAAATTTACCTACGCAAGAGAAGAATATTTGCTCGTATACAATGATCTCTCGTTTCCGTATGCGGTGCACCTCATGCCCCAAGTATAGCTTTGGCACGTGAAACACAAACTTGAACCTTCAAAATTAAAAAAAGACTATAGTCGTGTGGCGAAAAAAGCGACTGGAACACGCTTGGCTTTCTGTATAGGTTGTTGAAACGGTATGAAATAGGTGTTCAGTTGCAAAAAAAGAACAGCGGAGCTGGGGGTCGACCTAGTTTCTGCCGGTGTTGCTAAGTTTTGTTATGTTTGCTAAGCTTTGCATTGTTCTTGCTAAGCTAGGATGACCGCTGAGGGGTGAGGCCAAGTTTAACCGGATTTTACAAGGCTGTTCCAGTGTTCCACCCCCACCCCCACTGCCAAGAGATCCAAGGGGGAAACAAGCTAGGTCGGCCCCCAGCTATGCTGTTTCTCCAACCTTGCACCACTATTGAGAGCTGCCCCAATTTTTTGCCTTTTAGAATCCAAAAAAGACTAGTACCTTTGAAATGGTTTAGTAGGAAGTGCGGATACGCATACGCCCCTTGTGCTCACACTCTAACAAGCTCGAAAGCCGACTTCACTGTTATAATACCCTATCTGCGGTGGTGCGCCCTTTACAGGAGCTACAGTTCTTTTTCTTTGTATTTTTTGCTACAGCCACCGAAACTAGCTCAAGCTTAAAGAGCTTCACTGGTAATAAATTGTGCCAATTCATAATGCTTTAAACATCGTGAGGTACAAAACACTCCCTGCTTGTAGAAAATGTTCAGTCCACCCGTGTAAACAGGTACAAAATGCCTCCAAATTTGGAGGTCTCCACCTTTTTTCTTAGTTGGCGCTCTTTTCTTACACCCTTTATCTTACACCGTTTTTCTTTGCGCCCTTTTTCTTAGTTTCGAACACCCTAATTTGTAGCTTTACACCCTTCTGGAAAAAAGGGTGTATAAATAATTAACGCCCTTTTTGAAGGGTGTAGAAGTGGCGGGAAAGATTTGTTTGATATTGAACAAAATTCTATAAGTTATGGAACACAAAAACTACCTCGTGATTAAAACGTTTTTGCGAATCCGCGCGTTGATTTGTATTTTCTTATAGTAAAATACATACTTCCAAAATTATTGCTAAAATATCTGTTTTTTTTTTGCTACAAGCCCACCGACTCGATCGGGGGGCTTTCCTCTGCTGGACATAAAAGCAAGAACAGCACATGTATTACTAAGTAAGTATGCACTCCCTGTACCGCTTGCATCCCGTTGGTTTTCTTGCTCAATTTATTTGTGTTCCAACCGTAACTTGTGCGCATTGACTTTTTGTGTTGAATGCTGCGCGCTCCACCGATTCACATTGCCACTGCGCATGCCGGATGCTCAACACCATTTTATTATGGTGTTGAGCATCCTCCACACCCTTATTTAAGGGTGTTGAGCTCAACACCTTTTTTTCAACCGTACACTCTTTTTTGCCAAAACACCTTTTAAGGGTGTTAGCCATGGGACAAGATTTGTGCACCCTTTTCGGCCAAAAAGGGTGTAAAAAACTTTAGTGTGCATACTTATTTAGAAATACATGTGCTCTTGCTTTTATATCCAGCAGAGGAAAGCCCTTCGATGGAGTCCGTTGGCTTGTTGAAAAAACCAGATATTTTAGCGCTAATTTCGGAATTATGCACTCTAAGAAAAAAGGTTAGAAAAAAGGAGGAAATCGAGGGTTTTCTCCCCCGGACCAGCGAGATTCTCCCTTTAGCTAATTACACGTAGCGCCCTCTGTACGGCCTCTACGAAACATCGAAACGGGGGAGGAAATATTCTCCCCTGTCGTCTGCGACCTGCTGTCGGCGCCGACACCGAAAACGAAACCGTTCATCGTTGCACTGTGGCTTTCGCCGATCGGGCGCATACAACGACTGTGACCAACACCTCCCCTGTGATGTGCTGCTTGCTTGTTTTCTCGCTGTCTTTCTTTTTATTATTACCATGTGCCCGCCACGCTAACGCACGGCTCGCCAGCCGTGTGTTTGAAGCACATTCTGTGGGCACCGCTGCATGCTTGCTGTGTGCGACTCGCCTGCGCCCTGTTCAACGTTACCACTGCATTTGTGGACGTTTTATACTGACGCCCAAGGGTAAAAGAGGTCAGCGATGATAGCAAACTGCCCCTTTTTTCGTCAACGAGCACGGACCGCAGCATATTGCAGCATCAGTTACCAATAACAATAACAAAAGGCCCCCATTCGGTAACATCTTGGCTGAATGGTTGCCAGACCAGCGGTGCGCTCTACGGTAAAATAGCAAAGGCGAGGCAATAAGTATCATTACCCAAATATACCTGCCGCACTGTTTCGTGAAACGTTTTTTCTTCTTTGAGCTATTTTACTGCTTTTTACAAAACCTCAAATTAATAAAAGTTTGCAATTGCACGAGTTTTATTTGATAAAATAACAAAACCCACCTAAGGCTTACGCACTGCTGTGGGGTATCGAAACAAGCAACGATCTCACTGTTCCTACCTGCATTCTCGGCGATCAGGGTTATAAATACTTTGTCGCCGTTTCAATGTTTAGTTGTGGCTTGTGATCATGCGGACATGTGTAAAGTGTACTGTATGTTGTGGTGTATTATGCTTGCGATGTTGTGTGTTGCGTGTATTGTGCGTTGGCAGTGCCATTAATAAAAAGTGTATGTCGCTGTGTTGTGCTATGTTTCTTCCCAATATGTGCCCGCCCACATGCGGCCTCCGTGATGTTGGCTATAATAATATGCGTTATCCAAAAAGGAAACCAAGCACACGCCTTGATGTTAAGTGCCCACTGATGGTGATGCTTAGTAGCTGCCCCTCCCCACCCCTACTTTTTTTTGCGTCATCTATCGGCCATTGTAAAACGTTTACAATTGCTTTACTTCGAGCACGCTAGAGGGCGAGCATTGTCGAGGATGCGACAGCGACGGATACGTTTTTCGTGTTGCCTGCATTGCCTTTGCGCTGAGATTGCAGACGATCCGCGTTTTGATGCATCGGTTGTAGCAAGGTAAGACGACTAACAACAACTGGTTGTTCTCAAACGGTAGCACTGGATGCTTGTGATCTCGAGTGCGGTGAACGGCGGGGTTACGAGCCTTTCGGAAATAAAGGCGGTATTTTGGAAGCAATCGGTATGACTTCTACTTTGTTTACGGCGGCGCGTTCGCTCTAAACGCGTAGGCGGGGTGCGCAGCGAGACGAATGCAAGAAGTCGCGCATATACGATTGGCGACATCGCTTGCTAACCGCAGTTCTGGTGCTCGGTAGGTAATTTCTTCGTTATTTTAGCGCATTTTAAGCGCACACAACCACGGTAACCTACGTATTTGTACTTCCTCGATCCTCAAACCGATCAGCTCGCTAGGCCTTTCTCGCATGACAAGCCTTGCTTGGGTGACGCTGCCAGGGGAGGAACACTCCTCCATTAGCTCACGAAAGGGGGAAATCTTCCTCCACTCCTAGGGGTAGAAACGCGCTCCTCCCTCTTAAAGGGAGAATCTTTCTACCTCTTAGGGAGAAATATATGATACATTCCTGTTCCACCCGTAAGGGAGAAACTACCACACCCTTTTTTCTTAGAGTGTGCATTTTAATGTGAGCATATACAAATCGGCATGCGGATTTGCAAAAAACTTTTTAATCGCAAGGTAGTTATTGTGTTCAACGAGCCATAGAATTTTATTAAATACCAAATAAATATTTCGCGCCATCTCAACACCCTTCAAGAAGGGTGTGCTTTATGTCAACGCCCTTTTCCCTACAAGGGCGGAAAACTACAAATCAGAGTGTGAACCAAGAAAAAGGGTGTAAGAGACCTCCAACTTTGGAGGTATTTTGTACCTGTTCACACGGGTGAAGTGAGCATGTTAAACAAGTGGGGGGATGTTTTGTACCTCACTATGTTTAAAGAAATATGAATCGGCATAATTTATTACCAGTGAAGCTGTTTAAACTAGAGCTATTTTCGGCGGCGTTAGCAAAAAAATACAAAGAAAAAGAACTGCGCCGCCTTTAAAGGGTGCACAACCGCAGATAGGGTATTATAACAGTAAAGCCGGCTTTCGAGCCTGTTCAAGTGTGAGCAAAAGGGGCGCATACGCATGCACACCTTTTATTATACCATTTCAAAGGTATTAGTATTTTTGGAATTATAAAACGCAAAAAAATGGCGCAGCTTGCGCTGGAGCTGCATGGCTGGCGAAACAGCAAAGCTGGGGGTCGACCTAGCTTGTTTCCCCCTTGGATTCACTGTCAGTGTGGGGGACACAAAGGCACAGCATTATGGAATCCGGCTAAACTTCTTCACCTCTCAGCACGTAGCCTAGCCTAGCAAGAACATTGAAAAACCTAACAAAACTTATCAAAGCGTAGCAAGATGTAGCCAAACTTAGCAACACTGGAAGAAGCAAGGTCAACCCCCTAGTTCCAGTTTTTTTTTTCAACTGCACACCTATTTCACACCCTTTCAACATTCTATAGAAAGGGAAGCGTGTTGCAGTCGGTGAAAACCTTTTTCGCCACATAAATATAGTCTTTTTTAATTTTAAAAGTTCAAATTGATGTTTCACGTGCCAAAGCTAAACTTGGGCAATGAGGTGCACTGTATATGAAAACGAGCTATCATTGCAATGCACGCGATCATTTTTTTTTTGGTTTTGAACATATTTTACAAGGTGGAGGGAAGGGCATTAGGGGATCTCTTGTACTTTACAGTGCAATTACACATGCATGAATGGCGTTAATCAATCAAAAGCTAAACACCTTTTGCACACCCTTTCAACACCCTACGAAAAGCCAAGGGCGTTGAAGTTGGTCAACACACTTTTTTTAACACAAAAAGGGTGTGAAGCTAAAAAGGGTGTTGAGATTCAAGAAAAAGGGTGTAATAGCCTCCCAACACCCTTTTTCCACTTAAGCTAAACCCTTTTTTGGCCAGAAAGGGTGTAAAAAAGTTTAGTGTGAATGCTAGTTTTTCAAACTGAATAAATCTGTATTTTGTCTTCACGATCCACTTAATATAACTTATTTGTACGTTATACTTACAATATTAAAACAATGTCTCTGCCCCCAAAACAATGCCTCGACACCTTGATTTTAGATTTTTCGGAAACTTCACTCGATGAATTTAAGCATGATTCCGAAAATGAACCAGTTTGTTGTTTTTGGTAAAAATAAAAATAACAATGAACCGTTGCATAGACAAATTTGCTGACAATCGATTAAAATTCCAAAAAGGCTAATCTCTAGACTAGTGGAGATTTTATTTACGCAGAACAAAAAATAAAGATAGTACCTAAAAATCGGAGCCTGCTGAGAGCAGAGTTCAATTACTGGAGCAACTATGACTCTCTTGAACCGTGGCGAGGGCAGTAACGGGCTCCATTAATCCAGCGTGGGAGGAGGCCTCGGTGCGAGTCTTATTACACTCATCTATGACTCTGTAGTTAGATTTCCGTGTGGTTGGGGGTAGGTCGCGTTCCCCTGTAACCCAGCGAGAAGGTAGGCCAGGACTTTCCATAGGAAGACCCAAAGGCCCGGGCTAATAACGGGGCCCTGTAATCCAACGCGGGAGGAGGCCGGTGTGTTAGTGACGTGTATCAAATGACACTCTTGAGGGTTGCCTTTGCCAATGTCATGATTGCGCAAGGGTGCCCGTTCACTGGGGAAGCTGGCGACTACTTGTATTCGAGCCACTACGAAGCAGGGCTGTCAATGCGCAGATGAGCGAACCTCGACGTGGTCCCGCCGCGGAAACCCTGGCGCGTATATACCAGGTCTGTTCTGACGCGCCAGTGGGCTAACTTGGACAAGCATTTGGCTGTGCTCCAAGAGCACGATGTGGGAGGCAGTTGCAGAGGGTGCAAAAAGCGGACCTAGCTGATCGCGTCTGGGCGCCGGCTAATTCAGCAAGTGCGTCCCAACCCGCACTGCCTGGACGGCTCAGACTACTTTGCCAATGGCATCATTCTACTCAAATGGTTGGTCGACAGGAAGATCATAAGGTCTGTGGATCGGTGAGTGGGTAGGGGGTCGCCATTGACGCTGCCGATGCCTCGAGCGTTCATTGCGTGACAAGTGCGGTCCCGCCCGCAAAGCACGGGGTTTACATCTCCGCACCCCCCAGTAAACTGGTCACCCTGCTGGGGGAGCGCCCCGGGGGAGGCTTGCTTCCTACCGGTAAAAATGGGGCATGGAAGGTAGATTGATGATACCTTTGGGCGAGTTTTATGATACCTTGTAACGCCCTGTGGCTGGAAAGTACAGAATCCGTTTACGATGTGCCAGGTAAAATGCCGTATCTGCAAACAAGGCTCTCTAAACCTTGATGGCGGAATTCGTGACATCTGGGGTGGCAGTACTGGGGATCAGTTCCTGTTGTCAATGCCGAAAGGTTACAGGCGTGCGAGACCGAAAGTAAAATTTGCGCCCTATCTGGAGGCTCAGTTTTCTCAACGTTGCTCGAGATGACAGCGGCAGGTAAGTTGACAGCGTTCCATCGTTCAAGCAGTGGCCAACATGGACGCTACGGTGACATCAATGCAAGCTCTGTATTGCAGGTGTGAACTTTTAAATAGTTCGGAGTGTGTATTACAAATGGTCTGAAATTGCGCTATCACGTAGGAAAGGTTTGTGGTGCCTTTTACAATTTATTAGAACGCCCTGGCATCGCCAAGAGCAATGCTACTTGGAATAATCCGCACTCAAGCTGAACCCCTCATTCACCGGTCCACCAGGCAACATTGTTAAAATCGCAATACATTTATGCATGTGGTGCAGCTTTTGTCATTTCATACTCATACCGCACGCATGTTCTTCCTCTCTATAAACGTGTTTATTTGTATCGGTACGGTTAAGAAACATGTCACGGAAACAAGTAAGGTGTGAGAGGTGTGAGTGCAGGACGTAACGATAAGCCGTACCAGTTTAATTAAAGGGATCCTAATTTCCATGATGCTATTCTTCGGGATGTGTATATTGGCAGGGAAAGCGGGCTGCGCGATTGTGCAATATTTTCACCCGTGTTAATGAATCCCCGTGTGGTATGAATTATTTACCAGCCGTCCTCTCCTGCGTGCATTATATAGAATCTCTTAACAAAAACACGGCGCATACAACTTACCCGAGATTCAACATTATCTTTGCTTGGCGCTGTTTGGCCTAGTAGCCCTTCGACATTAAACACCATCATCATCAAACGAAGTAGGGTCGATATGTGCCCGCATAACCAGACGATTGATTTAAATGGACGGCCGCCTTTTCGACAGCATAGCGGAATTGTTGGCGCGGTTCCTTATAGATCGCAACAATTTCCGCACGTTGCGTTTCCCTGGCCCAGTCGTACGTCCGCACTGAGACGCGTGCGGTTCACGCTTGATCGGCGTTGATCAATAAAACGCAGCACGTGTCTATCTGCGTGCGCGGTGTGAGCTCCCTCACGTGTTCTGGTCTACGCGCACGCCTGCTGCAAAGTGAATCGAAGAAGCGGGTGCTCATTGCGCAATCGTTCCAACCTTACGAACCACGGGAGGCACACTCAAAGGTCTGCTACTACACCGCCGAAATTTTACTCCTGCATGCATAATTCGCTATAGCGTGTATATAAAGGTCATGGTGAATCCGGCAGCTTTTGGCGTTAGAGGGCTTGGTAGGAATATAAGAATTCGCCTTTATTTCGTCTTGCATCACCCTGCAAATCGATGTGTCTGCTATTAGTATTTGGGCTGAACTTTGAGCCATTGCCCCCTTTTTCTTCTTCTGGCAACTTGGCTTTCTTATTTTTTAGCATCATGTTCTTTCTCCGTAAATGATATTTGTACGATTGGATACCTGGGGCTGCTGTAGTTTATTCTGTTTTTACGCAGAGAGCTTTGCACGGCTCATCACGCATGATTTTCTATATGTAAAACCGACTGCCGTAATCTGCGCCCAACATGCGGGAAATGGGAGCAGGATCACTACCTGTTTTGCGAAATCATCACTTCATTTTCTAGCAGTACTTGAAAACTGATTGTTTTTTTTTTTCTGTTCTTAGGGGAGTGCTGGTACCACTAGTCGCTGCGCTCTGATATGTGGTTTTATAATAAATTCTCTTTTCACAGTGCCTATGGCGAGGGCCGTTGCTACGCGACGACATGTGTCATGGGCATCCCAGGCAATTTTCGCTTCCCGCAATTCTTTTTCACTTTTATAGGTGGTCGTACATAGGTATAGGGAGATGATTGGTGGCAGTCAGGGTGGTAACCAAAAAGCCGACGAAGCGGCCAGTAAGGGCCTTCTTTACCGAAAATACCGCAAGGTGTATTTCACGAAAACAGAAGCTTCTGCCATGGCTCACCACTTTGCGGTGACTGAAAGAAGCCGTCTATGGAGCAACTTACAAAATACTCGATGCTTTTTGCACACTATTGATCCAGAATTAAAGTCAAGACTCCCGACACAGCTTCCTCGTAACCTGGAAACGTTGTACCATCGTCTACGCCTGAACTGTGCCTACACAAATAGCTACCTATTTCGCCTTGGAGCGACGCCAAATCCGCACTGCGACAATTGTGCTGGCGTCGAAACAATTGAACACATTTTATTAGAATGTGCGGCCTACATGGAACCGAGATCCCACTTCCTTGAAAGCATGGAACGTCTAGAACAGGGACCAATTACTCTCAGAAATATTTTAGGACCATGGATTCATCCGTCAAAGCAGAGCCAAGCTCTACGGAGTTTATTCTCTTATTTGGATGAAATTGGCCTAATTTCAAAATTGTAAATTATGTGGCCCAAGCTCAGAAGAAAAGTCCGCTTCCGCGCCAAGTACCGTAATTACCCGATTCTAACGCGCACCTTTTTTCTGGAAAAATAGGTCGAAAAATTGCATGCGCGTTAGAATAGGATACGAAACCGAAACTGCCGAAACAACGGAAATTTCGTGCCGCCCATCGCCATCTCAAGATGGCGCCAAAGCTTTTAGCAACGATTTTTCGGACGCAGAAAGCATAGGCGCCTAGGCTTTTCTATCGGCGTTCACACAAATCGTCAAATCGTTCCACTTGCGGGCTTGATAACAGCAATGGCAGCAGCGGCTCTCACGCGTTCAAAACGAGTGGTCGGCTGAAGCGTGCGCCACTGGAGAAGTTCGAAGGATGGGCGCGCGAGGCATGGGCCACGATCCCATCGATGATGGTCGAACGTTCGTTATGAAGTGTGGCATCGCGAACGCGCTTGACGGCACCAAGGACGAGATGTTGTGGTCAGCGGAGAGCGACGACGAGTGAGATGAGTGAGATTACTTCGAGAAATAAATCGCCCGTTTCTCTCGCATTCGTTTTTCTTGCTCACAAAGTTACGTGCGCGTTACAATCGGAAGTGCAAGTTTTTTCGGTTTTTTTGCCAGAAAAATCGGGTGCGCGTTAGAATCGGGGGCGCGTTAGAATCAGGTAATTACGGTACACGACAGTTTTTTTTTTCTTTTTCTTTTTCTTTCCTGCCCAGCTCTTCCTTCGGCCTTTTCTTCCCCCATCTCCAACCCACAGCAGAGAAGCATGTAGGCGTCTGTAAATGCCGGCAAACCTCTTTGTTTTTCCAATAAAGAGCCTTATCTCTTCTCCATTAGAATGCATTAAAGCATCAGCGTGATAAGTGGCGGTTAATGCACAGTGTTTCATTTGGCTGGGTGAAAGAGAGACACCTCCCTGTTGAGCACCTCCGATGGCGCGGAGGGCGTTCAACCGCTGAGAACGCCTCAGCTCGTCTTTTGGCACTGAATGATACTAGAAATGGTCGCAATGAGCGGTGCTGGCAGGCTTATTCAGCCCATTCTGCAGCCGACAACATGGCAGAAGCGCGGCATGCCAATTCCTGAGGTATCGAGAATTAGACTAGGGTTAATGTCGAGCGCCAAGCATGTAGTTGTAGAGAACAGAAACCGAAAGTTATGTGGACAACTCTAAAAAAAAACACAAGGTCCACATTCGCTACATATGCCTTTCTTGCAAAAATAAAACGATAGTTGTTCCTTAAAGAAAAAAAATAACATCGATAGAACCGCAGGTGCGTATGCATGAACTTTAAAAAGTTGCACATCGTCCAATCACACCATACAAGAAAACTGGGCGTCCTTGCACGGAGTACAAGAAAACTGCGCTTCATTGTACGTTACTGTAGTCGCAGTTGCTGCGGACGTAGCTTGGTATTTTTATTCTTTCCGTCTTTCAAACAGAAGTTTGACAAATTCACTTTGTCTTTTTTAACACTTTATACCTCCTATTTCTCAGCATAAGTAAATTTGTGGGCTTTTAAGACCCGGATCTATATCTTAGGCAGGTGCACGGCAACACTGAAGTCTGTCTGTCTGTCTGTCTGTCTGTCGGTCGGCTGGTCGGTCGGTCGGCTGGTCGGTCGGTCGGTCTGTCGGTCGGTCGGTCGGTCGGTCGGTCTGTCTGTCTGTCTGTCTGTCTGTCTGTCTGTCTGTCTGTCTGTCTGTCGGTCGGTCGGTCGGTTGGTCGGTCGGTCTGTCGGTCTGTCTGTCTGTCTGTCTGTCGGTCGGTCGGTCGGTCGGTCGGTCGGTCGGTCGGTCGGTCGGTCGGACGGCCGGTCGTAAATAAATCAGTGGTGCGATATTGATGCGGTCGTCATGCGCAGGAGGGAAGAGCAACACCGGCTCGGCTACAGTCGCGCGTTAGGAGCAAAGGAAAGCAGTTGGCGACAAGCTGAAACGGCAAATGAGCCGAAGCTAAGGGGTGAAGGCGGTAAAGTATTCTCCAGAGTGGCGGGAAACACCAGGCAAATTTTATGAACACGAGCGTCATTCCATAGGAGGAAAAAACGGGAAACGCATGCTAACGAGAAATTCTGAATAGAAACTTCCTTTGCCTCTTCTTCGGGGTGTGGCATTCATCGTCGTTTCGTCGGCCATTAGGTCGCGTGATCACTCCGAACAGCCGTGTCTGCGGGTGCATGAGAGCAAAGACAAGGAACGAACAGCTGAGCGTACACGTGTGATCATATTTTCGCGCGTTAGCGGTCTTACCCTCGCCAACAATGGAGACGTGACCAATTAGAAAACAGCGGTAGCTGGGTAAGGTAGGAACGAGAGGAAGGGAACATTAGAGTGCTTTTGTAAACACCGTCAAGCGGGCCTTGAGGTCCTTTGAAGAAGGGATCCACTCCGTAATAGACCAGCATGCAATCACTACGTGCATTGGTTGAATTTTTTTAATTTGCATATAAAGAAAAAATTGGTGCCCTTCCACTATGTGAAGAAGGGTGACCTGCGAAGCTAGACGCAGTCCACGGAGTGCACGAAAGAAACCATGTTTGTTCGTAATTTCTGATTGAGCATACTTCCTAGCCAACTAGCTGAATGAAACTTGGAAGGACCCCAGCTTCAGTCTCGCAGACAAACATAGAGCTGTCTGTTTTACTCCCGCGCAGCACAGCAACCCAATCCGCTCGACCACTGAGAGGACACCTTGACAAGTCGCATTGGGCCGTTTGACGTCTACGTTTAAACCTCCCGCCAGCGCAACGGACATCTCATTAGTAAGGGCATGAAGCCTATAGCATCGCCGTGCACGCTCGCCCCCCTTCCTCTTAACGCGTGCACGTCGGCAACCGGTTATGTGCACTGGCTCAGAAGTGAAACAAAAACTGTCGAAAATGTCGCTCTAAAAGCCCTTTAAGCTGAACAAGTAATATTGCCCCACGTCGGCGTTTCGAGCGGGCAAGTTTCCGTTCATCCGGGAGGGATTCGAAGCTACTCGACGAGCTGGAACCAGAGGACGCAACGGAAGCGGCAGTGACTGTCTATTGTTTTCGTGCTTATTCGCGCTTCTGTTCGGACCGACGTTTCTTCAATTACCGTTCTTCCTCCAAGCGAACGACATGCGCCCGTCTCAGAGCGAGTTAAAGCTGGAAGATCTTGAGCTTTATTCTAGCGGACAAACATGTGGCTGTCCTTTTCCCTCCCCAGTCGTAGACATCTTACTGTCTTAACACACTAACCTAGACCGAAACCACTCGATTATGGAGGACAGCTGACAGGACGCCTCGAGCCATGAGTCTTCCCCGTTTAAATATCTAAGCAGCACAACGGGCATTATCGGTAGCGTCATGGAGCCCAGCTTATTTATTGGGCCCAGCTTAATTCTTATTTATTGAATGAAGGAGAAGCGAAGGCAAGGAGTGTAAAGTTAAAGTCTGTCTTTATTGCTTGGTGCCGTCGTTGAATTAGACGGAGAGGATGACTGCTTTGTGGTCGCTAAAGTGCACTGTCAAGGGGTCTTTGAGGAGCGGTCGTGCGATTGCGTAACTGGTGAAGACGTTGCTTCCATCGCATCTACTCGAGTCAAGCAAAGCGTCAAGTCAAGCGAAAGCCAAGCAAAGACACCCTTGACTGAATTCCGAACGCGCGCTCCGCCGCTTATATACACACCGCCCGCGTTCGAGGGAGAGGAGTACGGGGGAGAGACGCGCATGCGCACACTTCCGTACACAAGCGCGCGAACTTTCCACGCACCCACCACGCCGTTATCACGTGTACACGCCCTGCCGCCGTTACTGTTGAGCGCGACGCAGCGCACGGGTAGCTACTACGCATGCGCGCACAGACGCGCTCCCCCCGCACCGCCGCAGCTGTTGTTGAGAGCGACGGAGCGCACGGGGTACACGCGCTCCTCCCGCACCGCCGCACCTGTTGTTGAGAGCGAAGAGAGTACGGGGGAGAGACGCGCTCCTGCGCCTCGACGCGACGCGCATGCGCAGTGAGCGTGTGGACGGCGCCGACGCCGAAGCGGGACATCGTGCGACTAAGAAATGCTCCGCATTTAAAATTGCGCCCACCTCCCCGCGAGGGAACCCTGTGTAGATGCGACGCATCGTGGGGTTCACTTGGTGTTTCCGTTGGATTGATTCTGAAATCGCGTGAAACGTGTCGGGAACGCGTATGATTATTATGTTTTATGATTATTATTATGTTTTATTGGCCCATCTTGGTCAATCTCTCTAAGTGGTATGCTTGGGGCTTCGCTGTCGCAACGAATTGACTCCATCATTGTTGCTGTAAGTGGGAGCTTCTTTTCTTTTATTGCAAGTGTTAATCATTGCCCCATCATACGTTGTATCAGTAGCATCTTGACGTAGTTTGAATGAGTCAAGGATATAAGGCGCGTTCGTAGCATTTGATTCTGTCTCGGTTTTGTGGCGCAGTGGGAAGAGCACCATGTACCTCGCGTTCCGCCCACAGGGTCGTGGGATCGAAACCGGGCGCCGCTAACTATTATTTTTTTTATAGTGTAGGGGGAGGGGTGTGGACAACGCCGTATGGAGGGACAAGGCGAGTGAATGAGATGCAGTCGCATCTAAAACACCGTTCTTTCTGGAACCTCCAGCGGCTCGCGAAGCCGCCGAAAGGAGCAAAGCAAGCCCGGCACGACCGCCAAGACAGCGCTGAGTCATTCTAGTCTCGTGTCCAAGCCGCCTGCAGCGGGCCTTCGTACGCCCAGCACCAGTGTTCAGCTCCGTCTGGTCAATCCTATCAGCCAGGTCGCCGACCTACTGCACTCCCCATCCCTCCTGGATTGGCAGAAATTGTGTGTTGAAGTGTCCTCTGAGGACAGGGAAATCTAGGTAGGAGCGCCAACATTAACTATAGCGTATTAATACCATCATCATGCTGGTGCATTTTCTTTCCCTGAATGCTCAAGGTTTTCGCAGCTTTGACAAACAGCGAGAGATTATGCATTATGCACGTGCTCAAAACGTTGACATTCTCTTCCTTCAGGAATATAATTTCCGGTCGCCGCGCGATGTGTTTGCTTTTCTCGAGCGGTTTTCAGTAGAGTAGTTTTTCGCATTGACTGATCGGACAGCTTCGGGTGTAGGAATTGTTTTCTTGCGTGAGAGCCTACGCCGCAAGGTTCACTGCACGTTCGGCTTTGATGGGCGCGTGTTGCAGTAGATTTTCCACTCCTCGATCGACGTGTGCGTGCCGAGGTTGTTTATGCACCGGCGTGACACTCCGATTCATCTGCGTTTTTCACATCTGTAGACGCATTCATGTTGGAGCCCAACCCCACCTTTTTAGTGAGGGACTTTGATTGTGTTCTTGATCCCCAGTGAGATGTGAGGCACTAAGTGAGGCAGTGGCTTACAAGATCCCAGTGAGGCACTAAGGGATCTTGTAAGCCAGTTCCGACTGCGCAACACCTGGGTGCAGCTGCATGGTGAAAGGTTTACCGCCACGTGGGAGAGGGGACGGTCGGGCAGCCGGTTGGATAAGTTCTACTTCCCGCCGGAGCTCAGCCACTATCTTGAGCGCAGTGACGTTCTCTCTTTTCCTGCGGGCACTCCGCGTATCTCTGATCACAAGCCAGTTTTAGCGACTCTGAACCTCGGCCACTGTATGCCACGTCACCAGATGTGGCAGATGGACGAGAGTCAATTGCTCACAGATGAGGTCAGTGTACCCGTGTTAAGGGATGCGCTGCGTCCACCGCGTCGCGACTCGACGAGCCGACTATCGCGAGACGAGTTAGTCCTGCTGGCGCGAGGTGTTGGTCCGGGAGGGTAGAGCGCGTAAAGGCCGCATCACGGCCGCGCTCAACGATACACTGTGGAGGCTTCGAATCATCAAAAGGGGTGGCGCTTTAGCCTTCACCATTCGAGGCTACGTCATTGTATTGAAGGTGCGATATGAACACCTGTTACGGCAGTCCTCTCGCGCTGCTAGTCGTGCCCAGTCTTTAGGCCGGCCGGTATCAGACCCATCCGTGTTACGGTACGTCAAAGCAGGCTCGCTTGACGGACCAGGATTGTCTCAAGTGCCAGAGGTTATGTTGCCGGACGGCTCAAAAAGCGCTAATAGCGACGACGTCTGTGAGGTGTTCACGGCACATTTTTCTCGCCTTCTCACCTCAGAGAATACGTTGCGGGATAAATTACTTGAGGAGCGCCTCGCGACTTTTTGTGGGGTGCTTCCCCAGGTACCCAATAACATGGCGAGCAGGCTCTGTGCGCCGGTTTCGTCAGAGGAGCTGTATGATTGCGTCAGACGCCTAAACGGCGCATCAGTGCCGGGCCCTAACGGCATTCCTGCAAGGTTCTACAAGACCTTTTTTTCCGTTGTGGGGGGCGCGCTTCTCGCCATTGTGAACGGATTTCTTCTTCATGGAGTGCGGCCGTAATCCTTTCGCGAGGGTCGTGTCGTCCTGAAAGCGAAGCCGGGAGGGAGGCCTTCGGACCCAGGAGCGTGCAGGCCAATCACGCTCCTAAACACTGATTATAAGATTGTCGCGTCCATTCTAGCCCGCCTCACTGGCTTACTCCACTTGGCTCGCAGTGGATTCTATTGATTCGCCTGGTCTAAAATATTTACATTTGTATTGTTGTTATTGGGTTTTAAGCAAACGTCAGACAAAAAAAAAATCTGATTCTGGCACAAAATTTTTATTATATCTACGTTTTACGTAATGTACATAATTTTTATAAAACGAACGCAAATCAGTCACGTGACTACTTGGCGGCTTTTTTAAACGCACTAAAAGAGGCGACGCTCGCACACAGGTTCAAATATATAATAATTGTGGTCAACATGCATTAATCATTTAAATAAAAAGATTGTCGCAATATGAAGTAGTTTTTATTGAATAAAAGCAACTACAAATAAGGATTTGAATGACTAACACTTGTATTCTGTTTTTTGGTTGGTCAGCTTGGTGTAAGTTTACGCGACATCTGAACACAGATCTCTGAACGCGCGCAAGTGCGATGCCTTTCATCGATATGTACTTCATGTACAAAGTTACTAGTGGCACATGAAGCATTAAACATACTTCTTAATTGGTAAAACGCGAATGAGAATAACATCTGCAGTAAAGTAGGCGTTGTTGCACGACAACGAAGCTTTGCAAGAAAGCAGGCACGCAATATCGTGCATAAAGAGGCTGAATTGCAGGGCGGCAGAATTGAGGCGCAAAAGCTAGTTACGAACACGTCACGCGTCCTGATATTCTCCCGCCTGTTTCGTAGGGTTCCTGAGAAGGCCATTTAGTTTCGTAGCAATATATATCACGAAGCATAGTTTTATTCTTGTTCTTATTCGCAGAGGGTTATCCGGTGCACAGTTGGCAATATTTTTAACGTAAAAAACAGACAACCCATTTAAATCATATACAGAAGCAATGTCAATCATATTTGCTGCCTATTTCATCAACACTGAACAGCTTGCAGTAAAGACTTTAATTCGTATATACTTATAATTATATTATGTTATTGTTACATGTGGTTTCTATGCAATGTTAAAATATTTGCTAGTCTTTGCGCACATTAACATTTTCATTCGCCCATAGTTACCGACAATTGTAAGAACAAAATAATTTGGCTACTACAGGTGTGGTATGTATTGCAGATGATTGCTTTCTGATACGACATATTCACAAAATTTGTTAAAGTGAAGTTGTCTATGCCCACTAATGGCACTTTTACGCCTGAACGCACTGCAGGAAAGCCAGCTTTATCAAATGGGAGGGCTTATGGTCGTGATGATGATGATAAGCACAAAGCAGGAAAGCCAACTTTAAACAATGGGTGGGCAAATTGTGGTGTACTTGATAAAACTCGAAGTAGGAAACCCAACTTTACAAATTTGCAGGGCATATATTGAAAAAGAATAATAAGGAGACGAAGAGGAGCAGGACGAAAAAGGCGAAACTTTCTCCGATACAAATGAATTCCACACTCCTATCCGCCAAAGTCCAAATCAACGACAACACTGAGCTAACCGAAGTAGCATATTCAGATGACCCAATTACACACTAAAAATCATAAACACCACATTAGCTTAGCTCAGCACTTTGCATTGCGCACTTTGGGTTTGTATCGTAGAAAGCTTGGCGTTTCAACCTTGTGTTTTCCATTACCAGCATTAGATTTTTTATGCTTTGCAGTCCTAGAAAATCAAATTTTGTACCGTTTGCGCAGACGTGGACAAAGCCACGGGACACACACCTGTGTGCCCTTACTCTGCATGTTTTTGTATCTGCGCCACAAAATCCTTCAATACGGTAGCAAGAAACCAAAGTACCACTGTGGAAATTCAATCAGCCAATAAATATATGCTAAAAATGCTGTTGACCCGTGACTCCCATTGCAAAGTGCAAGAGGCCCTGTGACCCCTCCTGTTTTAAAGAGGGTCGTGGAGCGTAAAAGAGAGTCTTAGTAGAGGGTAAGAGAGTCATTGCAGCGACGACTCCCTTTGGACTCCCTTTCTTTTAGAGTGCAATGAGCCACGTACTCCCGTAGATCCTAAGCAGCGCGCCAGCGTGCAGAGTGCCGGGACGGTCAAGTTTTTTATCCTTAGCCCTGACCCGCGGCCTATTTGACTTCGCGTCGAGAACCGGCATTTCCTGTTGCTTCATATCGGTTGATCAGGCGAAAGCTTTCGATAGAGTGGAGCACCGGTATGTGCTCGGTGTCTTAGGTCCCTACGGTTTCCCGTCAGAGTATTTAGCTTGCCTTCGGCTAGCTTACTCTAATGTGACCGCCCGGCTACTTGTTAATGGCCGCTCAGTGAGCGCTTCACAGTTACCCGCGGGACCAGGCAGGGTTGACCCTGGTCCCCCTCACTCTCTGCCCTATGCCTGGACCCCCTTCTGCGTCGCGTGGCAGCGCTCCCTTCCATCCGCGGCTTCCCGCGTCCGGGTCAAATTCAGATTAAGCTCTCTGCATATGCGGACGATGTGTCCCTTTTTCTCCGGGATGAGGACAGCTACCGAGCGTTTATACAGCTTTTTTGGAGTATGGTGAGCTGTCTCGATCCCGATTGAATAAGGGCAAAAGCAGAGCGCTACGATTTGGGTCGCTTGCCACTGACCTTGCTGGAGATGTAGAGTGGGTAAGGAAAGTCCGAATGCTAGGCGTAGTCTTCCATGCCTCTGGAGAAGTTTCTCGTGAGACGTGGAAGGGTCTTTTAAACACGGCTGACAAGCGCATAGGCATAGCGTCAACTTTCAGGCTCTCTCTCTGAAAGGAGCTATATCATTAAGTCATGCGTTTCCACGGCGTGTTCTTTTTTACGTGGCGAGGATGGCTCGGCCCGCTCGTGGCATAACCCGTCGGCTGGCCACAAAATTCGGATCCTTTTTCTGGGCTGGCAAGACCGAGTCAGTCGCTCGCGCTCTGCTTCCTCTGCCCCGCAGCATGAAGGGGGGGGGGGGGTAGCTTGCCATGCCGGAACCCGATGTCAAGTGTTCTAGCGTTGCGCGGTGTGTGGGAACTGGTAGATGATGATGAGTACCCGGGGCAGGCTTTGCTTCGTTACTTCTTGGGTACTGCTCGTTCATTGTTTTATGATGAGCCCATTACCGCACCTACAGCCGTGTGGCCGCCGGCTTTCTATAGATACGTTGCTAAAACACTTAAAGGCTTTCAGTCGGGCCACCCAGATTTGGATATTCGAGCCTCATCTGCGACTGATATACAGTCAAACCCGACTATAACGAACCCGGATAGAGCGAATTATGCTATATATCGAAGAAAAATAAATCAGTTACGGAAATACACGCGAAACATATTCCTTAATTATAACGAACTTCACATCTGATATATCTAAATCGGCGTGCCTAGAATGGCCGCCAAAATGCATGGTCTCGGAGCGGCGATTGAGATGTTGATTGGCCGCGACCACTGGAAAAAGGCCGCGACTGAGACATTGCGCCTAGTATGGAGTGACATGACGCCCGACACTTTCAGTAACCGTTTCCGACGCGCGGAACGCACGACGGAACTCGCCCAGTCAGTGAGTCCGGACGAAGACGACAGCTCGCCAACCTCCCCTATGCTGTGCCGAAAGGAGTGTCCTTCGAAGATTTCCTGAGCGTCGACGACGACGTTGCCGTCACTCGGACGCGGGCACCGTCAGCAGCACCGTCGTAATGCTGATGAAAAGCACAATGGAGGCAGAGGATGTCGCGAGTGAAAGCCGTCCGACGCTTAATGAAGTGCTTTCGGCAGTCGATGTCCTCCGCCAATATTTCTTCGATATTGAAGGACACGGACCCTAACTGGTGCAAACAATGTCTCGTGAAAATAATGCTGTGCTAGTTGACTCTGCCAAAACAAAGGGGAGAACAAAAATCGCCGCTTTTTTTTTTGGAAGTGGGCAGTTAAGGCTTTAAGGCGGCAAGTAGCTTTACCATTTGCAATAAATCGATTATTTTGTGTATGGTAATGACAAACTTTATTTTGTTCGTTTCTGCATGCGAGGAAGGCGGGGGGATTCCCGCGTATTGCGAACTCATAGCAATAAAAACTCGTTATAGGCGGGTTTGGCTATATCAAACTATTGGATATATCGAACTAATCGTGGCGCATATTGCAGTTCGGTATAACCGGGTTTGACTGTATGCGAGAACCCGGCAATTGGGCTATTGGATGACCGGCAAAAAGAGAAGTCTCGCGGGGCCCGCTGGCAACAGTTAACGTCAGCGGTGCTTCCTGCAGACGTTCGTGATTTCGGGTGGCTGCGTGACTGAGAGCCCTGCCGACGTGTGACCGCCTTGCAGCATTTGCTGTGGTTCGCTCTGCCCGGTGCCCGAAATGCGGACGCACTGAGACTCTAGAGCATGCTCTTTTTCAGTGTCGTGTGGCCGCCACATTCTGGGTTTTACTCAGGAGAATGTTTGAGCTTAGGCTGGGAGCCCACACGAAATCGAGAGACCCGTTCGTCAGCTTTCTGCTGTCCGTAGGTTGGTTCCTTTGTTGTGTGGCGCCAGCGAGGTGTAGCCGCCTTGCAGGCACGACCGCAGCATGCTATGTATCCCCTGTTGTGGCGCGTTCGTAAAATGGCCATACAGCACCTGCAGCGTGAGCTGGTGGCGCTGGGTGAAGAAACTTTCCTCATGCGTTGGTCGACTCGCTTCATCAAGGTCGCCAATAACACCGTGCAATGGTGTATAGTACCTTATTACGAAAGTTATAACACACACTTGGGTGTTGCATATACGTTCGGAGGCCAAGGCGCAGTTTAGGCAGCCTGGCTGAGCATACCTCCATGTACGGACATAGACATGAGTACAGAGTAGAACTGATGTATGGGAACTGGACTGAGTCTGTTGTGGCTTCTATGTTGACTCCCACGCGTGAACTGTTGTGGCTGTACCTTGTGCCGTGGACATTATTGTAAAAAGCCTTCGGTGGGGTGGACGTTGTTCTTATTGTAAGCTTGTGTTATGTTTATTTCGTTTCCTCTGTAGCACATTCCGTATATCGTGGGACCTCTCGACCCGTGTAGTAGTTAACTACAGCGGGTCCTAGCTGTAACTAGTTCTAATAAATTCTCTTGTCGGCAATAAATCAGTTAGACAATCAACAGATAGAAAGATCACGCGGCATCCGTTGGCATCAGCTGACTTCAGCGGAGCTTCCGCCTGATGTTCAGGATTTCGGATGGTTGCGTGGCTGGGAAGTTCTCCCGACGTGTGACCGTCTGGCGAGATTCGGCGTTGTGCGTTTTGCGGGAACACTGAAACATTAGTACATGCCTTGTTCCAGTGTCGTGTAGCGGCAACGTTTTGGACTGTGTTAAGCAGGTTGTTTTGTCTCACACTTCCAATGAGCACACGTTCAAATGACCTGTTGGTGAACTTCCTGATGTGTGCTGGTGCTTTTGTATTGTGGCGAAATCGTGGTGCCGCGTGTCTTCGCGCCAAACCACAACGGGCTATGTTTCCACTGCTGTGGCGTGTGCGGTCGATCCTTGTGATTCATTTAGAAAATGAGTTGGCAGTTCTAGGCGAAGAAGCCTTTAAGTTACACGGTCCACGCGATTCATAGTAGTCAGGAACAACATCCTGAGCATACCTATTGTACCGTATTGAGTTTGAGCTAGTTTCTGAGCTCTCTCTGTGGACACCTGTGAAACTTCTTCTGGATTGATTTTGCAGTAGCTTGTTTCACCACCACAGACATCTGTTGTGCAGAGTGTCGAATGCCGGGAGCTCTTGGAAACTGATTGGGTTTTTACTAGTCGCTGCGCCCTGATATGTGGATTGTAATAAATTCTCTTTTCACACGCAGCAGCAGCAGCACAACCAGAAGAAACATGCGTGGCTGCGTGTGGCCGACTAGGGTGCTACTGCTGCAAAGTCATGATTACCAAAATCGGAGATCTTTACTCGCCGCACAGCAAGGGGACAATGACATTGCGACGTACCATGCTCGATGCAGCGTGGTCTTAAAGAAGTACGACACTAAATTTCTCGCTTTCAGTTTTTATGCTGGGAAGAATACCTATTGGCCCAGTAATTACGAAAATCGAACCGAAAGCCGTCAGCCGCCAACACAGAATTATTTATAGGCACCGGACACTGCAGTTTGCGCGCGACTCCAGCGTCGCCTCTCGCCGCCGCTTAGCAACTCTGGGTCGGTGGATGTCGCGACCGGCCGTTCAGCGCACGTAAAAACACACGCGCTACGTGCGGTTCGACGTTGTGTGGCGGAAGTTTTTTAAGAAACATACTTATAGTTGCAAGTTGCAGGGTCCGAAAGGATCAAAAGGCTGCAGGAAAGAATTAGTGGCAGCGGTGCTACTGCTGCGCGAAGGACAGCCACAATCGCGAAAGGCAGCCTGCCATCGTTCTGTACAGGTTTCTCGCTCGGGCAGCCGTGGGAGAATAAGCGTCTCAAGAAATGATTTTAGCAGTAAGAAAAGTCAAGGAACTAAGAAAGTCATGACATTTTTTGCCAGTGGAAGGAGCAAACTTATGAGTACGATTACCGTTTATGCGCAGCGCAGACACGAAGGGCCGTAAAACTAAAACGTTTGCTTTCAGTGTTCATACACATCACGCGCTGCGATGAATCGCATGCCGTCGTAGTAGTTGCATAACACAAGGTATTACCACTTCCGCCACTATTGTTTTATCAGAAGTAGCCTTTGTTTAGCGACATTCACGGCACTGAATGGATACCAAAAGGCAGCACAAGAATATGCATTCACAGCACTTCGCGGGTAATGCCAAAAGCAATGTTAAGACGGTTAATACGCATCCCGCTTACTGCCATACTTAGTTCCCCGAAGTGTACATAGTTCGGCCACGCATTCCAAGCGAGAGCGTGGAAAGCTATCAAAGGCAAGGTTGCATTCACTCGCGCTGTCTTCTTTAATGCGTTTTGCGTACTCTGAAAGTTGAGGTTATTATTCTTTAAGCAGAGGATGGGGAGGAGAATTCTTTAATGCGATTTTCGTACTCTGAAAGTTGAGGTTATTATTGTTTAAGCAGTGGATGGGGAGGAGGAGGAAATACTTTTTTGGAGAATTCCGAACGGCCTGAACAAACTGAATCACAATTAGCCGCTAAGACGACTCTAACATCACTCACAAGATAGAAGCCGAAACTAAACGGAATCTTCGTAAAGACAACCGCCGCTCCGCAGCAGATTTCGAACTGTGTGGAACTGCGTTTACTTTGTCAACAGCTAATAACGTTTGGAATGCGTTGTTAATTAGTGACAACACCAACCCAGCTGAAGAAGGACAACCGAAAAAGTAACTGTAGTGTGGTTGCGCGAACAGAGGAAACAATAACACAAACACGCATCTGTCGTGAAACGCCGTTGTATACGCTGGCTACTGACCTGAATTGGCGCTGTAAATAACCTTCCCTTGCTGAGAATGGGACTTCGCAACGATGTCTGTCCCGTCAATTTCTTTCACGGCGCACACGCGCGCGGGAACGTACAATCTCTGTAACTTCTCGCGCACGCGACGCCGACAGTAGTAGTTCAGCCCCGTAATTGTCCGGAAATCGCACAGAAGCACTTGAGACACGGGGAAACTATTTTCCAGAGCAGTTTTCAAGGTCTAGACACCTTTCAAAAACAATTGCAGAATCGTAAAAAAAATCGCGCCAATCCACCCCGTGAATGTGGTTGGAAAGCAAAGCTGTAAACGGCACACATAACGATTACTCATGCGACGTCACTTAAAATCACTCACATCGCTCTACAAATAGTAAAACCAGAGAGAAGTGAAATGCACTTAACCACACCATTTATTACTTCAAAGAGATATTCTTGGGAAGGTTAAATCAATGCATGATGCATGAACGGTGTTTGGTTGAGTTGTATTGGTGTAGCACAACAGTGGAAACTTTTTTTTATAAAATCAAAGTAAGCTCCAACCCGGTGTTAAACGGTCTGACTTCTCCGCCTCTGCGCCGCGGACGGAGGCGACGAGACTTGCGGCTGAGAAGGAGGAGGAAGAAATACTTCTGTTCAGATTTCTGAACGGCCCAGAGTGCAGCCATGGGGAGCGATTCCTTCTTCTGTGGGGCCCATATGCAGTCCGCGCGGCATGTGTTCTGTCCACCCGCTGAAGCTGGGTAGGTAGAGAAGGCCTGGACAGCAGCATCTCCCATTGCTCTTGTTGGGTAATTGGCGGAAAGAGAGGAGGGTGCTCAGGGCTAAAGTCGCACACCCCGATTACGGGGCGGAGTATTCCTACTTCTGAGAAAAATTTACGTTCAGCGTCGTAGCGATTCGGATGCATTACGTGAAGACGCGTAGGCTGCGGGAAGGAGCCCGGATTGTATGAGCCGTAGGGTAGTTTGTTGTTCTCTGGAAAGGTCAGGGTAAGTCGAAGGTAAGGTCTGTCTCAGAAGGCGATAATGCTGGATTATCTCCCTGGACGTGACAAGCAGGTGACTGTCCTCGTGCAGCTCCATAGCACGGGAGGTAAAAGCGCAGGCTTGTTGGGTGGGCGTATTTGTTGCCCTCCATTGAAGCGTGAGGCGGTGTCCAGATGAGCTGAATGGAACCGTTTGGGGAGTGGTTTTTTAGCACGCACAGTGCCGGTCAGGACACCCAACCCGACTGGTAATTCCAGTAGGCTTGCTGGGAATCGGTGACTACCCTCTGAACCCCTGGTTGAGTGAGAGCCAAGGTGAAGGCTGCCTCTTCTGCTGCCGTCATTTGTTGGGTCCTAAGCGAGGTACACGCAAGGAGGTTGGTTCTGGAGGTAGCCACGATGATGGCGTGTTGCTGCCTCGATGTTTGGAAAAGTCTGTATAGATAACTGCAGGAGCCCCACCGAGGGTGGTGTTTAGCGCTTGAGCCCGTTCTTTTCGTTGATCCTCGTCATGTGACGGGTTCATATTTCTAAGGAAAGGGAGCATCTTTAGTTTTAGTCACCAAGAGTCTGGGAGTATGTCAAGCCGAGTGACATTCTGGGCTGCCCAGCCAATCTGGTGAAGCATGCGGTTACCCACCGCAGTTCTGAGTCGGACCTTCTGGTTAGAAAGATGGCCTTCTATCAGCTCTTCCACCGTGTTGTGGAGCCCGTGCTAAGCAGCCTCAGGTTGGACGCACTCTTGAGAAGACCAATGGCCTGATCAACCGTCTTTCTAATCACTATATAAAGCATCTCTATGTCTTCCTCGTCGAGAAGAAGATAGGGGTTTGTCGTAAGTAACTCTCGAGAGGACAAAAGCTTCAATTAATCGAAAGGTACCGGATTCTTTCTGGCCTCGCTTCTTGGTGGCAACTAGCCTGATCATGTGTATGATTAGATTAATGCTGTTTTTGAGGCGCTGCAAGGAGACGTCACTCTTCGTGTTGGCCTGGAAATGTAGGCCCAGGATCTTGATTCTGGGGTTTGGAGTGATGGTCTGGTCATCAAGTAGTGTTTGAATGTATTCCTTGATTTGGCGTGAGGGCGGACGACAAGGAGCTGTGATTTTTTACGTGAACACTGAAAGCCACAGGCTTTAGTACATTGGCGAACTAAAAGTGAGATTCCATGGATTGGTGTGAGCTTCCTTTAATTTTTGTAACTCTTAGCACATGAGCAAGGTGCGCACACGTCCGCTAGATGGGCGTGAGTGGTCGTGTGACGCTTTCACGTGGCATTCAGCGAGAAGGCAGGGGGTAAACCCGTAGATGTGCTTGGTGAGTCCACCATTTGTATTCCCGTGTTCGCGTGGGCTCGTAGCTAAATCGGTAAGACAACGGGCTCTCGCTTTGTTAGTCTATTAGTTCCAGGTTCGATTCCCGGCGGTGCCAGTAAATTCTTTTATTTGTTAGCTGGAGTTTTCTGGTGACACCAACGGTCGCGAAAGAACCCTTGGGGGGTAGAGGTAGAAAGCTTTGCTTTAAAACAAACCGAGAGGTGCCGAATATATGAACGCGCGGCCGCCGTCTGCCTCTCACCAACCCAAAGTTACTCAAGCTTCCGTGGGGCGGCGCTGGGTGTGCTTATTCGTCGCGCCCTCTGAGCAGTGACTGGTGCCTATAGCACGTTTATTGCAACCAGTTTCAAATTCAGTCGCCGCGCGGGAAAATGGCCGTTCGAAGGCCAGCCTGCAAGCGGGCCAGTCTGACGTCACGGTCTCATCCGTGACGTCAGGGACGTTCGCCGCATCGTCTGCTACGATCGCACATGGTCCGCACTCGCCCGAGCAGTCGACATGTCGTCTGAATCGTCAGACTCGGATGAGTCGCTACCACCCGACAGACAGAGCAACTTTATTTAGTCACGTGATTAGGCCGGCGATGTCTTCGCCGTCGTCCGTTTTTTAATATCACTGCGGCTCGAACCGGCGCAGACCGTGATAGCAACAGCTTAATTGTCCCCACTCTTATAATCAATCTCATCGCGAAAAATAAGCTCCACATGCGAGGAAGTAGATGTTAGTGTGGTGACAAATTGTGCTAGGGGTTGTTATAAGCGCTGAATTTAGAAGCGGCGTTCAGATATTTGCCGCGATGGCAAGCCTACGCTGACCGGCAGCGGAGGTTCGGCGCTCCGACCCAGCACTGCCGGCACCGCGGTGCGGCGAGCGGCCGAAAGAAGGCGCCACCTGCGGGCTAGAATCAAAACAGACCACGGCAGATGTCTTGGTCACCGATCACTGAAACGGCAATTATCGCCAAAATAAAGCTCAGTATGCGAAAAAGGGGATGATAGTGTGGTGAAAAATTGTGTAAGGGATGGCCATTCGCAGTTGTGCAGATACCGGCGATCAAATATTCGCCACGATACTAAGCCTGAAGTTCCCAACACCCAAGCTGAACCGAGCAACGCCGAGCCCGCTGTCTTGGGCGACAGTTCTTGCGGCCGCCGCCGTGCACGAACTCAGTCCACGTTTAGCGCTGCATGTCGTCGCGTGGAAACTAATGCATCTTGGCGTCGTCGTCGATTTGCTCGGTGAGGCTTCCACGAGCAGTACTTCGCATTCCGCGAGCTTGCCATAGGAAAACGTGGGCGAGCTCCGTTGTTCGCAGACGCCTTATCATTCATAATGCGGTTTCGATGCTTGTTTTCTGGATTTTTAATCGAACACTGAGCTCCATGTTGTATCCTAGATAAGCCTGACGCATGCGCTCGGCGTCTTAGGCGGGAACTGCTGTGTCCTGCCCGGGCTTTTTGTTTACGACAGGAAATTTTCCGACCAACTCGGGGCTAACAGCTTCACTGTAAAAGAAACGGGCCTAGAGGCAGGGTGTCGAACCGGAATTTTTTCGGGTTCGGTTCGGGTTCGGGTTCAAGCCTTTCGGGTTCGGTTCGGGTTCAGTTCCAGAGCACCATTCCGTTCCGGTTCGAACCGGTTCGAACCGGTTCAAACGGGTTCAAACGGGTTCGAAGAAAAAAAAAGCAGGCGTGATTTTTCTGTTAATTTTTTTTGCTCGTTTTTCGTTTCCTTATAAAGTCGGCATAAAAAGTCATAATGAAGGTTTCTTTGTCCAAATATTTTGTCTTCGCCAAACTAATGCGACCCTGCAACACTTTTTTCAACTTTTTTCTAAATCTTGAGTGCTTGCAGAAAGTAGCCAACTAACACATTAGATTACGGGGTCGCAATGTGCCTCAGCCAAAAATTACTGCTACCTCCTCATCAGATAACTTAGAAACTTGCTCAAAATATTTTTCTCTCCTTCCCGGTCTTCGCATTCTTCGACCGCTGAATGACGTCATTACAGTGGTGTAGCGGCTGTTTGCCGGCTTTCCTTAAGTTGCAGAATAGAGCGCATTTGATAGCCACTTAAAAAAAAGCCACAAAAGCGAAGCAGAAACGGAAGGTGTGTCCGCTAGAGCACTGCACGGGCCTGATTTTAAGGCCCGAGCCCGGCCCGAGCCCGGTTTGTGAAGCCCGAGCCCGACCCGGGCCCGTAACACCGAGCCCGGGCCCGGCCCGGGCCCGGGCATTCATAAGTGAGCCTAGCCCGGGCCCGGCCCGGGCCCATCGGCTCAAGCCCAGGCCCGGCCCGAACCCGTCGTCGCAATCCCAGGCCCGGCCCGGGCCCGTCGTCTCAAGCCCACGCCCAGCCCGGGCACGGTCTTTTTTTTTCAGCCTACGGAGGGCCCGCATGTGTGTGACCAGGCCTGGTCTTAGACGTTGAAGAAAATTAGTTTATTATATTTAGTCGAGTGTCTTCGTAGCGGGAAATCAGACGGAGCATCTAGTCTGTACAAGCACGCCCTGAATTGTAACGCAAAAAAAGGGTTTAAAAGTACACGTGGTTTAGATCACACCGTCTGCAGTTCACGCCACATGGGCGTAATAATAGCTCGTATTCTTACACGAGAGACACCATCACCTTTGATGACCAGACTCTTGGCCACTCCATGTGGTTGCTTCGGTCACAAGTTGGTACTAATGAAATTTCTTGCTCTCCATTTGAATCCACGAGTATGTGCGTGCGTAGAAATATTTTCCCTGGAGTGGTTGTTAAGCGGTGGCACTTCTCTAGCACACGAGTTTGATTTCCAGCCACGGCAGCCGCATTTAGATTGGTTCGACATCTAAAACACACGTACATAGACATAGGTGCACAGCTCCAGGGTGGCTTAATTAATTCCTTCCCCTCTAGGGCATTCCTTGTAGCTGTATCTTTGATATGTTATACACCAAAATATAAAATCTTGATGCAGTACATGAAATGTCATTAAAGTTACAGTATAGTGACTATCAGCCCTAGCAAAACACGTTTTTAGAACATTGTGTACAACTAACAGCAAGAAGCGCGTAAAAGTATACTCAGAATATTCAATTTTATGCTCTTTTCTACACTTCACGTCGGAACTATTAACGGCCGGGCCTATGAATTCAAGCCCGAGCCCGGCCCGGGCCCGTGGCGTCGAGCCCGAGCCCGGCCCGGGCCCGCGGCACTGAGCCCGAGCCCAGCCCGGGCCCGGCCCGGGCCCGCCGATAATCGACTTCGGGCTTTCGGGCCGGCCCGGGCCCGTGCAGTGCTCTAGTGTCCGCAGCGACGAGCAAATCACGCACTGTTGCTCTGTGCTGGCAATAGCTATAGTTTTCGCAGTGCTTCCAGATGCGAAGAAGAGTGAAAGCGTTTATGGAAAGTGTTGATTTATTTATTCACTGCTTTTTTGTTTATTTATTTATTTATTTATTTATTGTTTGGTTTAGCGCGCCCACGCAACGCCGACGGCGAGGCGCGCCATAGTGAAGGGCTCCGGAATAATTTTGACCACCTGGGGATCTTTACGTGCGCCGAAATTTCGGGCACACGAACGTTTTCGCTTTTCGCTTCCATCAGAAAAGTGGCCGCCGCGGCCGGGAATCTAAATCGCGTCTGTGTGCTCAGCAGCAACGCCTTAGCCACTGAGCCACCGCGGCGAGTTTATCTAAAAGTGTTGAAGAGCTCCTTTAACTGTACCTGCAAAATGTTTTCTATGGTAGTGTGACGAGTATGTGGCGCCGACTGCCAAGCGTGGGAGGTGGCATTTAGAGAAATTTCCTTCTGCTCCTCTTTTATCTGCTAACAGAGCTGTTAGAAAGAAAGAATGGATACAAAGACTCATTGGACGGCGTGTATAGGACGGAATTGGATAGGGAAGCACCGGAGATAGGAACTTGCTAATGGCCCTTCAGCGACTGGTGACAGCTGTTGGGCTCTAGGAAAGATGATAGCCAAGTGAAGTCACAAGCAACAGTAATGATCACTTGTAGAGAGAGAGAGAGAGAGAGAGAGAGAGAGAGAGAGAGAGAGAGAGAGAGAGAGAGAGAGAGAGAGAGAGAGAGAGAGAGAGAGAGAGAGAGAGAGAGAGAGAGAGAGAGAATGAAGTTTAATTCAATCGAGGCAAAGTTTCAGAGAGGCGACCTCATTCGAGGGGGCTGAATCGACAGCCGTTTCCATCAAGAGCAACTGATCTTCCAGGCCGGAGCTGGCCATGGCTGTCTCCCAATTCTCTATGAAAACGTGGAGGTTGGATGGATCTACGGCACACTTGTCGCAGCCGCCTACTATGTGTATGATGTTCCCAGGCTCTCCACAGAAGCAACAAAATGGAGAGAGTTGTGTCCCGTCAAAGAGGTGAAGTCTGGTGTTGTGTGGGAAGGTGTATGCCCACAGGGTGCGGAGTAATCTTTCCTGGTTAATCGGTAGCAATTTGTGCTGGGAGGAATACGTTCTATGGAAGAGGCCATAGTGCTGAGTAACGTCCTGGTCTATGACTGCAGGATGCATGCACTCGGGCCGGGCTTCATCAGCGCTGGCTAAGCCAGTCAAATCTCGACCCACGAGGTTGGTGATCTTGTTTGCCGGGGATGCCAGTATGAGCTGGTGCTCATACAATCGTGACTGGTCACGTTGGTGGTCTCTAATTTATCATCGGAAGTGTTGTAAAATGCAATCGACCGTTGGCAAAGTTGGGCCATACCTGCTAAGAGTCTGTTATGAGAGTTTTGGCGCCGCTTTGGCTAAGCGCACGTGCTATCGCCGCTTCCTCAGCTTAGAGGGGGCTGTGTTCGGGGGTGCTACACTTGTGGGAGGCTGCAGAACGGTAACACAAAGAGGAGGTATTAAAGAATGCTATCGGGCGTCTTTGCATCAAACCAGTAGATCGTCCCTCCCTTTTTTTTCTTGCAGTTTAGTTTCTTTCCAACTGTCTCCCCTCATATATACACACGTTTCAAAAACCATTTGATGAATATAAAATATGCATTAAGCAATTAGTTAGTAACTTTAGTCCGAGATGTCAATGTTAATATAGCAAAAACCTAATAGCGCAATACGGGCATAAAGAAAGACTTTTATAGCATTCAGGCGTCGTCACATAACTTTGCGGATACTTTGTGCGTGACAAAATTTCCTGATTGGTCGAGAAGGAGAACGCTGCAAAATTTCTAAATGCCAAGGACCCCAAAGATATCATGTTTGGTCCGACCGTCGAATCCGCCTTAACTGACCCGCTAATTCCTTTATTCCAAATTAATCAACACACCAGTCCCACTAATTCACATTAGCTCATTCCCTCACTTAATTCACCTCAGTCTACCCGCTAACCCCCACTCATCGACTTCAATCCATCCGCCTCTTAAGTTTAAGGTTGAGCAGATTCAAGATAACATGAAAATGCTATAAAATATACTTTAAAAGTGGAAATTAGGTTTCCCCAATTTTTTATATCTAATGTTCTCTTAGAGCAGTAACCAAAGGACACAACGGCTCTGTATACAAGAAAAAGTGACGTTAATTTTGAGAACTGCGAGTGTTGGTGTCTCAGTGCTGTTTGTATATAACTGCCCATTCAAACTAGAATAAGTGGAAGATATGGATTTATTGTTGACGGTGTCCCTGAAGGCCTTCACAAGCGGACAGGTATGCCTGCAAATTAACAACACATTGAAAACTTTACACGATTTTAAACACCATGTAGATAGAAACCATGAAGAATATTCCATGATATGTTGCCTCGCAATATGCGTTATAACTTAAGTTATGCTAAATGTAAAAGATAATTGGGAGAGATGGGCAGTACCTAACGCAAAGTGATTGTATATACGGACAACTTTACATTAAATTGAGGGCAATACCGTAATTACCCGATTCTAACGCGCACCCGATTTTCCTGGCAAGAAAATAAACTAAAAAACTTGCACCTCCGATTGTAATGCGCACGGAACTTTGTGAGAAAGAAAAACGAATGCGAGAGAAACGGGCGATTTATTTTCCGAAGTAATCTCACTCATCTAACTCCTCGCCGCTCTCCGCTGACCACAACATCTTGTCCTCGGTGCCGTCAAGCGCGCTCGCGACTTCTGAACGAACGTTCAACCGTGGTCGATGGGATCGTGGCCCACGCCTCGCACGCCCATCCCGCGAGCTTCTCCAGAGGCGCACGCTTCAGCCGACCGCTCGTTTTGAACGCGTGAGAGCCGCTTCTGCCATTGCTGTTATCAAGCGCGCAAGTGGAACGATTTGACGATTTGTGTGAACGCCGATAGAAAAGCTTAGGCGCCTATGCTTCCTGCGTCCGAAAAATCGTTGCTAAAAGTAGCTTTGGCGCCATCTTGATATGGCGATGGCGATGGGTGGGAAAAAATTTCCGCTGTTGCGGCAGTTTCGGTTTCGTATCCGATTCTAACGCGCATGCGATTTTAGACCTATTTTTCCGGAAAAAAAGTGCGCGTTAGAATCGGGTAATTACGGTAATTAGAAGAGAACATGATGGGCCTTGGGAACTGCAGACTACGCAAAATATTTCATGGTTCTGTCTGGCGAGTGGCAAAATATCTTCAGACGCAAGGTAGGGTACCGAAATGGAAAACTATAAATCGCATTTTTGAGGCCCCGGAACCGGTTCGGAACGGTTCCTTCGATTCGTTCCGGTTCGGGTTCAGTTCCAAAATGGCGGAAAAAATACGGTTCCGGTTCAGTTCCGGTTCCGGGCGAAAATTCGGGTTCGGTTCCGGTTTTCGGTTCGGTTCCGGTTCCGGTTCGACACCCTGCCTAGAGGTTTTGCTACCGACATTTAAGTGCGCACAAGAGGAAGAAAACGCGCGGGGCAAGCAGCCAGCATATCTGGCGTAAAATTGGCCTCACCCGTGGGGTGACGTTGCCTAATGCATCTTAGCAGCATTGGGCAGCGCGGCAAGTGAACAAGCGAAAGAAGAAAACACGAGTGGCAAGCGTGCACGACCTGCGGTTGGCCTCCGGCGTGGTGCTGGTGCTTCTTCAATGATGTCACCACCCCTGGAGTAATAAATCGTAATGCCTACAAAAGCCGTGTTAAGCGGGAAATACATTGTTGTGTTGTGTTGTGTTGTGTTGTGTTGTGTTCTATGGCACATAAGCAACTAAGAATACCTCGTCGTTATTCGTCTCGCTTTTGCCAAATACGCCAAACACTGCAAAAATCACAAATTTGAGAACCAAAATTTCCCGTACAGCACCTTGCTTGCGCGAAAAGCAAGAAAACAAGAAAACAACTCTAGATCCGAGTTTCTGCTTTTTTTTGCCAGAAAAGGCATGAAATTTAAATTTTGTTGACGCCATAATTATGCTTGCGTGCTTATCATGATTCCTCTCAGAAAAAACTAACAAGAAGACGAAGAAGGTGTGGGAACAGCACTTAAAATGTCCTGCAGTGACTAGCGGTAGCTGACCCTATGTTGAAATATTCGGTTTGAAGTAGGGGAGGGAGTGTTTAATGTTTGTTTGAAGTAGAATAGGTTTGATAGGTACGGGCTTCTAGGTTATACTAATAGGACGTAGATGTGCTCTAGAACGTGTGAAATTTCGCGTAGTGCTACACTTTCACTTGGTTTTCATTTTGTGGTGAAGATGTGCTTTGTTTTGTGTTGTGATGCCCTCATAAAACGTGCTTTAGGTTTACAGTCAGGTTTTGGTGGTGTTGATTGATTGATTGTAGGGTTTACCGCGCCGACGCAACGCACGTGATGAGGGGCGCCGTAGTGGAGGGCTCCGGTTTAATTTTGACCGCCTGGGGATCTTTAATATGCGCCGAAATCTCGTACACGCGGGCGTTTTTACTTTTCGCCGCCATAAGAAAAGCGGCCGCCGCGGCCGGGAATCGAACCCGCGACCCCGTGCTGAGCAGCGCAACGCCTTAGCCACTGAGCCACCGGGGCGGGTGTTTTGGTCCTGTTCCATGTTTGGGTACGTGCTTTGGGAGCGTGCTATTCACGGACAACATCACAGATGTTTTGTCTGAATTCCCACTCAAAGAGGTTACTAGAATACAAATTTGATGGCAGATTTAAGTTTACCACCCCTGCCCGTCATTGACGCTCCCCTACTTCCACGAAAACGGCGACAAAAAAAAGAGAGATGAGTCCTGCTTTTGCATCCGCATGTCTTCGATGCTCACCTTAAAGTGGTTCTCGCAGCGGCCGGCTGGTATAAAAATAGAGAGAGAGAGGGAGAGAGAGAACCAACACACACAAATGGGCTTTCTCCACTCGCACGCTGATTCCAACTAAACAGGCGTCTTCTTTGCACGCTCACTGTGCGGGCGAGGAGTGCATACAATGGAGTTTTGCGCGGATTATACTCGCGTTATCTTCCACCATGATCATTATTATTTTAAGCAAGTAATTTTACAGTCCGGAGTAATGCCTTTTTTTTTTTCAATTATTTCCAACCACTCCTAAATCGTGGCACCCTTTTCTACCGAATGCTCGTACCCAAGGCTTCCAAGTTTTTCTCTGCCTGTCCCTTCTTCTGTCCGATCCGTCGGGACTTCTGTCCGATCCTGCAAGTGCGGTCCACCCGTTGTATACCATGTCTGCATGAGCTTTTTCCGCAACTTATGTGTAACCTTCTCGTCTCATGTTTTAACTCCCGTCACCGTCCCTTCAAAGCTTTCTGGACGGTTCTCAGTTTCTTCCGTAATATTTTATAAGACCATAAGTGTCTGCCCCATCGCTTACGAAACAAGGTCTGTATTGTTCGCGCACCCTTCCTTTTTTGTATTGCCATCTTGCCACATGGCAGGGATGAAACTACGCTGCTATCTGCCTTGTAGGACGCAAGGATGCGTTATGTACATTTTGTATTCAGTGTTGCCACGTTGCAATACGAGAAAGGTCAGCCATATTGTTAGCCACCATGTTGAAGGCCTGGGTGGAGCTGAGCCTACTTATAGAAATAAATTTCGGCATCTCCGCTAAAGAACGTTTGCAATATAGATATTAACATCTTCTGATATACTCTATCAATTCATACTGTAAGCTAGTGTTTCATATCTGGTACTGGTTTTCAAACCCCCTTCAAGAAATAATTCGCATAATTTGTTTCTGGTGGTTTAGGTTTTAACTGTATTGTTTTCTAATATAATTGCACTTGTCTACCTCTCTGGTAACCTTTAAGACACTGCCGTGGGTCTTCTTTACCACAAAAGTTTTGTGATTCCCAGTTATGAAACACTGGGGAACTGTGGAGCTTAGAATTGTAGGAGAATAAGCTTGAATGAAGAACAAAATAGCGAAGAACGGAATACATTTCGACTCTTTTTATGAGATATGCTTCAAATATTTTACGCTCCAACAATTCCTAAAATGTCTTTGGAACATCAATAACGGCTTCAAAGAACAACAAAACCAACAAATTAACCGGTAGCGTGGGATCGTTATTAGTTATGTGCGCCAAATTACATTAATGACAAAGCCGCAAAAAGCAAAAAAAAAATCCTAATCCACTCTCTGAAGGTGGATGCTCAAAGATCACTTTTTGGCACAGAACAAACAGGTGACACAGCATTCAGGTGAAAGGTTCGAGCAATTTGTCTTAAGTGTTGACGGCGGCCATCTCAAAGAAAGACGCGTAACTACACGAATGTACTTTTATTTCGACCCTACATTTCTTGAAATTAGAGCACAATGATTGCTAATCTACTCAAAATAAAATCCAAGTGATAGCAAGTATAGGCTTCAGGTCTACGTCATGTTTTGATCTCGAAAATGGTACCTGTCTACTAAAGACGCACGTCGATGTGATAAGACGTATAAGCTTCACATCCAACTGATATTTTCAACGGCGTGCGACTTTGGTGGAGACCACGTGCCAATAGCGTTCACACCGGGGCGTTCATATTTCATTGATTGGCTGTAGGGGTTAACGCACCGACGCTACACAGGCGATGAGGCGCGGCGTAGTGTAGGGCTCCGGATTAATTTTGACTGCCTGGGGATCTTTAACGTGAGCCGAAATCAAGAACACGCGGGCATTTTTGCTTTGCGTCGGCATCCGAAAAGTGGCCGCCGCGGCCGGGAATCGAACCTGCGTACTTGTGCTTAGCAGCACAACGCCATAGCCAACGTTCGTATTCCAACGCGTCGCGCTTCAATGACTTGTGGAGTCTCGGACATGAAAAAACAAAAACAATGGTTGATTCCTCGGTAATAGGAATCACTAATACACGAAAGTAAAATGTGCAGCGAAATCTGCAGCAGAGCAACATTTTCGGGTCGGTGGCTGTCTTGTGGGCGAGCGACGTCCTGCTGTCGGGTCGCTTCGGCAAAGGTGTGCTGGCGTCATTTCTGTGACGGATATGACGTCAGTGAAATATTGGGGCATTGCGGTATAAAACACTTTCGTGTTCAAATATAAAAGCCGAAAACGAACAACCTTAAGTATAACGTACTCCTTATTACTAAAGGTTGCTTCTCCGCAAGAAGACCCTGTGTGCAAGGGTGCACCCTTTACAGGCCGCTTGCTTGAAAAGAAGATTAAAATGCTGGTGGACGATAAGCAGAGAAGGGAATATTGCCTAGGACAGTTACCACCTGTAACAGAAAAAAAAAGTATTTTGTGCCTAATAAGCTTTTTGTGCCTGCCCTAAGCAGCGCTAGTATTGAACCAAAAGTGTAAAACATAGGTATATTAGTCCTTTTTGGTCAGATGACAGGTCATCACCCCGATACAAAGGGGAAACCAATAGAAATCATCATCATCATCATCATCATGCTTCGTTGTACTGGCGTCACTTCCGTGACCGATATTACGTCAGCGAAATCAAGGTGTATCTGGGAATAAAACACTGCCATGTTAACAGATGGAAAGAACCCAGCCATATATGCATCGCTTAAACCTATTGTCTTCACAGCAACTATCCATACAAGTTATTGGCGCTAACAAATTCTGTCTTTTACGCTCCCCTAAGTCGAGGTCCACTCCACTGGAACTCAAAAACGCACAAAAGAATCATGTTGACGGCGACGAGCGTGCGAATTTTCTAAGTGAATTCTCATTTCAACCCGTCAAGGATGCAGTCGGAAGTGTACAACCATTCCTTCCGTCTTGTGCGCTTCCCGATATTCCAAGTTGTCTAGATAAAAAAGCCACCCTAAGCAGGCTGCGACAAGAATAACAGTACGTTACCGAAAAAAATTGGCTCCAATCCACGCTGTGAAGGCGGTTAGAAAGAAGCTTTAAGCGACACCGACGACAATTGCCCATGCGATGTCACTTGAATTCGCACGCGTGGCTCTAAAAAGAGCGAACCAGAAATTCGGCTAGGCGTTACCAGGAATTTGCAGGGGCGGCATACCAAACGCAGCAGCGTCGGCCGCGGCCGCGCTAGAGCGGCGGACGCCGTCGCTGTAGCCCAGCCGTGGGTCGGGAGAAAGAAAACGGAGAGGAGAGTCTTTCGAAGGGTGAGACAGCAGAACCTAGTCATCCTGATGTGCTAGCTCAGGGCTACACCACCGTGCTACACAAGCGCAGACACCGAAACGATTCGGCATTTGAGCTTAATGATTCCAATTTATACCGATTTAAACTAGTTAGTTTCGTAAGTTTGAGAATTGCGAGAAAGCTGAGGGTACTCTTGTAATCGCTATTTATCAGATCCAGTTGCTCCTTTCGCCTTTTGCAATACCTCTTAAAACACAACCGAATTGGTATTCACAAATTTAGAAAACGGAGTCCCATTCTTCTCAAGTGGTGCGTAAATTTAAAGGTGGCGTTTCTCTAGCGGTCAGATGTCTGTACGTGGTCACTACATCTTGTTTTCCCGCCCTGCAAACGTATCCTTAGCGTATTTTGTGGTACGACCACTTAATTCCGTCGGGTCCCGGTTACTCAGGAGGTGCTGTCGAAGAAGTTAATCAAGCCATGCGAAGGAAGCGCGCAATGGACGCGAGGCTGCGCCGAAACAGGAACAAAACAACCGTCGCTAAAGCAGACGACAAAGCCAACGGAATGGTTCCCAGCATCGCGCCCGCCGGCGCGCAGGGAACTCTGGGTACTAGCGTGCGTTCGCCGCACAATCTACACTGTGCTCCATGAGTGAAAACCGCCCTCTCCCTCTTCAGCCGCATTAAAAGTTTCTCGTCCCGCACGCCGCGAAGGAACCGTTGGGTGGTAGAGGTAGAAAGCTTTTCTTTAAAATTGGAGTCTGATTTCACGACAAATAGCCTGCTTAATACTTTCTCATCCTTTAGGCTTAGGCCAGGTTCCAGATGACGGGAACAATAAAAACCTGTATGTTTAAAACAGGTTCTCGGTCATTCTCTGCGAACTACCGTGCAATTTTCCTCGCCTGCATCCCATCCAAACTCCGAGAGCGCTATTAACCTCAACGTCATAAGTAATTTAGGACGTGAAGATTCCTTGGGGCACTAAAGTCGACTTACGGACTTTAAAGTGGGAAGCCTGGCGATAATTATTAACCTCTCTACTGCTACGCAGTAACTTCGTCTCTTTCTTCGGTTTCGTTTCTTTGTCCTTTGGCGCAAAATATTTCGACCGGTTTTTTTTCTGCTGCACCGTATTGGCGTCTTCTCGCTTTCGTTTCTTCGTCTTACGGCGCGATTACATCAGCAAGCGGACTGGCACACGCCACAGCTTCCCTAGAATCAGGGTTCTGCCTGGCTGCTGTGCACCTGTTATACTCATTTGCCATCACATTCAGGTGTCACGTCGCATGCACTATTCCACAGCTTTTACTTTTCCAATTCATAGTTCTGTGAGTTTTGCAAAGCGGGCACATCAACCCCTCAAAGCTTCCGATTTCTGGGCAATCGCTCGAGTGGGTGTGGGCCAAGAAGAGAGGAACAACAACAACAACAACAACAACAACAACAACAACAACAACAACAACAACAACAACAACAACAGCAACAACAACAACAACAACAACAACTTTTCTTCTACGCTAGCAACGTGCGCAGGTAGCGCAGTGGTAGAACACAGGGTTGCTTCTGTGAATACCTGGGTTTAAGTCCCATTGGATCACGCGTGTGCTTTTTATTTACTCTTTACAGCTGTGGTCATTTTCCTGACCGGACAATAACTACTGAAACAACAACGACGCTTTTAGGGAGAATGCGACATTTAGGACTTTTGCGTTATTATATGCGAAGCATCTCATGGTCGGGGCTATGTCCCTCCCTTGTCGTTGTCGATGTTGTTGCGCCGTGCACACCCCCACTGCGCATGCTCGGCTTGCTGAACGCCCGGTCCCTTCTATGGCTCCTGGAGCGACAGTGTTGCCGGTGTCTTCCTGGGCCGGCACGAGACGAACACGCTTCACGCGCCTTCGAGACGCACCTTTTGATACGCACCTCTTGAGTTCACATCTAATGTTGTCCTGTCCACGGGAAGGAATATTAGAGAGGGGTTTATTCGGGGTGAACTTGTACCCGAACAGACAAAAGAGCCCAGCGTGCCTTACCACCCTCAACTGCACTCGCGTAATGTTGAGCACTCCATTTCTTCCCTAGTTCTCCGGGCGCGTGTTCACGTAGCTTGATTCGCCTCTGAGCGCTCGTACTGGCCGTTACGAGGCCATTCAGGCACGTGCTGACGCGACTCGCATTGTGCCATGTATGAATGCATTTGTCAGTATTATGGTCGATATAACCTTAAAACAGACGCCGTTTTAGATGCGGAGCATCTTATTGTCTGGGCATGTCCCGCGTCGGCGTCCGCACTCACACTGCGCATGCGCAACTCTCCTCCTTCCCTCTCTCCCACAGCTGCGCGATACTCCCGCCACTTCTTCTCTCGTACCAGCTGCGTGCACTTCGCTTTCGCTTCTCCCGCGTTCTCGCTTCTGCTTTCGCGGCGCATGCTCGGCGCTTGCGCATCTCTCCTCCTCTCGTCTCTTCTCTTTCAACCTTGAATGCAAATCGGGTAGCGCGCTGCGCGCGTTCAGTTCAGCGCTTGCTGCGGTTGACTCCACTTCACTCCGTTCTTCCGATGAAGTGTGATGGAAGCAACAGTCTCGTCAGGTTAGTGGATTGACGCAAGCAAGCGTCAGCACCACCCCACAAACTAACAGCAACGCTACGTCCACTGAAGACAAAGCTGCGCAGCGAAGGGCACGCGACGCTGAGCGCAAGCGCTTGAAGCGAGCGGCGGACCCTGAGCTTCGTCGGCGCGAATGCTCGGCGCTTGCGCACTCGGCTCCCTTCGTCTCCTCTCCTTCAACCTTGAATGTAAATCGGGTAGCGCGCTGCGCGCGTTCAGTTCAGCGCTTGCTGCGGTTGACTCCACTTCACTCCGTTCTTCTGATGAAGTTCTACGAACACAACGGAAACACAACGCAACCCCGAGATGCCCCGCATCTACTCAGCGTTCCCTTCGGGAAGATGGGGCTAATTTTTCTTAGATTTCGCCAATGCATACGACCTTTTTTTTTCAACTTTCAAAAGCAACTTCCAAATTGATTGATTGATTGATTACGGGGTTAAACGCGCTGACGTTACACAGGCGATGAGGCGCGCCGTTGTGGAGAGCTCCGGATTAATTTTGACCGCGTGGGGATCTTTAACGTGCGCCGAAATATAGAACACACGGGCGTTATCGCTTTTCGCCTGCATCAGGAAAGCGGCCGCCGCGGCCGTGAATCGAACCCGCGTTGGTTTTTGAAAAGCTACTTCCAAAATCAACTTTCAAAAGCAGCATGCCTTGGACAACCTTCAAGCATAATCTACTGGATCGAGGAGCTCCTCAGAGAACGCATTCTATTCTCATCAACCAATAACCACCATCCAATACCCACCAGCGCGACCTCAAGAGTACTAGGGGTGCTATAGCCTATGCTCCTAATCTACGCAAATGACTTGCCTATTAATTTAAAAAATAAACTGCCACCTTCTGCCGTCGACTGCGTTGTTTACTCTGAAATTCATAGCCATGACAGTAAGGCCGCCCTGAAGAAAAGCCATGACATAATCGCACTCTGGGAAGAAGAGAGGTTCATGCCTTGAAACCTGTGCAAGTGCAAGTTAATCTCATTTGTCTGTAAGCGTACCAACGCTCACCATTCCTATTGAATTAACTCAATTGAATAAATTAGTTATCAACTTATAAATACTTCGGTGTTCTCAATACACTCTCATTATTGTGTGCACTGCACGACAACACCATTTGCTCGGAGGCGTCATGGACACTTGACTACGTTCGGCGGAATCTGAAGTTTGCGCCTATCAAACTAAAAACAAAAATGTGCCTATCTCAGCTTCGTACACCCACAGCTCGAATACGCCTATTCAAGTTGGCATTCCTGACAAGCTTTTTGACAACTAACTTAGAGAATTGCGCCTCTCGCTTTATCACCGGGTCATACACTTATGAAACTATGGCAGCCCTAGAACGGTCATTTTCCCCCCCTCAACACTTCAATAGCCCAGGCAGCTCGCCCTATTTTGCCTCCACCCACACCCACCCAGTAGCACGTGTGACGGGCCCAACAACAGCATTCAACAGCTCACTCTATTCCCGATGCAATACCCCTTTGGAATTCGCTACCTGACGATACAGCGTATGGCCAAGTCCGCACATCATTTCGACTGAAGCTGACCCACCACTTTTCATAACATGCTCACCTTCATTTTATGTAATGCCGTCGGGCGCGCGCGCCTGTGTGAAACAAATAAATAAAGTGGATGCCGCAGAGTGAGCAATCCTTCCCACCAACGGAATGGAGCTGACTAAAAGAGTTGACGAACAAAGTCAAAAATATGGTCAGCGCTGTGGCATTACGGAAAGGTGGCATGAAATTTTTCAGTGCGCAGTACCACAGCGCAGATAGAAATTTTCAGAGAAGTCGTAAGCTCGACGCGTAATTAGACGAAGTTGATCGGTTAGTCGCACGAATCGGACATTTAGGTGCATCATGGATAAACATGTGTGCAGGAGGGCGGTACAAGGTAGCGCCTTTCAATTACCCACATCTTACTAAAAAAGAACCCATTTCACCACAGCGCATTTTAATTCCCAATATCTACGTGCAAGCGAGAACATTCGACGAATAATAATGCCTGCCATACGGTCTGTTTAAAAAAATAAATTTAAAATTCCACGCTTCCATGCCCAAATGGCACTGCTAAACAGGGTTTTTTTTACTAAACGCGTGTGCTGGGCCTCCTCATTGGCATAGTCTTTCCCTTTGACAGCAACTATTGACAACTCAGTTGCGTAGTTGCGTTGGGTGAGGCAGACGGATAAAAGTTGGTAAGAGTGTTTGGGGAAACTGTTTCAAACCATTACTTGTGTTTTCTTCGTGTTTACTGTGACTTTATTCCTACCTTCATGCTTTTCCTATACAGACTATTATTTCAATTTTGCGAGCCGAAAGACAGACAGGGAGAGAGAAGAGACGCCATTGACGCCGACCAGCGATGCCACTAGCCCGCGGTTAGTGGTCGCAGTCTACGCCAGCACTTATACATTCTGTATGATAATAACGTTCATACGTAGCATAAACTGTGCTTCATGTCTTGCGACTCCATTCTGATTCTTGTCATGTCATTTCTGATTCTTTCGCTTGCGGAGGGACGTACGTGTGACCCCCGGGATGCTTCTCTCCTATGATTCACTGAGTGCATCTTTGTACAGCAAATTTTCTTACCTAATGTTTTTCTATCTTCTATCTACTGCTCTGGGCCAAAGTATAACATTACCCGTGTGTGCGTTGTCCTCACTTTGCTTATTGCTTATTCAATATCGCCGACATCCTCTCGCCAGTTTAGGTATTGCCAGTCGGTACTATGTATTGAAAGTTAGAAAGGAGGCGATAAGAAGGCAGGAGGATGACGTCGCGTCCGATACGTCGATGGGGACTGAAGAAAGAGCAGCAGACAGCTCTTTCTGACAAGCGTACGGAGGGCGCTGACACAAACAGCCGCACATTGAAAGGGATCATGGAGAAAGCGTGCTTTTACCGCGGACTTTTACCGCCGATAAAGAGGAATAGACAAAGCCTTCTGTGCTGTGAACGCTGCGGCGTACATAGAAGTGGCAAAGCGGGAGGCGAGGACACGCAATGATGTTCTGAGAGAGCGAGAGAGAGAGAGAGAGAGAGAGAGAGAGAGAGAGAGAGAGAGAGAGAGAGAGAGAGAGAGAGAGAGAGAGAGAGAGAGAGAGAGAGACGTTTATGCTCCACGCCATCAAAAAATACATGGAAAACTAAGCATATAACGCCTTGCTTTAAAAACGTTCCAAGTTCGACTCTGTGGTAACGAAAGCTAGGGACAAACATTGCGTTCAATCGCGATCATCTGCCGCAGCTTATTTGCGCGCTGCTGCGCGCAGCATTCTAGCCGCGCGCCGCAGCGCACGAAGGCACTTCTGCTTGTACACATAAAGAAAAGCCCCGCATACTAGCCATATAACGCTTTCCTTTTAAAAACACTCCAAGTTCGAGCAGTATGTTCACGAAATCTTGGGACAAACATTGAGTTTAATCGCCATCAGCTGCCGCAGTTCATTCGTGCGCTGCTTCTCGCGGCTTTAGAACGCTCCGAGCGGGGTGGGACATGCTACAGAACGAATCTAAATGCAAATCAAATTTTCCACTAACCGAAGGTTTCCCGTCAGCCTTGATCATATTGCGATTTTATGTAACGCGCGACGCCGACGTATCCGCTGGCGGGTAGGCGCAGTTTGCAAAGGTTCCCGGTTGTCTCCTGTTACATTCCCTTTCTTCCATTTTTTTCCTCTTGCGATGCGGTTCTTTTCCCCTGCTGTCGCCATTGGAGAAAACACCATTGGAGAACAATGCGAGCTCAAACGATGGTGTTATATGACGAACGGCGTGTTTACGCACACGTGTCAAGGTTCGGCGTGCCGTTATAGACTGCTGTGGGCATGCCAATATTGCCTTCGGGTACAACAATATTTGGGAAGCCGTGCCGTGTCCAAATAAATCTGAATATGTACAGAAATTGAGAAAAGGGTGTCTACAACACGGATATCTGTTTATATTTAAGGGGGACTCACCTGATAACATTCCTACGAGGCTTACTAGTTCATGAGATCATGACTCACGGCCTTAAAGTCCTCCTTAAGCACGTGAATTCTTTGCTAAACAAGAAAAAAATCCGTATACTCGCAACAGTTTTACATGCACTTACAATGCGTTTGACCAACGTGAGATGTTGCAAAACGGTTTTATTAGCGTAGCTGCATTTCTAGGCCCGTCTGCCTCACTGCTCGGCTCTGTATCAATTTAGTTCAATTTGGCTTCCTTCAGGGGCTCCTGACGCCTTCTTTATATAATTATATGAGTGAATATGAGAAGAAAATATTTGTGTCCTCCCCTCGTCTTCTTTTTTGTTGCTTTTTTGTAGCTGATCTTTGTGCCGCGATTTTGTAAGGTCACTGTTTAGTCGCATTCCACAATATCTATCTTAAACTATGCCACAAATTTGGCTGCGGTGTTGTTATGAAATAGTCGAGTTTCCCATACCGTAGCTTGAGTAGTTACTTGACATTGAAGCTGTTGGACCCTTGGGATGCACGAGGGCTCCCTATACGAAAATGATGACTGCCGAACCTGTCGTCGCATCTGCAGCCGCTGCATCTTCTGCTTCGTGATGGACAGCGGTGGGCCTGGAAGAAGGAGCAGGATTTGGCCTTCCAGCGCAGCAAGGAGCTGATTTCCGGGTGATCAGTATGGCATCGGAATCTGTAACCTGCATCATTATGTATCTCCCCTAGGAAATATTAGGCCTCATTAGGAAGGTTACTCTACATTAGTTCCGTTTTTCACGTGTTTGTGAGTACTAGTTCGCGCACGGATGAGTTTCAACGAGGCCTTCAAGCTCGAGCGTCTCTTCTTTCTGCACTTTGAAGTACATAGTCTTCTGCGTGCGGAGTAAGGTTGCTGAAAGCAACTGTAACTCGCGTTCTGTTCCGCGCAAATTAAATAAAATTGCGCAAACCCTGGGCGCCAAAGTCTCTGCAAGGAAAGAGAAGTTCATCTCACTATAACTAACGGAAGGGGTCTTAATAACTCCCTATACGAGGCTGCTTCTTCCGCGTCTCTGTGGAGTTCGGAAAAACAAAATCGGGAAAACGAAACTAAAACGAGCTGTCAGGCGTCTTTTCTGCAACGTGAGTGTGGAAGTGTGTCCATAGCAAGTTTCGTTACTCCAAATGGTCCAGAACTAGCCTAAACTGCAATTTGAAAACGATGGCAGCTTGGCATCTCCCCGCTTGTTTCGTCACCGTTAACTTGGCGACGATGTACATACAGCAGTCCAAAGGCGTCGAAGCCGCTCACGTCCAGACGCCGCGACTTGGCCTTCTTTTATATTGTATCATCATCGTACTCGTTCTGTTGATAGTTGAAAGACACTATACTATAAGGAAACCTCACACGATGAGTGCATGGGACAACCGTTTATGTGCATTATATGTTTTGAGAGTTACCGTGATCTCTAAAAAATTTTTGCTGAAGCTATCTTGGGCCCTTTGGAGGCTTCCTTCAGGACACGGCCGCCATACACACACTAAAACGCGGACAAAGTGGCACACGTGGCAGGGCATGCAGCCGCCTCGCTGCGACCTTGTCATGTCACTCGACAAATAGGATGCGCCCAAAACAAGCCCACACGACCACATGTGCCGCCGCCCTCGCCACCGCCGTTTCATAATGCTTGGCACAGTTTCGAAACTAGGCTGAGCGCCGTAAAATTCTTGGATCTTGTCCGCCCGTTTTTTGCACTCCTCGAGATGAATTCCTCCACAATAACTTTAGTTTTTGCCTTGGATTCACAAAAAAATACCGATAAAACATTGAAAAACGTTGTTACTCGCCCAAACAGCCGTCGTTTACTGACCAACACTGCCAAGCGCATGGCCCTTGTCGATTGTACTCACTCGGTGGCTGCAGCCGCAGTTAATGTACGTACCTTCTTTAGCGCTCCATTCCTAAGATCGTGCACGATCACAATGCGAAGAAACAGCCTCTACCCTGCTTTTCTGATTCGTGAACATCTTGAAGTAGCGCAAACTTGACATGGACACAAGAAGGGAGTAGTCAGATTACAGCACTTACTCCTTTCTGCTTGCGTCTGTTTCGAGTTTGCGCTACTTCAATACGTTGAAGAACCACTACCAACTAACCCAGTTGTCGATCCCTATGCTCTTTCTGAAACGTGGGCAGGCGTGCCATCCCAGTATCCCTGGTGTCTCTACCTTCAAGTGTCCATACTATAGGGCAGCCTGATTTGTAACTTACGACGAAAGCACAAATGCAGGCACTTGCATATGATTTCGATAAACTTTGATTATGTGTGGCGTCCGTCATCCTGGAGGTATCAATATCACGACCGTTAAACCTCTAATACGTTTGTTGACAGTACTGACCGTGTGGTCTACAGCCTCCCCTTTCGTGTGAGAGGCAAGACATTGGGCTGACCGGGCGATGCTTCAATGACCGGTCACGTGAGCACAACAACAGCTATTTCCTGGAGATTCATAGTCAGAAATTCGGCTGTAAACCAGCTCTTAATCAGTGCGCTGGCTGTGTCCCGTAGTGGGACGCACCTTAATTGTGAATTAAAGGAAGCCGAGGGGATGCTAGACTGGGTCTTATGTGCGTTATTTCCTCTTCATCAGCGCTCAGCGACAAAGAAATGACTTTCTTGGGAGGCGGCATCATTCGGCTTGTAAAATTTTTCTGATGCATAAGAATGTGCAGTGCACACTGGTTGGTCATAAAACAGCACAGGGGCACAACAAAACTGATTTGAAGTTTGCTCTGTGATTGCTTATCTCCCTCCCCACTCCTTTCGTCCATCGTGGCCAGTGATCCTCCTTTTCTAATAAAGGCTCTCTCTCTCTCTCTCTCTCTCTCTCTCTCTCTCTCTCTCTCTCTCTCTCTCTCTCTCTCTCTCTCTCTCTCTCTCTCTCTCTCTCTCTCTCTCTCTCTCTCTCTCTCTCTCTCTCTCTCTCTCTCTCCCGCTTCGGCCCTGTTGTGGCGCGAACAGGCGCCAACAATGCCCAACTTTGCCACGTGCTACTCTCATCAATCTCCGCATGAGTACGTGCCTGTGCGGAATAAAGGTGCACTTTGGAACTGTATGAAGAGGAGGAGGATAAAAATGTTCCCTTGATCCGATGTTTAAGAAACGAAAAGGAAAAGAGATGGTGACCAGTTCTTATTTCAGAAAGTCGTGGTCTACCGCTGCTGCTCGGGCTTGATAGACCGCAAATTCCTGGTCCTCAATCCGCCAGCTGGACAGCCCGTTGAGCCACTCCTCTGGGAATGGGAAAAATGCAGGGTGTGGGTGATAGGGGCATTCCCATACGAGGTGATATGCAGATCCCGGTACGTCGCAGGCAGGGCGATTGTAAAAGGTAGTGGTTTGAAGTCGTCTCCGCATGCGTGAATCTGAGAGGATGAGTGACTGATGTGGGGAAAGGGTCATGCAAGTGATAAAATGTGGAAGTGGTGAGACCGGCGGTAATGGTGAAGGATTTCAGTGTAACACACTGGGATGGGAGGGTAGGAGGGGAGCGGTACCGAGCCTTCCTTCCGTTATAGAAACGGCCGGAGCGTGAGGTCGCGGGCAGCGGCGTGAGCCGCCTAATTTCCTTCAAGGGAGAAGGGACGCGGGGTCCATATCAGGGGCGGTATTCGCGTAATGGTCTGTTTTGAAGACATCCGTTTTGCGTCTTTTTCATCGTGATGTACTTCCGGTTAAGCAGAGGGCCTTTGATAATGCGAAACTGTTTTTGCAAACGGAATTTAACGAACTGAAACCGTGTAAAACTATTTTTAATGTGTTTATTTGAACGTGTTTTGAACATTTAATCGCGATGAGACTTTTTTTTTTTGGTATGACGTTGAAAGTTTTAACCGCAAGGGGACGCATGTCCAAAGATGGCAGCTGCAGCCAGCTGTTTCCTGTGTCAGTAAAGTGTAAACAATGCTGCGGCTACTCAGTATTTTTTTTTTTTTTTGCGCTTGGTCCCCGTTTTGAGGTCGGTGATAATGAACGTGCATCAAAATAACCCTCCTGTTATGTATTTCGGCGTCGACGCACTTTATCAGGCTGACGCGATCTTTCTCAAAAGCCTCGAATGGTGCGTTGCGCCGTTTACATTTTCGTTGTGCTCTACAAGTGAAAAAATGTGGAAGTGGTGAGGATATTCGCTTCTTGAGGACGTACCTGCTGCGCGTGAAGCCTACGAACGTTAAGCTGGTATGTGTAATCGTCAAGTACCAATAAACGGTTATAAATTTCATGCCGAGTGCTTGTGGAATTGTGGTCGTCTGCTCGACAGCTATCGAGCTCGCAGACGATCGTTTATTTCACTGCGTGACGGCGATGGCGTGGATACACCGGCTCACGGAGGGAGCTGCGACAGCAATATCGTTTTTTCACTAGCGACCGCTGAATGAAAGCCACCGGTAGCGAAGAAACAAAGGGGGCATATCACTTGGTCCTCGACACTGAGCCCGTGCTGCAGCCGGCCAGGTTCGCCCCAGAGCTTGTAGCAAAGACACCGCACAGTCCTCTTCGAGAGGCGGAAATGCTTCTGTAGGCATTTCGAATGCGCCTACAATACTTCTCGACCACCTGTTCCGCCGGTGAGCCAAGAAAAAGGCGATAACCGGAAAATTCTTGATTACCCTTCGTATTTTTTTCAAATTCAAATCGTCTGCTCCAAGAAGCTGCGAACTAGCTTCGCCGCGCTTGCGTTACGTCACATCCGGTTTTTCACTTTTAGTCAATCAGGACTCGCTCAAAACGGAAACTTTTGGATAGGACACAAACGGGACAAAACACGACAATACCGCCCAGGTTTTGTATGGGCGAGATTCTTGTTTTCCTACAGAAGTTTGAGAGCTGTGGGTGAGATGCGGCAATTCCGAAAGCTGCGGCATTCATGATGTGAGTCTGTTAAATGGTCACGAAGGCTGTGGAGGCGGTGGTGGTTGGGATGGCGGTGGCCGTTTCTTTGCCGGGTGTGGTCTCGAACAGTCTGGTATTCTGGAACAGTTTTTAGAGCGAAGCTGTATATGGCTAGATCCAGCAGATTGTCTCCGGCGACAGACCGAACGTAGAACAATTTTCAATGTATCGAAAAATTCATAAAAAATAAAAAAACGCTCCTAGGGCCTCCATATTTTTATATAAGGGTGGCTCATATTGACCCTAGAAATATTTCTTCTCAGAAATGTATTTTTGTTTAGAGGTAAAGCCGAATTTAGGCGGGTTATCTTAAACTTGGTCGTTCAGAGCTGGCTTTGCCACGTTGCACAGTGAAGCATGGCCGTCAATGAAGGGTGTATGGTTACAGCCCCACATTATACTCATTTCCACCGTCATTGGCCCTTTCCCCAGTTTTGTATACTCCTCTCCACGCACAGCATATCTCTCCTGACTGACATTGCGCAATGACGCGCGCTCTTCGACGGCCGCCTGTGCGACCCTCTAAAGCCTCCGCAGTGGTTGGCGTAGCACGCTATAACGAAAAGTCATTGTCTCTACGCAGCAATCGTGTGTGTCCTTAACGCCTGACGTAGAGATTGCGTCACTGTCCTTATAATTCATCATTGCAAATCCCCAATATAGCTAAACCCAACATAAAAATAACACCACAACGCCGGCTTCTCTGGGGTTTCCTCTTCACTGGGTGGAAGCGCTCTGAAGAAATAATGTTAGAAAGGCCTGTTTTATGTCGCTGTTATGTTTATGCGTGGCGGTGGTGGTCCGGACTAGCCTGTAAACTGAAAAAAATCTTTTCACCACATTCCTATCAAGAATTATGTTGCAAATCACCGTTCTTGTGTTGCTGTCGCCGCGTCCCGTTGACCATTCAGGCAATCAGCCATGGTGAATTATTCCCCTTTGGGTAAGACAACAGCTTATAAAGCTTGTACATAGAACCCCGCAACTGCACTTGAACTTTCATTTCAACAAATAACCGTGGTAGAGGAGTTATGATACCCCCCCTCCCCCCCGCGCTCGCGGCCCTGAAAGATTCCGAAGAGATCCAAAGAGTCAGAAGCTCCAAAATTGGATCTCGTGACTCGCTGGATCTTCTAACTTGTCAGATTTTTTACTCGCTCTGGACCTTTTGACTTGTTGTATCTCGGGACTCGGATGTTTTGACCCATATTAGACCTTTTGATGCGGCTAATACCAGTCAAGAGATCTCACAAGTCAAGAGGTCCGAAATTGGATCTTCTGACTCGTTGGAGCTTTTATCTCGTTGGATATCTTGACTCGATGTGGACCATTTGAGTCGTTTAATCTCTGGACTCCTTGAATCTTTTGGCCTGTATTGGACGTTTTAATGCGGCGAGGTATGTCAAAAAATCCAACAAGTCAATAGACCCAAATTTGAATCTCTCCATTCTTTGGGTCTTTTGACTCGCTGAATTTCTTGACTCCCCGTGGAATATTTGACTCGCTGCATCTCCGGACTTGTTGAACTTTCTGACTTATATTGGACCTTTTTTGCGACTAAGGTGAGTCAAATGATCCGACTCAAGAGGTCCAAAATTGGATCTCTTGACTTGTTGTTGGATCTTTTGATGAGTTGGATATCTTGAGTTACTGTGGACCTTTTGGCTCGTTGAATCTACGGGCTAGTTTGATCTTTTGGCCCATTTGATGTGGATAAGGTGAGTCAAAAGATCTGGGTCAAGAGGTCCGAAATTGGACCTCTTGACTCACTGGATATCTTGACTTGCTGTGCAATGTTTGACTCGTTACATCTTGGGACTCGTTGATCTTTTGACCCACATTGGAACTTTTGATTCAGATAAGGTGAGTAAAGAAATCCAATGAGTACGAGATCCAAATTTGCATCTCTTCACTCGTTGGGTCTTTTGACTCGTTGGATATCTCGAGCTCTTTACTCACTGTTGACCTTCTGGCTCGTTGTATATTTTGACCCATATTGGATCTTTTGATGCAAGTAAGGTGAGTCAAAAGATCCAAATAGTCAAGAGATACAAATGTGAACCTCTTCACTCGTTGGGACTTTCGACTCGTTGGATATCTTGACTCGCTGTTGAGCAAACAAGTTTCTCAGGGCGTCATATCGTTGAAATTTTCTTTGCTGAGGGTCGAGTCTGCAATTCAGTTACCTTTTCTCTTTCTCTTTAAGAAGTGCATTCATTGTAGGAACCCTTCTTTTAGCCATGTGTTAGTTGGTCGATCTAATGTTTGTTACTTCTAAAGAAAAATCCATTTGCGTCATGGGCGTATAAAACTACATCAGTGATTAGGCGCAAATTAACAATGTCGTTTTCATAAAGTAGAAATAAAAGCACGCCTAAAATGACACATACGGCGATATCGTAGTGTATGTGACCGTTGTTTGATTCCATGTGGTTGATAACAGTCAAATGAAATGGGACTGATAAGAAGTGTTTTTTATCAGTTGGAGCAAAACTTTCCCTCAAAATACCCCGTGGGAACGGAGAGGTGCAGAGGATTAGGCCACCTCGGAATTAAGTAAGGTCACCAACAACGCGCTTGGATTTAAATGCACTCATGCAATATTTGGCTAATCATGGTGTGCTCCGTGTTCCGCTGTATTGATCGAAATGGTGCCGCTCCTAACGCCGCGAACTCCGCCGTCCAATTGTCTGCGCCAACAAAAAGTATACGCTGTGTCTTCACACCAAAGGAAGGAATAACTATTAAGGTCAAATGCTTAAGGATATACCCGCTTTACCGGCCAATTTTTATCTAATTGTATTTGGGAAATTTTCCATAAAGGAAGAGTTACAGCCATTTCCTGCTGAGCATTCACGGTAAAGTTGGCTTTGTCACTAGGCGTGTCTGCTCGCGCCGAAAAAATTGCACGGAACACGCCCGGCCTGAACTCCGACCACTTCATCATGTCAGGTAAGTAGCCCCAATGAACGAATTGCTGTCTCAACGCGTTCGGGGCATGTGCCTCGCTCGAGCCCAAGTCCCCAGATCTTTCCGGAAGGAAAACAATCATCCCAGTGTGGGCTCTAATCAGGGGGTCAACATCAAAATCATAAGCTGTTTGAAACATGATGCGTACCTCCGAAGTTCTTCAGAGTAACGGAGAATGGCGAGAGGCGAGGCTGTTCGCGCCAACCGTGTAACGCGCTGCAGTTACCCAAAAACGAGTAGTTGGTGGAGGTGACACATTTAGTCATGAGGATACCGTAAATGGAGATGACTGGTTGAACTGAATTTTTAGAACCAAACAACAAAAAAGATAAAACATTAAAATTGATAAAGGCTAACTAACGAGATCAAAACTTTGCATCTATACACGGCCCCCAGAATAAAGACAAACATTAAAAGAGTACAGACGAACTAAAGGAAACACGAACAAAAAAATCGTAAAGACGGACCAACCGTGTAGCGTCCTACATTTGCACAAAAAATGAAGGAAGATCACACTAACGCGTAAGGCTTGAAGCTAGTGAAGCTGTACGCACCCTTAACAACCATCACGAAGGTTTAAGTCCATGATTGCAACCGATTAGCTTCTTAATTGCTGCCGCAACGACCTATGTACTCCATCATTCTTGCTATAAGTGTGAGTTTGCTTCATGTTTTTGGAAGTGATAATCATTGGACATCACCTTGGAGGGGCACACGCTATCATGTGTCTGTCTCGTTCCGAGCAAGTGTTGCCACGATTACGGCGAACGCTGGAGTTTTTTTTTTTTGCCAGTCTTGGCCAATCTCCGTAAGTGGGTATGCTTGGCTTGATTTAAATGTGCGCCGGGGACGCTGGGCGGTCGCCACGAGACACGCACACACACGAGCGCTCGGCATTTTCTCGTTTTTTTTTAATTGTCGGGCGGTCGCCGCAATCTTGGCCAACCTCCCTTAGTACGTATGCTTATCTTGACAAACGTCCGCAGGCGACGCTGCAGCATGGGCGGTCGTCGCGAGGCACGCACACACGAACGCTAGGCATTTTCTTGGTTTTGTTAACTTCTGGGCGGTCGCCGCGAGGCCCGCGCTCACCTGCACGCGCTCGACCATTTCTTGATATTTTTTAACTGCGGACGCGAAAAATTACGATTTGCTAAACAGCTTCGCCGTTAAAAATGCATAGCTGGTGGAGTTAACACCCTTACTCATTATAAAACCGTTTAGAGTGGTAATTCGTCGAATGCAAATAAAAACAACAAAAATACAAAAATAGAAAAATAAAGAAATATAAACTGAAGTAACGGAATAACAAATATCCATCTTATACACTCCTCCGAAAAAAACGAAGACAAAGGTAATAATATCCGCTCCCAAAACACGACAGGAACACAAATAAAAAAAAATCCTGAAAAGGGACCATCCATGCCTTGCAGTTTCACAAAAATGCATATGTGGAAGAGCAAACACACTAAATCATGTAATTGCGTAAATAGAAATAATTGTTCGCAGGGATTTATAAAAATGTGAATACGCAGAATAGAAAAGAGTATTTCGGTAAATTAAATAACAGAATAAAAAATATCTATCTTATACACCGCCCGGAAAAATGAAGGCATGAATAACAGTCACAAAAAGAACGACCGAAACACGAATAAAACAATAGGGAAGCGGACCAACTGTGCAACGCCCTGTAGACACGCGAACTGCGTAACTGGCAGAGTTAGCACATACAATCACTTTACATGTAATCGCTATAACAACCTCTAAAACCTTCTGCCTGCACAAAAATACATATTTCAGTTTTCGGGTTTTATTGCAAATTATTTGCATACAGGAAACAACAATGGCAATTATTATTACAGAAGGAGGTCCCAGAGTTTACACTGCCGAGGGGACCTCCTGTGCCAAGTACAAAATGAAACGCACACGCACGCAGGTAGAGCGTTACAGATCAGTGAAGCAATACATTCGAACCTCGTTGCTATGAAGTAGAATCAGGACAGCAAATTGGTTCGTTATATTCCGATATTCGTTGTGACAATATAGAGGTAAAAATCGGCTCCAACAAATCGAAAATCTGGCTCGCGGGAAAATACTTCATACAAGAACGCATTTTTTTGGCTTGGAATCCACTATAAACAAGGTAACCCTTACCTTTCTCCTTTTTGAATTTCAACCTCATTGAACCAGAACATGAAACGGGAAATTAGCACAGAACAAAGTTCATTTGACAGAACTGGCCTGCGTCTTTATTTATTTGATGAAGGATGTGATCTTCGTCTGGTGGCCACTCACAGCACTGAGTAGGCTGAAGTTTTCCACAGTGTCCACGAGCAAAACGGCCTTTATACTTCTGCTGTTTCGGACGACGTTTTTTTTTTTTTTTTTTTTCATGTAGCTTCGCAGACTCCTCGTCAAATATTTTTTCGCTATATCCGATATCGCGCGAAGTTCTCACGGTTTCAGTTTCGTTATAAAAGAATCAGAGTCATTGAAATAAAGCGTGATCAACCAAAGTTTGTACTTTGTTCGCTACAGCCGATAATTCGCTATATCAGTGTTCGTTTGACGACTTTCAATTGTATTGGCAAATATAAATAGATAGCAAAACACATACTATCAATCGAACATAACTAAACAGAGATCTATGCAATGAAGGGAGAGATATTTCATGGTTGTACATTTGTGAACAGCCGTGCTATTATGTACGCTGTAAATCTGGTGGCTGAGGCCTCAGTCAGGCGACGTCCGCCTTTAGCCTCAGCCTCCCCTTGGTTTTGCCAAGAAATAAAAATCAAATACTAAAAAAAAACCAAGGTTATTGTAGATAATAATTATTTATTACCAGCAGACTGTTGACAACAAGTACTTTTAAGGATTTATGAAATAAGCGTTCAGAATTGATTAATTTCATGTTTGTGGGCAATGAATTCTTAAGTATAGTTCCTAAAAAGAAGACTCTTTGTTTCCCGTAATTTGTGCGCACTTTGTTTTGATCCGCGAATCTAGTATTATTGGGGGTTAGTAATTGTAGGGCAGAGATATTATTAATGACAGTACCTTTATTTCGAATTCGATGAATTAGAAGGCGAGATTTATCTGTAGATTAGGAGGGCAGATGTCTGCACAGGATTGAATGTAGCCAGGCGTACAGCTTGGTTTCCCAAGTGTTGAAGGTGAGACATGTGAGTTTCGTACGTGTTTCCCCAGGAAGGTAGGCAGTATGTGTGGTGGCTGTGTATGAAAGCGTAATACAGTGAGAGCACAACATGCTGCTGGACATAATGGCGAGATTTGATTACCACACGTATACCAAAACCAATTTTTAAGTTAGAAATTAGTTAAGGCACTGAAGGCGAAGTTAAGGCACTTAATCGCAATAATAGCGTAAATGTTAGAAAGAAACACCGCAAAACTACAAAACAATGAAATAACCTAATAGATTTGGCTATCCATGACTAAATATGGCTATAAACAATCCAGAATGACGACAAATGGCGTAATAACAGTAGGCAGTTGCCTGAATTTCTGCAATTTTGTTGACGGGCCAAAAAAAAAAAATACACGGAACCCTAGCCATATAGAGTTCCGCTGTAAAAAAAGTTCAATCAAAGGCACCATTTATGACGTCCATATCTAGCCACACTTTAATTCGATGTACGCCTGCATTTAGAAGTGAAAATTAGGATATGGGAGATAAAACGCTCATAATACGATGAAATGACGTAGTTTATAACATGCATATCTAGGCACGGCTCCGAGAGTTCCCACAATTCGTTGGACCTTCCGACTTGTAGGATCCTTTCACCATTTCGACCTTTCGAAACAGGTTATTATGCCTAATTACAAAATTAGCGCTAAGATGTGTGATTCTTGAGACAAACCGACCGACTCTCGCAAATTCTTTTCCTCTGATGGCTATAAAAACAAGGAGGGCAGACGTAATTGTAAGGTAACGTAACTATACACGCACTCTCTCCCACGCCTTGTGTTTGTCTTATTTAGATCATTTGTGGCCCAAGTGTAACTTCTGCGTGTGGAATGTATTACATATCGTGCAAAGCGTTCAGCCGATCCCCATTTTAACACGTAGTTGCGCTGCACACAGCCGTATTTTAAGGTGTTCAAACACCCCCCCCCCCCCCCCTTGTTTCACCCTCGCTCCCTTTTTTTAGTAAGGACACCTTTTAATGGTCTCTTCCAATGGAGAAGATTTTTACACCCTTTTTGGCAACTGAGGGCGTACAAAAGTTTAATCTGTACGTCGATGCGCGAGTACATCGTCACATTACGCGCTCATGTGGTTGGGCCTGGAGTCGGCTGAACTTGCCGAATGTCCTTGCAACGGCTTCATGTAGCAGCCTGACAGCGGCAAGTTTTCTCCTCTTACTGGCGTCGCATGATTGATTGATTGATTGATTGATTGAATGAATGAATGAATGAATGAATGAATGAATGAATGAATGAATGAATTTCAAGTGTCATCCAGATCCCATGGTCATGTGCGGCATCTTCATAGTGCTGCATTGATATATATCTCGACGATTGAAAGACGCATGGCTTTGCGGTCCAGCGTGATGTCACTGAAGGCTGACATTAGGGAAAGACGGGGAAGCAATATAAGCATGACTGTTCGTAGCGAGGAGCATTACTTTGTTGCTGTATCTCTTCACTGGTGCAGAACAAGGTTCCACGCCCAAACGATCGTCTAACAAAAAGAAAATTATGCGCAGTCTTAATGCGCTAGAGGGAAAACGCCCGTTCGTGTTAAGCAGCTTATGTTTAAAAACCAACGGGCAGTCTTTTTTTTTACTGGTGGCCGCTGCCTTTTGTGTGTTTGACTGGAAAAATTCTGCTCCGGTGGGAAGGGTCTTAAAATGTGACCCCGTCGGCCTTTTTCCCAGCTCTAGTTCCAGCGGCACGATCAAACGCAGCTTTTCTTTTCTGGCACGAAACGAGGGATCTAGGCGAACGTGAAATCGAATACACTGATTTTACAATCTGCTTTCGTTGCACATGTATATATATATTATAGTGTGTGTGTGTGTGTGTGTGTCTGTGTGGCAGGCGAAATTGAAATTGGAAAAATGGATTATCCTATTTGGCAGTCGACGTAATTCCTACCTCGTGCGACATTTTATCTCATTTTATCTTCCTGTTTTTATTCTCTGCAGAGCGTACATGCTCACCATGCTTTATCTATATTCCACAAGGACTATACAAGATTATGGGACCCCCGCACGGCACAATTCACTTATTGAAGTAGAGAATTGGTTTGCATTGATATAAATGTTAACTGTAGTGGGATTGTCAATAATATCGACCTAGCATTTGGGCAGTCGATCATTACGCTTGTCAGATTAGGGTCTATCAAGGAATAATTTAATCAATCAATCAACTGGTTCCTTCAATGAAAATCAAAAATTAATTTAAAAATTGTGAAGCATATGCCGTGGTGTTTGCATGAGAGTTTAAAGGACCGATACCCATCAGACTCACAGCATTCAAGTAATCGATTGCCCTGCATTTTAAACCTTTCAAAATTGTACCTTTTGTGGGCCCGCGTAGCAATGAAAAAGTAAATGAAAGGCAATGAGAGGGGGGGGGGGGGGCGTTAACGTCTCGAAGCTACATATGGGCTATAAGGCGGGCCGTAGTGTAGGGCTCCGGGTTAATTAGACCACCTGGGGAATGTTTAACGAGCCTAGAAATCTGTCAAAAATGCTGTGTCAGAAAAGCTGCCACTGTGGCCAGAATCGAATCCGCGTTTTCGGGATCAGCAGCACAGCGGGTTAGTCACTGAGCTACCGCGGCGGGTTCAGTGGTAAGAATGTATCAATTAATCAATCAAATTACTGCTAAGAATTTATCTAAGTTTTCTTATATGGCATAACAGCTTTTGCTTATTGGAGAGCCAGATCCTTTGACTAAAAAACAAAAGCTAAACAAAACGTTTAGATGTGTTTTTTCCCATCTCGGGGGCGATAAGGTAGCGAAAATATAGACATCAAGTCATTGTGTGACGACAGTTTGGGACGTCACTGCGGTCACGCAGCCCACAACCCGCTTGGTAAACCTGGCAATCAGAGTTGGTGTGGCCCGGGGGCGGCCTAAATTCTTATCTCCAAGCCACGACCGGGATCTAGACTATCCCTGGCATTCTGAATCCTTCCTCCACTCTAGCCTCCAGTGGAGAAGCTCCTTGAAATCGATTTCCTCATGCATAAGCATTGCGGAATACTCCCCTCAGCCGAATTTTTGGAGGGATTCAGAATACGGCCTTATGTTTCACGATATGGACTGCTTTGTCGATGACCACGCGCAAATGGCACAAACGTTCGCTTTTCCGTTGAAAACTACGGGCGAACATTCAGAGCGCGCCCATGCGCGAGCTCCTGAGGCCAATCAGCTTCGAGAGTGGCCCCCACGCACTCTTGAGCTCATAACCAAATTCTCAACGAGTCAGTTAAGAACATTAGGGCTAAGCGAATGCATGGCAAAGTGCTATGCGATTGTGTTGGGTACATGATAAAACGTAGGCATCACCCCTTCTCCACCGTGTTCTGTGGTACCACGGTGATGGGTCCCTGGCTCACTAGCAATTATTGCGTCACCGGTTGGCCGCCAGTATACCAACCGGTGACCCACCAGCGGGTAACCAACGACCCACTGCTGGCCGCTGGTTACCCATGGTAAACAGTGGTAAACAATGATTCAGCAGCAGGACCAAGGGCGGGACTCTGCTTATAAAACCGTTTAATGACCCTTCTTTCCTCTTACCTGATGACGGGGATAGCTCGGTGCCTCCGCTCGTCTTCTCTCTTTCTTTTTGTAACATCCTGTTGTCGCGACCGCAATGCTTGTGCATATACGCCTAAAGACGTGGGAATCAAGCACGGTCGAAAAGTACACTAATAGTAAGTTAGTAGCCTGGTTCCGATCCGTTAAGCAATTCAGTCACTGGTCGTTAGCAGCTTAATTTTCCACCGGTACTTTGTATTCCGAATGCTGCTTCCTAATGATGGTCTTCTTTACGATCAATGAAGTTCTAACACAGCTCTGTTTCGAGGCGGGAAAGCAGTTGGAGGCTTTCTTGTGTCCATTTCATCTTCCTCGCCGGCATTATCGGGAAGGCTCGTGCCCCAGCTGTACCTTACGTGTCGTAGCTCGCCACCAAAGTGAAATACCGAGTTGCGTTTGGTCGGAATGACTGGCTTCGTCTTCTTGTGAAACCTGTAGTAGCCCTTGACACGGTGACGTTGCTTCCTTTGAGGGGGTCGATCATGTCGGCGAACTCGCGGTCGGAAGCCATTTCGGTCTCTGTCAGGCTACCAAATAACGCGTCGTCTTCCTCAGGAACCGAAGGTGGTTTTTACAACCCATTGTTTTAAAGCGAAGCTTTCTATGGCCCACTTACGCCGCAGATCGTAACACTCAAACCCACCGCACGAAAAGCCAACTTTGTACAATGGGTTTTCACAAAGAGCACATGATGACGGTGGTCATGATGAGGGTGAAACGCGAAGCGCCTCAAGAAAGAAAATGCTTCCCATGGTAGGTATCGAACCTGGGGCGATATTCTTGTGATTGTCCGTTTTGCATCAGTCTTATTGTGAATTACTTCCACTTGTAGGCGGGCTTTGGGTTAACTTCTGCGCAACTGTTCTTGCAAACACATTTAAACGACTAAACCTATTTTAAACTACCGTTATGTGTTTATTGTTCCGCCAACGAACCAACAACAAGGTGAAGAAAAATCGTCTCCTCCGAGAAGCCGCGGCTCGTGCTTGCATGGCGTCACATCCGGGTGTTCGCTTTGAGCCAATGAGGGCTTGCTCAAAACGGACACTTTTGAAACGGACACAAAACGGACGAAAGACGAGAATACCGCCCCTGGTTCCCTCGCGTTTTGAAGCCGACGCCTATCTCATTGCGCCATTCCGACGCGGTCGAAGCAGTTTGGATTTGGTACTTTTTCTTTAACTCATGTTGCCCAAGAGAAAGCTTCGCGTTTTAACCATCTTTTTTCTTAAGAAGGGGGCGTTAATTTTTTTCTTGCGTTCAAGGTGAAATTTCTACCCGGGTTTCCGACATTTCCAGTAGGAATTTTAGATGATGGTGGCGTCAAATTCCTGCAGGTACAGACTCCAACACACGAGACGGCCAGACCGTCCTTCGAATCGCCGAGCCAACACAGAGCATGGTGGTTTTTTGCCACGTTAAATTATCTTCCGTGGTCGTATTGGCCTAATTTACAAATCGCCCGAATAACGCAAGACAATCCTTTTTTTTTTTTTAGGGGCGGTGGGGGGGGGGGGGGGGGCTGAATAGTTTTTCCCTTCATTTGAGAGAACGCGGCTGGCGTGAATGACTACTTTCTCTCAACGTTTACCTTTCGGACGAAAGCTACGGATAGGGCTTTCTCATTTGAGCCTGTGTGCATTTCTGTCCAGGCATATTCCTCGAAATCTGAAAGAACAGGCGGGAAGTGTAGGCGATTTTTAAGGTCGAAAATGACTTCTGTTGTGCTTCCTCCTAGCAAAAGGCACGCTGTTCTTCGTCAAGCGCGCGAAGGGTTCGGCTATGCTTTCGAAGTTTTCGGCGAAGGAGCGGTAGTGCACGCACAGTCCGAAGTATCTTTGCACGTCCTTGTTGTCCTCGGGCCCCGGCCTGTAGCTTATTAGCTTATTTTTCGCTTGGTCAGACTGGAATCCTTCCACGTTGACGACGTGGCCCAGAATATTCAGTTCCTTGTGCGCGAACCCACACAATCCAGGCTTCAAAGTTAACCTCGACTTTCGAACTTGCCTAATTCCAGGCTTTAGACTTGCAAAAGGCTCGGCCAAGCTCAGGGCGATAACAACAACGTCGTCGACGTAGGCAAGGCAGGTGAGCGGCTTTGGGCAGGCTATCACACTTCCATGAATCTTAAGAACATCGTTATTGCCGGGCACAGTTTAAACGGTCTCGCCTTCAAGTCATACACACCGTGGCGTTATAAATGCGGTGTTCTAACGGTCTGTCTCGTCCGTTCCCATTTGTCAGGACGTGGTTTGCAGAACCATGGAAGAAAAGTACAACGTGAGGCTCAACTGGTCCAAGGATTCGTTCATTGGGATAACTGGCAGACGTCTTTTTTGGTGAGTTTGTTCAGCCATCGATAATTGATGCAGAACCTAAGTGTGCCAGCTTTTTTCCTCATGAGCACACCTTGGGAAGCGTAGGGCCTTTGCCATGGTTGTATGATGTGGCCACTGATTGTTTCTGTATCTTCGGTCCGAGTAGTCTCGCCTTCGTGGAAGATACATAGTAAGATAACTGTAGCGTAGGTGCCCTGTAGATTAGGGTTAGTTGGCACTGGTTCATGATGGAAAAACAGCGCAAAGACGACGGACTTAGAAAAGAAGGGAGACAGGACACGCGCTGACTAGCAACCGAATTTTTCAATCCAAAGAAATGGGTGAAAGGAAATGGAGAAGCCATGGAGAGGGGTCAGAATGAAGGTAAACGAAAAAAAAAAAAAGTGGTCGCCATCTCGCCCTGCGGAACTGGATGTTCAGTAAAGCTGTTGTAAACCACTAGAAATGGTGATGGAGGGTGGTATGAAATGTTTCTCGTCGTCTCGGCTGGCTTGTCGCTTGCGCTCGGCTAGTGTCACTAGATAAGGGTACAGAGTATCGGCGCTCTTTTCTCCTAATGTTCCGTGCCGCCGCCATGATCATTGGTCAGTTCGCATTACGTGACATTTGTTTACACTGCGACGGTTCATGGAAACCGCCGTTTTGTTGTTTATCCGTCTAAGCCGGTCAACTCTGGTAGGCTTAGCTTGTCCTCCCTGCTGTTCGGCTACGCACGACTGACGTCGTTCCGAATGCGAATTAAAGATAACGCGGGTAACAGCATTTCAGCAGCAGAAGTGTCTCTAAAGATGCCGTTTTGCTGCATCTTCAGTAGTGTTGTTAACAAATTACCCGGTCGAAGTTAACGGAGGGGCTGTAGATGCGGCAGTCTCTCAACACTGATGAGAGCCAACATGGTCGCCGTTGCTGACTTGCCTGTCTTAGTGGCGGTACCCTAATACCTTATCTACTGACACTACGCTCGGCTTCTGTGGCGGAAAATGCTCGGTCATGCCTAGCCTGTCGCATGCGCTCGGCGTCTTGGGCAAGAACTGCTCTATTTAGGGACACTAGTCGTGTCAAGCCTTCAGGGATAATCAGCAAACATAATCTTAACTACGAACACATGGTGGGGGGTTCCCATTGTTCACAGGCTCCTTATCATCCATAAGGCGGTTATGTTGCTTGTTTTATGGTTTCCTTAAACAAATTCCTAGCTCTATGCTTTATCTCCTCCTCAACAAATCCGACAATCGCTTGGTTAGGGTTGTGTGGGCACGACTGCAGTAGTAGCACAGCCCGTTTCTTTCATAGGGCGGAAGTAATGTTTTCATGAACTCAGTCTTGAACAAAATCCAGAGTGATTTTATAACCAAACAAGCACTGAATCTTCTATGTAGAACACTTTCCATATCGTTAACTCGTCGTCCTGGTGGATTAACATGCCGGTCTGCTGGACTTATTCGAACTAGGACCATTCAAAGGTGACCCATAAAGTGATGGCGGCTCCCGAACACTATATCTGAAACTTCGAGATAACTGGCAGCGTCGGTCGGCAAGGCTCCGGCAATCACACTCCGATAATTGAAAACAGGAACATTCGTACACCCAGTCCAAATCTACTTATTTTTTTCCCGCACAATACACTGCTGTATGCAAATTTTCTCCACAGCTAGCTACCCTCCAGTATATAATTATGGAATACGCTTACAACCTAGCCCTACTATTCCTCTAACCCCATTCCTTCTTTAAGCTCTGGGAGGCACTGTCGACCATCTGTCGACTGGAGGGCCAGACCTTTCTGTTGACCCGGTCAAAGATGGCTAGGGTAACACATAGATTCCCGGACTAGAGTTCCACTCCCACTATTGTGGTCATTAAAAGGTTTCTCTCCCTCTCTCTTACCTATGGCTGCAGCACTTGTCGATCGTGTCGGCCATGACATCCTTTCTCAGTGTCTCTATCATCGTACCAAACTCGTGTGGTGGACCTTCATGTCGGCGGCCGGCAGAGCTTGATTTTGCTTGGCGACATACTGAAGGCTTAAGGTACATTACCCAACACCTACAAGACGTCACTTAGGAAATAACGACGCAACGTAATTGCAGTAATTAAAACTTGTTGAAGTAAAAAATCAGCTTCGCAATAAACTATAATAATAGCACAAAACGTTGAAGAAGCAGTCAAAGTGACGTGCAAAGTCGGCCATCGACGAATCAAATGCCGCGGCGTTTTCTCTGCATGCACTTATCTGGCACCGCAGTACTTTCCAGAAACATTCAATGTGATCGAGGACATTTGCGATCAAACAAGAACCGTCTAGTGGAGGGACGAACACGCTGCACTCTTTATTTACCAAAAGAGACAGCCGGGTGCGACCTAACACCAGGAGGAAAACACGAATGCCTCGCTTTACGCACGGGATATGCTAACCCTGCGCGGCAAGGTGCTGGCAACAAAACATAAACAAAACGATTTATAAAGCATTTTTCGCGCCTCTGTCTGTCTGTCTGTCTGTCTGTCTGTCTGTCTGTCTGTCTGTCTGTCTGTCTGTCTGTCTGTCTGTCTGTCTGTCTGTCTGTCTGTGCGGTATACATGAACTGATCCTTCAGACTGGTGCTTTTGTTAGTAATACAATGACAACTGCCACCAGGTTCACTCTTGGTGTGTAGATTACCAATTACTTTTGCCGACTATCCCGTACTGGCAGCCGCGGACATAGTCTACCTGGCACTGGAGACGAAAATAAAAAAAACAAAATTATTATTACCAAATATAGTATCACTATTGTAAGTATGTTGTATCATAGAATTATACAGATTCGAAGAACACGGGAAAGCCTTTAAAGGTTGAATAGCTGGCAGATTCGGTGCTACCGAAGTCATCAAGTAAGGAGGGAGCTTGGGGTTCGATTCTTGATCTACACAGAGAGAGCAAGGAATGCGGAAGAATTTTTTAAAGGGTCACAAGCGATGTAATCAATCTAAACAAGAGGCACAGGTTAAAATTAGTGCAATAATATGCATCAATATATAGCTACGCGATGGCGAGTTGAGATTTTCTACGAGGGTGCACGAGAGTGGTTCGAGACCTTTACGCATAATTCGGAGAGAATAAAGCATATGAATGCGCATTAGAATGAAGCATACGAATGCGGAATAGGCATTCGGAATCACCAAGACTGAATTTATCTGGCTGAATCACTGGTTGAATATATCTAGATAAATAGCCTAAAGATAAGGAATAAGTTCTTCCGCAATAGATGGAATAGGAAATTGGCATGAAAAAGCTCCAACAGTAAACCACAAATTAAACTAACTTTTTTACAAACGCCAATCGACAAAGGATTGCTCAGCATGTTGAGGTGCTTAGTAAGTTTAAGAACAGTGATCACAGGGTGGTCAGTATTAGACTTAGGCTAGATGTGTGTGGGAGTTTAGGCCCTAGGGAGAGAGAGCTTTGTGCAGAGAAGAGCGACCGCGTAGATCACAAGCTTTAATGACGACTAAGAAACGGATAAAGCAGCTCGAGCAAGCCGCAGACTGATGACGGGCAGCGATGATGAATATGTTACCGGTGCAGCAGCGATGGTGATACGAAAGTTTCGACAATGTGAAAAGGTACTGAAAGAAACTGGCTGGCAAAGACAAGGAAACCTCACTTGGTGTCAGTAAGACACAGGGCGCAGGAGTTCAGATTAACGATTCAGGACAAATTTGCAGTCTTAACTACAGAGGGTGAAGATAGCGAAGAAGTACTGTTGACAACTTAACATCGGTAACTACCGAATCAACAGCAGGTGTAGGAGGAAGGGAACCTAGAAAAATAAATTGGTAGACCACCTTAGACAATGAAGGAGTCCTCGCGAAGCTTATGTACGTGTAAGAGCCAAGAACCAAGGAGCGGATAGAATCGGTGGAGCTACCGAAACTGATGAGCTGAAGCAAGGTTAGTGACATCTGTACCTATGACATGATAAAGATTTGGAGAGATTAAGAAGCATTTAAAAAGCCGTACGTTTAAGAGCAATGAAGAATTAACTTACGCTGGCCAAATGTAGACTGTATGCGCTGAAAGAAGAAAGAGCTAACATTACGCGCAACATGGGTAAGATAACGAAATTAACTGAACTGTTCTGTGCTTAGCTCACGCTAGCAGCGTTCTGCCAGGTGACAGTACTTAACGTACTAACGTTCCAAAAATAACTAAACTCGACGTGGAAAAGAGGTTTAACGGAGACAAAACGAAGGAAAGCTGCAGGAGACCGCGAAATAACCGTGGATCACCCAAAGATGGACGCCACATGGTAACGGAAAAGCTTGCAAAATTATTCTCAGAATGCCTCAACACTTAAGTATACCGCTGGCCAAGAAAAAGTCAGCATAATTGCGGTTCACGAAGAGGGTGATGTCAAAAATCACAAGAATCACCGGCCAATCAGCCCACTTATATATAAGATGTTTACCAAGGCAATATTTAACCGTATAGGGAATTAACACCCTAGATTTCTCACAACATGCTACACACAATTTAAGAAATTCTACTCACCCATTGATGAAGTTCACGTCCTCATTGAGCTAATAGAGAAGTCCTCGGTAGAAACCCCTTTATGAGGCATTTCAATGGTACTAAAAAAGAATTTGGCAGAGTAGACACCTTCACAGTGCTGGAAGCTTTGAGAGACCAAGGAAAAAGAAGCATTGCAGAAGACGTTTGGAGGACGACATACATAAGGTATGCACACGCAGAATATTCCTTCGTAAGGATACGTAGATTTCTTTATGAGGAAGGCAGTGAGGCAAGGAGACAGTATCTCTACAAAATTGTTAACGGCCTTTGTAGAGAGCGTACTTACGAAGCTTGAATGGAGGAAGTCAGGGATACGAGTCAATGGAATTATCTGACACACTTGAGATTTGCGGACGGCATTGTCTTTTTCAGAGCTTCTGGAGCACACATGGTATAAATGCTACAGGAAATGCGCTGGAGAAGATCCGTCCTAAGACTCAAATGTATACGGCGAAATAGAAAGCAATGTTAAGCAGACGTGCCGGAATCCTCAAATCCTGCAAGTTTTTCTTGTTTCAATATAATAACGAGACAAACCACTTCAACTTCATTAAACCTCAGATCTTAATCGAAGTTCGGCGAGATATATATTCCAAAGCCTCCCTTGTCACCGTGTTGCCACCGCCGTGCCGAGCAGCATACAAAATCGATGCAGGCGCTGCAGGCGCAACCAGAATGTCAAAGCTACAGAATGTCGCAAGCAATGAAAAGACAATGAACACAGTGTGCATAAAAATGACAGAAAAATACTTAACGAAGAAGTACGAGGGTGAGAGAACTTATTAGAAATCGGGACACTGCCGCAGGGAACGCCCAGCGGGACAATGACTCCTGTGCGTTCGCAAAATCAATTGGCGGCGGGAGGAAAACCCGCAAAGCTTGCAAACCGAGAGGACACCCCAGTAAACAAAGCCCAAATGCGCTCCGCATTCGGTGTTGATGCGTGTGCGACTTTTTCGAGTGAGGGAAACTTTTCGCGCCGCGTTGCACTACAGGGGCCGGCGTGGCCGTGACGTCAGAGCTTCCGGAGCTGTCTGACGCTGCGATGGCAGCTTGGACTTCTGTACTGACCGCGAAACAGAAGTTTGGGACGAAGCAGAGAAAATAGGAAGACGACAAATTCAGGCAACGCCGGGACGTATACGTCTGAGCACGCGGATATCGGAGGCCACCGGTGGCGAGGGCTGCTTCATGAGGTGGAAACGTCGAAGCCTCGGTTTGTTGAGCCATGCTTGGGAAAACATGACCTGCTGGCCCCACACGAACGGGTATGAGACAAACCTCGTTAAGATTGCGCTGTTGCCTTCAGCTCGCTCTTGTATATCATCTGTGGAGAAGTAGACAGATCGAAGGTTCCTGATTGTTCAGTGGCGGCACGTGGATCGAATAAACAACCGTGTTTCGGCCGCTTTCCTCCGGCGATAGATCCTTGCGCGCTGTCGTTGAAACACGGTGCTTCCATTAGCCGACACTCTCAGTGTGCGCACCGCGAAATCTTCAAACTCGAATATTACGTGCCGAAGCAGGCGACAGGCCGATTATGCGTGCCGCCGAGCAGCGATATGCATAATCGAAGCCACCTTAAATTTTTCCAACTGCACGTTCTCAGACGTGCCGCCCGGAAACCTAACGTGAGGTCTCGTACACACTAGTGGGATCCGTCAGATACTTCACGCCATCGTGTGCACACGTGTATTCAGCCTGAAATGACCCCTTAGGTCCCCGTAACGAAATCCATCAGCTGTTTTTGCTTATATTTATTTTTTTTGCGCACCAATAATCCACGCAGCGCGTGCCATGCACGTTCATGACCGCTCACAAGGCCCAATATTATATGCACTTTCCTTTATTTCACATTGCATGGGCAGTGCTGCTGAAAACACCGCTGCGTGCGCGACTTTACCTGTACCCCGGGTCTTGCAGTGCAACACAATCCCAGTGGTCTTCAGCAGTGCTCACATGAATGACACCACGCTGCAGATATGCTTGCATCAAGCACAAGCCAGAGACCAGTCTTTATTATCTCGAATAACCAGTTCACCATTCAAAGCACACAAGGGCGACGATTGTCGCCAAGGCAGAAAACAAATCGAAAGAACGAAGCATACAAAGCGAGAGATACACCAGGACTTGTTCTCGAAATTAAAAAGGTCCACGATTGATAAATGTTCATGCGCGTCAATTGATCACATTCCCGGATGAAGTACTTGATGCGAAGTTATTTATATTGTACAATTAAAATACGCTGGCAGAAAAACGGTACGCTAGCCTAATGCAAATGCCAAACAGCATAGAGCTACTTTGTCAGAGCCTTTGAAAAAATTATTAAATGGAGATGATAAAGCTAAAACGTCTAGAGAAAAACAATCCAAGGAACTTGCTGTACTCGGCCTGCGGCAGTAATGCACACAACGAGCCATGTGGCAAAATAGCTTCGCAGTGTGAAGGGCTGATGTTACGTTAGTTGAGAGAGGCTTTCTGGAAATGAGATGACAACGCGATTCGCACGATCATCTTGCTTTATGCGGTAGCAAAATCGTTTGTCACCACTCCCTTTATAAAGAGGTCATCAGTGCTCAGGCCTGAACTGCTCTTTGCGAATTCCACGAAGCGGCTTGTCCATAGGCTCACGCCACTAATACTAACCCGGGAAAACAAACGACTTTTCGCGCACACATTTCGCCACGCTACTGTTTCGTTTATTTCATTTACCGTCGTCTTAAAATTACCTATACGGGGAGTAGGGCGAGGGGGGGGGGCAATAATGTAAGTGAAATAGGTATCTATGCGCGTGGTTACGGATGCTTTGTTAGTTAAGAGACCGCGGTCATCTTGCCTAATCTATTCGCAACGAGCGCACATTTGCGGCCGCGTGCGGCCCGTTGAACGCGATCGGCACCAGTGATAATACTTCGCCAATATTTCTCATGACGCCGTCCGTGTTTGGGGGAGCGGGCGGGTCGCCGCCGAGCCGCAGTCGGCGGAGAGGGAAGTTTGGGCTGTGTTGTGCCATCGCGAGGTGCACACCGCCCCGTCTCCTTGGAAACCGAAACCGACAACAATGGCAGCACATGAGGAGAGCGGTGCGTGCGAGACACGCCATGATTATTTCAGGGGTGGGCAACCGGCGAAGAGCGCTCCGGATGCCTCCGGGTCAGCCAGCCGGCGGTCCGGCGTTCAGCCCTCCCTCGCACTGCCGCTGCGTATACCCGCGGCGTAGCGCAAAATGCGATGCTTGCAGCGTCTTCATTTCGTCTCGAACAGGACTGAAACGCGAAAGAAAGCGCGCCGCAAAGAGTTCAGAGCGGATTCTTAACGCGCCGAGTGTTCAGTTTTCATTTTTCACGCCAGGCGCACCATAGGCGAGAATTATACCTCATCCGTACGCCTCATTTTTATTCGCTATGCGTTTTTCTAAAGAGGAGGCATGGGGGAATAAATGCGCAGAGTGCTTTTTTTTCTCGTTATTTTTCTACCATTTAAGCGGGAAAGTACTTGGCAAAAGCAACTTCATTCAGCGTTCACCGACCGTCTGCGCACCGAGCATAAAAATTATGACCAGCTTTTCGCGTTTCATTTTTTGTGGGGACAGGGCCGCACACGAATGTGTGGGCTGAATGTGCATCGCTTTTCACGTTCATGAGTTTGCTGCTCTTCGTGGAATAGGGCATCATTCAGCACTGAAGACGACGGTGGCCGAGACGTCTTCGTGTGGAATCGGCTCTTTGATAGCTTATCCAACTACGCGTCGCCCGTAGACGACTTTACTTCACTCCAAAGAAAAACTTAGAAATGGAAAGGAAAAATTCTTAGACAGATTATATCGTACCCAAAAAGTTCGCGTCATAAATTTTTACGATCTGTTCAACGGGGATGTCATGGATGATCTGCCATATAGACTTGCTAAACGGAATCATAGAGCTTTTTTTATTTTTTGGATAACCCTTAATCTTGCACTTAGATGCTTGAATACCTAATTTGGACTTACCGTGGGGCAAAAATTTGGTGCCAAGCTTCCGCTCTGTGAAGAAGCATAGCCAGCGAAGCTGGGCACAGTCTAAGGGGCTGCACGTCACAAAACACGTTTCTGTGCAGTTTGCGATTGAGCATGCCTCCCAGCTAATTAATCTTAGAACAACTAGTTTTATTCTATGGGCCTCGTGCACTGCAGTTTCAAATAAACTTGTGGCGCCACCTGGGAGCGGCGGCGGAATTTTTTCTGAAGAACAAAATAAACATATACAGCAGTTCGCTACGCGGCCTAATTTAAACAACAACCGTAAAATAAGTATACAACAATTACCACGTTTTTTTTAATTCACAATTGTTATAATAATAGAAATATTACGCTGACGAGTTGTGCGGGAGTACCAGCCGAAATAATTTAGAAAGCGCCCCTTCTCCAATAAAAGCAGACGACAGTACACGGATCAGCTGCCTGTGACGCCGACGTTCACGAATCACATAGTACCCGAAAAGAAATAAAAAGAACAGATCCATAAATGCATTTGCGTATGTGCACGCTACTTGGCGTAAGACCGCTGCAAAAAAAAAATATGCCATGTATCCAGGGCATATTTTTGTAGTGCCTCAAATAGCCTTCGGTGTGCACGCATCTGTGCACGCATCAGATAATACATGGAACAACCCACGGATATGCATGCTTGAATTGTACGTAGTCATACCAGCAAAATATGAAGCTTTAAAATAAAAACACAAACGTAAATATTCACGCTACACTGCGACACAACCGTAAACAGATGGACACACACCAGCCACAATTCGGAGACTCGCATCTACACTTTTATTGAAAGGACTCTCAAATATCTCAAACATGTACAACTTGTAGTTTGCGTTTGAAAAACGAGTTCAAGTGGGGCTTGTTGCGCAAAATATTTTTGCTGACAAAGATAAATTGCACCAGCACAACTATTCACGCTGGCATGTAGTCATGCCAGCGTAGTCACACAAACATCACGTACAACTCTGTCAGCTTTGAAACAATCTCCATTATTCAAAATGGTCTTTTTTATCAAGGGCACTCCGAATGCGAGAGAAATCATTCGTGCACAATTAAAGCTCCTGTTGTGCGATCTACCATATCTGTGCCCGTGTCTTTGTCGAGAGATAAACAATTGGTAAATAAACGTTCAGAGGCTTTCATGAAAGCCTCGTCTCGCGCATCTACGTCCAAAATTATTCGCATATTAAGTACGCATTTATAAAGCTATGAAAGCACTTCAAAAAACATTGCGATATTTTTATGAGCCCATCCAACGAACTCATCGTAGTTTCAGCAGTTTGAGGTAGAGTTTACTCAAGCAGTTGGCATTTTCATATACCTGCCTCTACAAACTTGAATCTTCGGGCGCTTGAAGCCGCTTATCCTTGGTGTCGCAATATACACACAAACCTTTCGCCGCGATTTCGCACACACAACACATCAAATCACTTCATGACATGTACAAGGCACAGTGGAGTGTATACACGGGAGAAATTCGCTTCTGTAAGCACCATGAAGTCGCGTAGTCGGTCTTCTCCTCACAATAAGCTGTCCGCCAACTGCTTGATTATGCCAGCAGTTCTAACCCAGCCGTTCTGATCTAACGCTCAATAAATTAAATCCACCAAAGCGACCACAGCAACCAAGGCGTTGCTGGCGTCATTGGGGCGTTATGCCGTTATTTCATGCTCTTCGGGGGCCGGCGGCCCCACAAAACATTTTCCACTGGTGGAGCGATCACACCCTCCCTCACACATACATTATCGCTTCCGGGAGGCGATGTACACACAGACGCACACTCCTGCACTCCTCTCGTTCTTTTGGTAACATCGCGGGCTCCCGTCTTTTTATTTTATCTTTTATTTGGGCGGCGCTGCTGGTATTCAGTGGAAGCCGTTGCGAAATGACAGCGTGACCGCGCGCTGCGCGGAGACAATCCCGCGCTTGTATAAAACTGTTTTTTGTGTGATGCATCGCTTTCCTGTCGCCTTTGCGAACCATATTCTATTTAATAAAGTACCGTTTGGCTGTTCGTATCGCATGGCAACAGAATAGTGGTCATTTCTTTTTTCTCTTCTAATAATCGTACTGCGCGGAATACTATCCTCCGGACGTCGTTTGCTCACGGACTTCAGAAATTATGCCTCCGTTGCCCGCAAGATGGCGCTGAACACAGCACATCACTGGCGCCACCATACAAGCGCACGAGGCCCATAGGCGAGAAACATGGGGCTGTCCGTTTCCCTCCCGCCTCGTAGGCATCTTACTGTCTGTGTAACAGCCAAACCGCTCGACCATGGAGAGCAGAAATCAGGGCGCATCGGGCCGTTGAACGTCCGCGTCGAAATCTCTAACGGGCACGTCACCGGTGTTGTTGTTGTTGTTTGATTATTCAAAAGGAAATTAGAGGGGTAAGGTGCGCTGCGGATGCACAGGGTACACCTGCATGTAACGCACTGCGAGAGAGAGAGAGAGAGAGAGAGAGAGAGAGAGAGAGAGAGAGAGAGAGAGAGAGAGAGAGAGAGAGAGAGAATTTATTGATGTAAGGAGAGTAGATGTCCTGGGGAGGGGTAAAAAGGCAGGCGGTAGGAAGGTAGGAGAAAGAGCAATTGAGCAGATGTTCACTGTTCGCACAAAGTTCTCTGTTCAGGCAAATTCATGCTGTTCATCTGGAGTTCTTGGTTCACTCAATGTTTCGCTAGTCACACAAAATTAACTAGGGAAGATGCGGCGTGTATGGTGCACTCTAGGGGAATCGGATAGACTGCTACACCATTTTGAAGAGACCACTCCCAAGGGCGCATTGGGTAATCATTTTGAGAATGGTGTAGGTGAGGTAGAACGTCTGCAGCGCCGCCGTAGCGGGAATCATCAATCACTTGCAGGCGGGAATGCGTAGCTGACGAGCCAAACAAAAGAGCACCCGATCCGCAAGTCGCATGAAGCCTGGGTGGGCGTGCATGCCCCCCTCCCTTCCCCTGCACGCATAAACCTGCAAGTACGGGCAACCGGTGATGTGCCCGTGCTTACATGTGGAAGACATGCACCTCCGAAAATGTCGCTGCGGAAGCCCTTCACGCTGGAAAGGAAAAACATTGGCGGAAACGTCACACCAGTAGCTCTTCAAGAAGGAACACAAAACACAAGCTCTTGTTTGTACTTATGCTTATTAGCTATATGCATATCCGGGTATACATGCTTAACACCGACGGACACATTTTCCCCCATAACCTAGACATAGATAGCTTCGCTGCAAAAACTGAGAGCACTTATTGTGCGCGCCGTATTCTTACGCAGTACGACTATATTTATGCCATTACGCTAGAGACCCGGATAAACGCAATTCAAGAGCCAGAATATGCTAAACGACCAATGTTTGTAGTGATTGAGGTATTCTACGGCACCGTCACTAACTTGTGCCTGGCCCGACAGTGATTTACATTTACTCACCCCGTCCGCTCTTCTGAGTTCCGCTAGAGAGGTCATTATTGGCCTCGAGGACATACCGTGGCGCCACCTACGAGTGACGTCACTTGTAGGACGCCGAATCGTGTTGTCGTCTGCTACAACACATTTCCCGTGTGTATGCGGAAGCGTGTTTTCTTGTTGTGGCCACCGTCTCGCCCCCTCTTGTGGATTTGTTGCAAATTACCAAAAAAGTTGTCTGTAAACCAAATAATCCAGGCCAGCAATCAGCGACTCGCTTGTTCCCGGCGATACCGCCGCGACCCACAGCTCTTACATACGCAGCCAGCTAACGCCAAGGACGATGCAGCTGATGCGGAGAAAAGTACGCTGTAAATTCATTATGAAATACTTGTGACGGTACATCTGTGTGCAAGGAAACACCTTGTAACAGCGACGGAAACGCGTCGCTCACTTATGATCTCACCGCGCGAACTGCTCGTATTGCCTGGTAAATGCATGAATGACTACGTGAGAACGGTGATCAGATTGCTTCGCCGCACATGCTTAAAAGTATTGTTATGGTCTGCAGTTTGGCTTAATCAGTGCCTATTTCCCCTACGATGTTTTTATAGTCATGCCCGGATTTGATTAACGATCACTGCCGTAGCCTGTGCTCTGCACGGATGATGTTTACATTTGGCGACAACTTGTCCGCAATGTATGAACGGTATGAACGCGAGTTTTTAACGCTTTCGAGTGGGTTTTTACAAGGCTATATTTAGTTTTCATTAGGGGCTCGGCGTGGTCATTTATAATTGCAGCGTGCTTTGTATGTTTACAGTAAGCCGGCCTTTCTCAAGCATCAGTTTCGAAACTCACTACTGCTCACAGAAGGCGAGGCTGCGTACGAGGCGAAACACTTCGTTAATGATTTCGAGTAATGGGAGATTTAGAATAGGAGAACCGAGCGTTGGGGGCCCCCAAGCAGCTAGAGGAACCCAAATGCAACACGCGCGTGCGCGACGGGAGGGCCTTCCCCAACAGCTCGCAGCCGGCTTCGGATGCACGTAATCGGCTGTTGGGAACTTTAGGCGTGGCGTCGCAGCAAATATTTCATCGCCGTTAGAGTTGCGAGTGACAGTCCATAACAGAACGTTTCACCGCGCTGGGAACTCTGTGCGCGCGATGATTTCCGTTGAAGCGATCGACGATCAAGAATCGGCCTCGGCCACGGTGGCCTCGGCCGATTCTTGCCCGCAAGCATAGCCATCCTTCGACCGCTCGCCGCACCGTGCGTGAACGAGCCGCCGCTGCCGGGACCGGCCTACGCGGCCGGTCGGCGTAAATCGCGGCAGATATTTGAGCATCGCTTTGAAAACCACAGCTGATGACACTACCTATCAGAATTTTTCATCACAGTAACATCCACTTTCACCAATCTGGAACTTATTTTTCACAACTTGTGTGATTCTAAAAAGCGGCGGCAAGTTGTTGCTGCCGCGACCTGCATCGGTTCGAGCCGCACCGTCGACCGTGCGGGCAGGCACGGCGGGTGCGTGTGCTTCTGCGAGCAGTTAACGCTTCACGATTTCCTGCTTTATACATTTCTTGCAAACAAGGGAAATCTAGAAACTTAACTCGGCGATCGTCGTAGTCCACATTGTTGATCGGGGAAACAGGCCGCTGCTTACGCTTCGGTCGCATACGTAATACACCACCACGCTCATGGTGTTTGCGGATAATCACCACAGTTGATACGGTTATAAAGTCCCCATGAGGCCGAACTGCGCTTGACGCACTGAGAATTAACTTCAAACGAAGGAAATTAACACGAAAATACTTTTAGAACGCGCTTCCGAAGCGAAGTGTCACGCGCGGCGAGCCAACTACGCAGCAAGATAGGAACGGTGATCCTACAAGTGACGTCAAAACGATCGCAGCGCCGGCCTCTCCAGTGGTGGGCCTCGCGGCCAATAGCACGGACGATGGGATTAGCTAATCGAACATCTCGGCGAACCTCTTGTGTTTTGTCTGTGTTGTCTATGAACGGCTGAAATCTGTATTGAGTGCTTATATGTTTTTTCTTCAACCTTAATCGACGGTGGCATAAAACTGCGCAACTCACACGTCCTCAACGGGAGGAGCGAAAACGGCGCTACATTCATCGCAGTGCACTCCGAGTATGGCGTCATTTTCTTCCTGCTGGCGACATGGTTACTGAGGCTTGTTGGCGGCTCTGCAACTCTGCTTTCATACATATGGAAGTGCTAACAAACACATACGCGCGTGTTCACGCACGCATGCGGATTCGGGAATATGCATCTCGTAATTGAACATGAACGTTGAATGAACGTGCAAAGGAAAGACAACAGCCGAGAATGTCGACAAGGTTAGGAAAAGCAGTCCGTGTATTTTTGTTCCCAAAATTCTGGAATATCAAATGTTAAAAGCAAGAAAATCAGAAAAATCTGGGGTGCGGGTAGGGTCCACACCCACAACCTTGGGATAACGTTTCCGATGCTTCAACGATTGAGCTATTGCAGTGGCTGCAGTTCCCCCATTTTTTGGTGACTTTATATGTACGTAATACAGTAAAACCCAGCTTTTACATTCCTCAGTTCTACGTTTTCCCGGCTGCTACGTTGTTTTTGTCCAGTACCGGCGCAGTTCACATGAAGTCGAACGTTTCCTCACTGTAGCGTTTTCTTGGTTGTTAAGTGTTGTTTCCCCGGTTCGGGGAAAAACGTATGAACGGGGTTCCGCTGTAGATCCTATGCTTAGGTGTGGCCGCGAGCCCCGCTCCGTTCGATAGGGGTGAAGGGGGCCTCATTTTTTCTCCTGGGCCGCTACTCGAGCGGCAACGACCTGTGAGGAGCAGTTGACTATGTATGCTACCTGTGACACCTCGATTGCCGGAACCGAGGCCCCCGCTATACATGTAGCTTATGATAATTGGTGATGAGCTGCTCCTTCAATGAATACCGAAAGGAAAGCCAGCAGCCAAGGACACCAAGTAGGAAATCGGGGAATCCAGCTAGTCTTTTTCTTGAGAGAAAATAGGAATTTTGAAATGTTAGAAAAGAAATAGAGAGGTTAGAGCGTGCGCCCTGGGTGGAATATCAACCTAGATCTTTCGGAGGCTGAGTGGGTTCGGATTGCATACTTGCATATTTTTAATTGCAAATAAGTCAGTATCATTGTTTTGCTAAAGTGCGCCCAACAAACAGCGCGAGTCAAAACAGAAATCCTGACGTCTGGCTCCCGTACTCGGTATTGTACCACCTGAGTGAACAGGGAAGCTGCTCTCATCATTCTTTAGGAGAATGCAATACATGCTGAGCTTCAGGTCTAAATTCGTCCGTGAGTAGGCATCACACGACGCACCGCCATCGTCATCATCACTGTTGTACCCACGTTAGCGAAAAGCAGCACAAAGAATGGAGTGGAAATCCTCCTGCTCTCAACGGACACTAGCGGGCCATCCTGGTGCCAGCGACACGTGAACGAGGCGCTTGATTGCCATCTATCTCTTCCTCAGCGAAAGTGGCGCTGGAGTAGACAAGAGAGGAGAATGACAGACCGGTGATCCCTTCAGGATGGTTATCACTGTTCGCAGTGACCGGTGAAAAATATCTCATGACCGGATATCTTATTATGCTCTTGAATATTTCATTTTTCTTCTGTATTCTTTCGTTCGTGGTTTCTTACCATTCCTTCAAAAATAGACCGAATCCTACATCTTGTAGGGATTCTCCCCTCTGAGCCGTCGCGTCGCTGCATTCGAGTTACCGCGCGCCACCTCTCCTGCTATACCGGTTACAACTCAAGAACGGCACCACCTCATGTAGTGTATCACTCCGCCAAAACGCCGGACCCGTGACGTCAGTGCGCGCGCGTTTTGAAAGGGGTTTGCTATGAATGCGTGATATCGTCTGCCTTGTCTCACGCAGTTTATTTGCCGTCACTGCAGTCGTTTATAAGCATATTAAGTCCAAAAAACCACGGGAACGGCTCGCGCCATGTTCAAAATATTCCTAGTAACGCCCTACTTGTGCCGCGCGGAGAAACATCCGGCTACGGTGATAAGGCACAGCAGCCGCTTCCGGTGCCGTTCTTAAGTTGTCACCGAGTATATCTGTGAACGCACAGCGGAAAGACTGTGCTATGGAGGGGGGCGTGGCACGTATTGTGCCCGCTAGATAAGCGCAGCGGTGCTTGTTAGCGGGGGGAGTCGCCGGCCGGGAGTGCCGCCAGGCAGAAGAGACAAGCCACCGTCAGCCACCTTCAAGGAGCCCGCACGGCAGCAAGCGGTCGCCGTCTGTCCCGTGGTGCCGTAAGCCTCCGGACATTGAAGTGTTTTGGTGATGTGCTTTGGTGATTGTATTTTCTGTGCCCTTTATATTTCGTTTTCATTGCTTCAGTGAATCCCCTTATTCCTCTCGCAGTGTTCTGTGCCGTAATGTTTTGACGAGGCTGTTAACCCCAACGGGACGCAGCCAGTGCCGCTCCGACAACGAGCTTAGCGAGGGAGTGTAGCTTTCAAATTATGAATTGTAACTCGCAAACGCTACACCTGGGCTATAAGCTTAGCCATAGCGGAGCACTACAGATTTCTTTTGACCTCCTGAGGACCTGCACGCACCGAAATCTCCACACACGGTCGTTATCGCTGGGAGTGTTATTTCAGTCCGCTACGCACGTCATGAGCTGTGAACTGGCCAGGCGTCCTGTAGTATTGCTTCTGTCCCTGGTATTATATTAAAACACTGGCTGGCATTGTTTGTCGCAACTTACCCGATCAAAGCAATCAAAGCGGCCGACTAGGCAACCGCTTCGATAGCTTTGATCAGGCGAGTTGCGAAGAACGATTCCAGCCAGTGTTTAGGGCAATAGACGTACCAATAACACTTCTGATCATCCGCAGAATCACAGCAGTAAAGAGAGTGGCTGAACGAGAGTTCTTTAAGAACTAGCCCAGAAGTGTTTACCAAAGCACGACACGCCCACTTATGCGGATCATTCCGATATGAATAGCGAACCCTCTTGCATCTCTGAGACCATTATAGTTCTATAGATTCAGGCTGCGCTGTTCAAATAGAAGAAAAACACCGCACCCGGAGGCGCTGGTATCACGTGTAGGCTCCACTTCGCTAGGCTTCGGTTTTCCTGCGGTCAGCACTACAATGCTGACTTAGAGTATACGGACTGCTGGCTGACCGCTTAGAGTACACTGTAATTCAGAAGTCAGTCATTACGATACAGGCATCCCAACCGACACAGAAATTAAAAGCCACCTGATTCTGAGAGAAATCTCCCATCAAACTATTTGGCCTGACGATTCAAAACAAGCAAAAGGGTTTCATTACCCTAGCTAACTACGCATGCAGTTCACCGAAGTTAGGCGCTCAATTTTAGATGTCCCTGACAGATAGCGACGTCTCAAGGGTACGTTCTCCAGAAGCAGATTTTTCAATTCAATTCAATTCAGGTTTATTTTTCCCAGAATCAACTGGACTACTCCCTGGCTAAAAGCTGCTTGAACAGCTTGACAAAGGCCATGAAGCCGTTATAAAGCACAGCAGACATGGTACATAAATACAGCTGGAATTTAAATGCACCGTGACCTTTTCGCATCACATCGAGAGCTTTTTGCCATCTGACCCACCTTAGCTTGACAGAAACGCTGACCGAAAAAATAGAGACGCCCATCACGAAATCGGTTAAACAAGCCCTCGCCACCGCCCCCCCCCCCATTTAGGTATTAAGCGTGCTGCTGGAGGCACTGGAACCCACAAGAACATCGAATAACGCATCAATGTGCATCAGGTTAATCAAATTCAGCAACTCATAGACACTGCTCCAGGTCGATGCATCCTCACTGACCAGGTGTACCAAATGAGTGATGGGTACTCGTCTCACAACGAGGCCGCCAGCATTCCACTCACATGGCACAATCGTACCCACGTGGCACCGATTCTCATAAACATGAGTTCAGAGCGCAAATTCGGAATTCTTCGGCTCCGTGCAAGCGCAGCGCAAAAAGCGGCAACCGCAGCGCCAACGGCGCAATGATAGTAAGTATGCGGACTCCCGCATCAACGTTAAGCAAAACACGGGAACCATTGGCGACAGGAATAGGCAAATTCAACTAGTAGACCACTACTTTATGTCAACCCACCAGCGATCGTCGATCTATAGAGGCCCATTTCATCGCCCCGGCCAGGTACTCGACGTGACCTACCATTCCCGCCATGGCCACGTCCAAGTCATTATGCGACCCACTCTGCACATGACCGCATATGGCTTCGCATAAGCCTGTAGCCGCAGCAGCATCATAACTTCGGGGTCACCAATCGTAGAGCGCATCCCAGGTGAGAGAGAGACTGCACCAGACGTCTTGCCGCAACGGCTGCTTGATTTTATTCTGTGCGCGTGGCTCGGCATCCTCCGAGACCCGCATGGTGGCCTCCGCTCCACCACCATCACTATCTAACACGCGGGTTTCCAGGCCGGAGCTTCTACCCAGAAAACCACAGCAGTTTCGGCGGGGGAATAAAAACTGATGGGGATTATGATGATGACGATTGTTACCTCTTTTAGTGGCTCTTCTCGATGAGAGTAGGCTTCGTGTCAGTTCTGTTTCGAGTTTTTCGTAGAATTGATTAACTACCATCAGAAACATTTGTGAAATACATTTATAGTCGTATGATATTGTTACGAAGCCAAAGACGACGCAGTTGTCTTCAACGAAAACAAGTTTATTGGAGCGAACTTGTGCTGCCCTAACAACTCAAAGACTACACAGGCGGCGAAGCAGCAGTCAACAAAGTGACGTGGGAAGGCAAGCGTCGGCGATTCGAATGCCGCGGCGTCTGCTTCGCAGGAATTTAACTTTGGGCGCGAGTGTTTCTCGAACAGTCGGAGTACATCCAGAACACTGTAGATCAAAGAAGATTATTCTAGGCTGTTCACGTTAGTTCGAAGCGCTATCCCTATCAAAAGAGATAACACGTGCGGCATAGAAATAAAGAATGGAACGTGCGCTTTCCTGGGCACACAGATAACAGAGATAACAAAGCCCGGCGCAGCCGGTCGGCAAAAACGAAACATAAATAAAAACCCAATGAATGGTTCGCGGCAATATTCTAAGAACTTATACGTACTACATTAGTAGCTTCAGTGTAGCGGAGAAGGTTTCGGAACTGGAATATCGATATTCAGCCCTCACTGAGCTATCGATAGCATTACAAATACTATCGAAAGTCTTGCGTAACTTCTACAATGTCCATGCACGCATGCGTGACCAACTTTGCTATCTCCGCACATTATTAGCGTCGCTCACAAGTTGGGGTCGTTATCGTAGCTCTTTTCTTCGTGGGATGAACCAGAAAATCGATAGCTTTAGGGGGCATTGTTCTCGCTTCACAAAATTAACGAGACTATGGATTGGAAAAGCAAAGGCGGGGCTATAGTGCGTGCCGCGTTACACCTGAAGGTGATGACACGTGAATAGAACAGCTGCACACCAGCCACGCAGACATCTGATTCTACGGAAGCTGTGGCGTGTGTCAGTCTGCTTGCAGACGTAATTCCTGCCGCAAAACGAACAAACATAACCAAAGAAAGAGTCGCATAAGCACTGTAGCAGAAAACAATCCTGTTGAAGAAACTCGCGAAAAAAGACAAAGAAACGAATGCGAAAAATATCGCGCCAATCCACCCCGTGAATGTGGTTGGAAAGCAAAGCTGTAAACGGCACCCATAACAATTGCCCATGCGACGTCACTTAAATTCACTCACATCGCTCTACAAATAGTAAAACCAGAGAGAAGTGAAATGCACTTAACCACACCATTTATTCCTTCAAAGAGATATTCTTGGTAAGGTTAAATCGATGTATGAAGCATGAACGGTGTTTGGTTGAGTTGTATAGGTGTAGCATAAGAGTGGAAACTTTTTTTTTTAAATTAAAGTAAGCTCCAACCTAGTGTTACACGATCTGTCTTCTCCGTCTCTGCGCCGCGGGCGGAGACGGCGAGATTTGCGGCAGAGAAGGAGGAGGAGGAAGAAATACTTCTGTTCATATTTCTGAACGGCCCAGAGTGCAGCCCTCCATGGGGAGTGATTCCTTCTTCTGAGGGGCCCATATGCAGTCCACGCGGCCTGTGTTCTGTCCACCCGCTGAAGCTGGGTAGGTAGAGAGAGCCTGGACAGCAGCATCTCCCATTGCACTTGTTGGGTAGTTGACGGAAAGAGAGGAGGGTACTCAGGGCTAAAGTCGCAAACCCTGATTACTGGGCGGAGTGTTCCTACTTCTGAGCAAAATTTACATTCAGCGTCATAGCGATTCGGACGCATTAGGTGAAGACGCGTAGGCTGTGGGAAGGAGCCCGGATTGTATGAGCCGTAGGGTAGTTTGTTGTTCTCTGGAAAGGTCAAGGTAAGGCGAAGGTACGGTCTGTCTCAGAAGGCGATAATGCTGGGTTATCTCCCTGAACGTGACAAGCGGGTGACTGTCCTCGTGCAGCTCCATAGCACGGGAGGTAAAAGCGTAGGCTTGTTGGGTGGTCGTATTTGTTGCCCTCCATTGAAGCGTGAGGGGATGTCCAGATGAGCTGAATGGAACTGTTTGGGGAGTGGTTTTTTATCACGCGCAGTGCAGGTCAGGACACCCAACCCGACTGGTAATTCCAGTAGGCTTGCTGGGAATCGGTGACTACCCTCCGAACGCCTGGTTGAGTGAGAGCCAAGGTGATGGCTGCCTCTTCTTTACCGTTATTTCTTGGGTCCTAAGTGACGTACACGCAAGGAGGTTGATTCTGGAGGTAGCCACGATGATGGCATATTGCTTCCCTCGATGTTTGGAAGCTTCTGTGTAGATAACTGCATGATCCCCATCTAAGGTGGTGTTTAGCGCTTGAGCCCGTGCTTTTCGGTGACCCTCGTCATGTGAGGGGTTCATATTTCTAAGCAAGGAGAGCATCTTTAGTTTTAGTTGCCAAGAGTCTGGGAGTACGTCAAGCGGAGTGACATTCTGGGCTGCCCAGCCAATCTGGTGAAGCCTGCGGTTACCCACCGCACTTCTGAGTCGGACATTCTAGTTATAATGATAGTCTTCTATCAGCTCTTCGACCGTGCTGTGGAGCCCCGTGCTAAGCAGCCTCTGGGTGGACGCACTCATGAGAAGAACAATGGCCTGCTCGACCGCCTTTCTAATCATTATATAAAGCATCTCTATGTCTTCCTTGTCGAGAAGAAGACAGAGGGTTGACGTAAGTGACTCTCGAGAGGACGAAAGCTTCAATTAATCGAAAGGTACTGGATTCCTTCAGGCCTCACTTCCTGGTGGCAACTCGCCTGATCATGTGTATGATTTGATTAATGCTGTTTTTAATGCGCTGCAAGGAGACGTCACTCTTGGTGTTAGCCTCGAGATGTAGGCCCAGGATTTTGATGCTGGGGGTTGGAGTGATGGCCTGGCCATCAAGGAGTATTTGAATGTATTCCTTGATTTGGCGTGAGGGCGGACGACAAGGAGCTGTGATTTTTTACGTGAACACTGGAGGCCACAGGCTTCAGCACATTGGCGTACTAGAAGTGAGATGCCATGTATTGGTGTGAGCTTCTTTTAATTTTTGTAACTCTTAGCACATGAGCAAGGTTAGCACAGGGCCGCTAGACGGGCGTGAGTGGTCCCGTGACGCTTTCACGTGGCATTCAGCGAGAACGCAGGGTGTAAACCCGTACATGTGCTTGGTGAGCACACCACCTGTCTTCCCCGCCTTCGCGTGGGCTCGTAGCTAAATCGGTAACACAACGGGCTCTCACTTTGTTAGTCTATTAGTTCCAGGTTCGATTCCCGGCGATGACAGTAAATTCTTTTATTTGTTCGCTGGGGTTTTCTGGTGACACCAACGGTCGCGAAAGAACCCTTGGGGGGTAGAGGTAAAAAGCTTTGCTTTAAAAAGAGATGCAGATATGATGTAGCAGTAAACATGTTAGTAATGAGTATCGCCAGGCTTTCGCTTTCAAAGCACGTAAGCAGATTTAAGTGCCCAGGGAAGTTTTGTTACTCGTGTTTTGCAATATGGTTCACACAAAATTTTACCATGCATTCTTCCACATCTGAGATAAGACGGGGCCGATTTTGGCCCCATTTGGTACAATAAATGCACATCACCCGCGGTATGTATGATTTCTCGCCACCACTCCCGCATCCGATTAGGCAACTGGTAGGTTCGAGAGGTTTCCTGAGAAGTTACTGACAATATGAATATTAAGAACTTGCCGTATATAGGTAAAACAATACACCTGGCTAGTTTCATGGCGCTGAGTATGCTAAAACGTAATTTCAAAGAATAGTATTGTATCGTGCGCACGTTTGGTCCTGATTAAGGCAGCTAAATTCTCATTGTAGCTGTGGTCCTCATTTCTGGAAATACGTCTCCGCTCGTTAGGTGCCAGACACAATACCTTCCCTACTTTCACAATACAATAAGGGGTATACAGTTCGTCCGTTTCCTGATACTTAAAAATGAATTGATGCATTCTATGGCTGTCTTGCGGTAGGTCAGCCGAATTTCATTCACCCTCTAAGCTGCTCTGAACCACTTTTTGCCCTAATAACGAGTAATGCGATTCATTACTTCACATAAGCACTCTCTGGTGTATGACGAAAGCATAACATATACACTTCTGCTTAGCCGGAACAACGCCACGAAATAATTTTCTCCGAGCAGGACCGCAGATCAACATTGACCGGGGAATCCCAGTTCCGTAAACAATGTATTATTTTCCTTGCACGCATGCGAGGGATTGATTAGGTCAACAAGCCGTGTTCGATTTTATTTCATTCGTTTTCTGGCGGCCCTAACTCACCCTGCAGACAATGTTGTGGAGGCCGCCACGCATATCGCGTCTGTCGCCATAACAAACGACCTCCGGCTTTCTCGGGCATTCATTGCAAAATCTTGCCTAGCGATCTTTGGGCTTAATTTTCCATTTTATATACAGTCAGTTACCATTGCATTTTCTATTTTATCAGGCGGTCTTGCTGTCAAAATTAAAAATACGAGGGTCCGAAATGTAGGTACCTGAGCCAAGGCACTGCAGAATGAAATATTGAGCCCTCAAGCCTACAGCACAAGGCTCCACACGTGCGCTAGTGTGTGTGCGCGTGCGCGCGTGCGCCTGTGTGTGTGTGTGCGTCTGCGTGTGCGCGTGCGCGTGCGTGTGCGTGTGTGTGTGTGTGTGTGTGTGAGAGAGAGAGAGAGAGAGAGAGAGAGAGAGAGAGAGAGAGAGCAAACCTCGAAGTCCATTCCACAACCACTGGGTCAGCCGCAAGCGTGCCATAGGAGAAGCTGGCGACGGGGGTCGTTTGAGCCATATCCTCCAAGAGCTTCATCTCCCCGGGATCGCTTCATCTCGCTCAACTCTCTCGGAGAGCTTTACCCACAGCCGCAAAAAGTGTCCTAGCGTAGGTTTAGGAGAAACAAAAACTAAACGGAGCACGGCTTTGTGAACATAGAATAATTTCTGTTTCACGCGGCTGCCAGCATAAATAGAGTATGTGCGACCGGATTTGAAATTAGAATGACTTTCTTGAAAAGTCCCTTCGAATTTGATCGCTAGACACATGGCGCAGAAATCCCCAACTCCAACGCGTGCTCCGTTTACTTTTTGTTTCGCCTGTACGTTTGGACCAAACGTAACTTTGCTGGGGCTGCTTCCTGCAAGCATTGTTCCAGCGGGCAAGGCATCGCTAGAAACGGTGGTTCCCTGTGAATGCTGCTTGGTCGCCTCCGCACCACCGGAATGTGTCTTCTTCACCTTAGTAAAAAAATATTGCATCAGTAACCGTCATGTCGCTACAGTAATTCATACACATGTTTATTCTACTCATGTGTATGTAAGATCAACAAGACCTATGCACTAATCGAGTCACATCGATATGCAATTCATTAGCGGGATATCCCTTACTGGCACTGCTATAATATGGGCATTGCCGTCTCGGGCATCACCTCAAGAATGGCAGCTGTTACGCTCAAATTAATTCCCTCCCAAGACGCCACGTAGTTCACTTTCTAGCAGAAGAAGCAGTATAACAGCGTGCGTAGGTATTCAGTCGCGGGCTTAATCCTATGTCTCTTCCGAAAATGGAAATGGCCGTCGCATGCTGCTCCCGTCCCACCTATTGCTTCACTCGGTGGACTGGCTACAGCGCCCGACATGCTCGGGTTCTGGAGGGCATTGAGCGTAGTCTGCAACGCTGCCCACGAGCCGCATCAGCGTGTATGTCGTCGCCAGCCACGTTCCAAATGCGGCGGTGCAGAGAGATTCGGGGCATTGCTTTCCATGGGGCGCGGAGCTAGTTCAGAGTGGCTGCCCGAGGGAGACCTGGCAGCGCACACCACAGGTGACTCGGCAGTAGATAACAGCATTTTATACCTTTGCGTGCACGTGCGTCTCTAAAAACTAATTATGTTGCGCGTTCTCAGTAATGTTGTTTGCATACAGATTTGATTACTGGTATAATATTTTTGAGATTGTGCTGGTTCCTATTTCTCTACTTGCTTGTTTCTAATTTCTATTCATTCGCTCCTCGTTTTTGAACAAATCTAACGTCATTATCAGTTGCCAGCATTGAAGTTGCTATGATGGCATCTTCAGCTTTTATGCGGGCTTCTTTTTCGTATGCGTGTGGTTCGTTGTTGTATTTGTAAACTTTATTAGAAAGGAATGCCAAAGGCCAGGGGGGGGGGGGTAAGGAGGGAGGAAGGGAATGGGGAGGGCGGAGCACAGTTCTTATGATGCCGTCTTAAAGGGTTCTCTTCAGAAGTCGTGCAGACTACTGCTAAATTGCCCGTACTAGGCCGCTCTTTGTGGCATTAATGACGATTTCGAAGAGTGTCTTGTGAGAGGGATGTTGGGTCGATGTAGGTTGAGGTGTCGTGGTGCGGGGGAGTGAATGTACGAAATCGAGAAAACTTGGGGCAGTGCCAGATGAGGTGGTGTAGATCGGCTGCGATAGAGTGGTGGCAGTAGGGACATCGGGGGGCGTGCTGGGGACAATACCATTGTCGAATGGTCTCTGGTGCCGTACAGGTGTTGGTCAGGAACTTGTTCAAGAAGATTTCTTGTGCTCGGGTCAGGGTGAGGAAGGAGATGAAGTGGCCTGAAGGGGTGAGTGCCTTGAGGCGTTGTTGTTTCAGTTGCCTGAGTCTACAGAGCCTGATTGCGGGAGCGAGAGTGGGGTCATCGTCAGGGCAGTTGGGCCAGGGCTGGTCCGAGAAGGGCGGCGCCGGGGCCCATCGAAGGCTATTGTGAGAAGGGCCTCCTGTGCAGCCACGTGAGCTGCTTGGTTCCCAGGAGCGGCTGGTTGCGGGGAACGCTGCGGGGAACGGGGAGATGGTAATCGTACATGAAGTAGTCGAGAGAATCGTGGATAGCGATTATCTCCGCGCCCGTTGAAGTAATATTGGGAATACGGTGATATTGGGCTCCCATGATGGATAAATTGTCCGGGCTGATCCATGCTGTGCCGACGTGTGGGTTTATGTGGCTAGCGTCGGTGTAGACGTCAGTTTCACCCGGTCGTTTAGTTGAGGCAAGGCGTCGGCAACGTTGCTGTCGAAGCTTTGGCTTCTTGCGTGCGACGGGTTGAGAGGTGACGGATTGAGTGAAGTGGGGCCGCTCGCCAGGGGGGTATCGGGGCTGGAAAATTAGGTAGGGGAATATTGCTTCGTTGATCCCACGAGGTGAGGAGCACGCCTTGGTGGGTGAGTTGTCGTTTAAAAATTGTATTGATCCGTTTGTTCCTGAATGATGCGGTCGATTGGTGGGAGGGTCGCTGCTTGTTGGAGGTTTGCAATTTTCGTATGACGTGGGAGGCTAGTGATGGTGCGTAGGGTGGAATTGTGAAGAACTTGTAGCGTGCGTCGTTGGATGCAGTCGAGGTCATAATGTGTCCCTCCGTACGAAAGAAAGCCCACCGCTACTGCTCTGCCCAGGGTGGTGATAGCCTTTTGTTTGGCTCCCCATGTTTGTTGGAGAGCCGTCGGAGAGTGTGCTGCACGAAGTTCCATTTCTGCTTAAGGCGATTAAGCCATATTGAGGGGCTGTTCCTGGTTCCAATGTAGACTCCGAGGAGTTTAATTGGTTCCAGTCTGGCTGACACAGAAATGGAGGCGACAATGACTTGAGGTGGCACGTAATCGGTGGAGGGTTGACGGCCGAAGATGGGAAGGAATTCTGTTTTGTGAGGTGCGAGGGGCAGGCCAAGGTCGGGGAGGACCTTTTCGAGTCCCGTCACTGCGCACTGGAGGTCCGTAATCATGGCGTCTTGATTTGGGTATTGGGCTGATTCGGTCCATATAGCAATATCGTCGGCGTAGATGGTAAAGCGGGCTGTGGACTAAGTGGTGATCCGTCTTGCTATTCTGGTCATGGCTAAGTTAAAAAGAGTTCGGCCAAGTATGGAGCCTTGTGGCACACCCCTGTCAAGGTAAAAGACTCGGGGACACCAGCCGGGGTAGGTTCCGTGTAATTGAATAGGGAGAGCTTCAAGGAAGTTTCGGATCCAGGTTTGAGCTTTCTGGCTGGGAAATGCCTCAGCAAGTTCTTCAAGGATTGCTTCTTGACTAACGCAGTCGAAGGCTTTCTGTAAGTCTAGTGCGAGAAGGTAGTCGGGGAGTTGTCGGGAGTATTTCTGGTTAATCACCCGCCTGAGGAGCCAGAGGCTGTCAGCGGTGCTGAGGTTAGGGCGAAACCCTGTTTGTGAGGGGTGAAAATAGGGCCTTACGAATTCAAGATAGTGGGCGATTCGGTTATGGGTGAGCCGTTCTATTAGTTTGCAGATAACGGGAGTAAGGGATATCGGTCGGAGATGCGAGAAGTCGTCGGGGGTTTGTTGCTTCTTGTTTGGTTTCGGTATTGGAAATGTAAGCGACAGTTTCAGGTGGTTGGGGACGAGTCCGGTTTCCCACGAGTGATTGAGCTGTTCGAGGAGGTGTAGCTGGGCTGGTTCAGGTAGAATGCGTTGGTGAATCCATTAATTCCATCGTGGCCAGGAGCGGATTTGCCCCTTCCTTGACGGAGCGCTGTAGTGAGTTCAGCAAACGAAAATGGGCTTTCAAGTTCAGGCACTGGGTCGTGTATAGCAATATTTGGTAATGGTTGCGGAGGAGTAAGTGAAGCGTGAGGAAAGAAGCTGCGAAGGAGAGTTTTTTCAGTTAGGGAGTAGTTCTTGCTGGTGAGCATTATAGTTGCCACTATTGGTGTGCGGCTGCGTTTTTTGTCACCAAGGCTGCGATGAAGTTTCCACAAAGAACTGAGTCCAGGGAGTCTGCCGAGGTCGCTGCATAATGCAGCCCAATTGTTGGCGGCCAGTTGTTTTTGGTAAGCCGTGATCGTTCTGTACTGGTCACGTATGCGACATAGAAGGGAATGTCTTCTGCCGGAAGTACGATAGAGTTGCGTGAGGTACTCCATGCGCTTCCATAAGTTGGCCAAGTGGTTGTCAAAAGGAGGGGAAGTTTCGTCGCAAGTTATGGTCTCTGCTGAGGCAAAGTACGAGTTCCTAATGATGCCAGTCATTTCCTCCAGTGAGGACGGAGGATCGTATTGTAGAAGCTTCTCTCGGAAAGTGGCCCGGTTCAAATAAAAGCGAGTAGTCTGACGGTCTCGTATGCATTTTTCTCGAAGAGTTATGAGTATAGGAAGATGATCACTACCCCAAGTAGTGGAGTAGGGGGCCCAGGTCTTCACAAGGCCCGGGGAAGCCCATGTTAAGTCAGGGGTGGTGTCGGTATGATTTGGGATGGAGGGCGACCCGAGTAAAATAGGTGGTATCATTGATAAGATGAACGTTGGCCACTTCGGTAGAGTCGAGGAGGTATTTTGCCCTACCGGAGTTGTTGGGATAGCCCCAGGTTGTGTGGGGGGCGTTAAAATCACCTCCGATTAGGATGGGGGTGGAAGGGTATTCATTTCTGATATGTTGGAGCCATGAGAAAGCATCTGAGCATGTTTGATATCTGGGTCGGTAGTAGGAGGAGACGAGGATGACCTTCTTGGCCCTGGGAGGATGGGCGATGATTGCAACAACTTCGTAGAGGGGGGAGGAAGAAAGCGGCAAAGGGAACTGAGTAGCTGGGACGAAGGAGTCGAGCAGGATAGCTACATGGGCAGGAACTTGGGAGTTGCGTGGAATAGAAGGTTTGATGAAGACGTTGTATCCGGGCATCTGAGGGGTGGTGAGGGTTTCTTGAAGTAGGAGGGCGATTGGTTTGATGTATTTTACTGTGGCTGCGATTGTTGTCTTGGCGGTCGAAAAGCTTCTGCAGTTCCATTGAAGAATGGTGGGAGGGTGAGAGGTCATGGTGCGGGTCCTGGTGGGACTTTGTGAGGGGGTTCAGGTATGGGTTCCGAAGGTCGGACGTTGGTAATGATTTGATGGAGGCAGTCTCGGATTTGCTGGAGCTGTCCATCGAAATACTCATGCATACGACGACCATCCTCCAAGCGGGCGAGGCGTTCCTGATGTATTTTGGTTCGAATAGTTTGAAGCGTTTGAGTTAGTTGGGGATAGTTTTTTGATTGAGAATTAGTGGTTTTCTTGTAACTGGGGCTGCGGTTGCGGCGGGGGGCTGGGGTACCAGATCTGGTTGCTTGAAAGGTAAACGATGCGTTCGTTTTAGTTAACTGGGCTCGCTTCATGTCTGCGATTTCTGCTTTGAGTGTCAGATTTTCAGCGCGGAGAGCATTTAACTGGTTTAGGATTTCGGTGAAGTGGGAACTTTTGTCCGTTGTTTTGGAAGAAGCTTTGGGATCGTTTTCAGGAATATTTTGTTTGAAACGGTCAGCCCATGAGATGCCTTGAGCTTTGTCCTTGTTGGGAGAGTTCGAGCTTGTTGTGGGGAGGAGGCCAGGACATGTGAGATTCAGGGAGATGTGGCGAAATGCATCACAAACGACACAGTATATGGATGGTCCGCAGTCATCTTCATCGGGATGAGTTTTGCCGCAGCAGCGGCAGACGGTTTGGGAACGGCAATATTTGGACAGGTGGCCTATATTGTGGCAGTTGTAACATACCATACGCCGGGGCTGGTAGGGGGACACTTTTACTATGGCCATGTACTATTTGATCCCTTTTGGAGGAGTAGGTGAGTCGAAAGTAATAACGGCCTTATTAGTGCGGCCTAGTCGGTGGCAGTTGAGGATCTGTGCTTGTTCAGAACGAAGCCACTTTTTGATATCATCGTTGGAATCGCCAGGTTCTACATCGATGACTCCACGTGAAGAGTTGGGGTGTTAGAGAGAAGGTCTGATCTCGACGGGCAGCGTGAAGGTTGCTCCGGCATGGGGAAATTGTATTTGTGTGACCGTGAGCAGTCGCTGCATGTGTGTTTCATCGTACGGGATGATCTGGAGGCAGTTTCCGAGGGTATCATATCTGTGGGAGGCCAGCTCAGCTAGATATGACTGGGGGGGCAGTGTTGCCGATTAGGTGAGTGAGGGCGTGTTTGGGGATGTTGTTGACACTAAATTTCGAGAGCGGCCTTAGTACGAGCAAGAAGCGTGGTCTACTCACTCGGTCTGTTTGGTTGATCGGGCGTTGTGCGGCAGAGCTGCGCTGCCACGTTATGGACGTGCGGCGGGGATCTTGGTCTTGAGGTTCCCTAATGTCTGGGGTTCCATGGTTGAGTTCGGCGGTATCTGCTGCGGTGTCTTGCATATTTATGTCCTGGGGGCTTGAGGGTCAGCTCCGGATGCTCACGGTGACTGACGTGGAGGGGTGCCTAGGCGGTGCAGGAGGTATGGGTTCGGACACTGGAGGAGAGGTTGACGCTTCTTGAGATGCTGGCAGCACCCGTTGGTTCGAGTAAGGCAGCAGTGGCGGGCGAAGCAACGGCGGCGGTGCCGACGACGACATGCCGCCGGAACGGAGGCGTTAGGCCTAACGGCCAAAGCCTCTGAAGATAGGGCCTGCCGGGCGTTGAACAGGGCGCTATGATAATCCAGGTAAGTAGGGAGATGGTTACACACTCACAAAGATCGGTGAGGATGGCGAGGAGTCAGTTTTGTGGAAAAAAGAGACATTTGCACAGACACTGGACCAGCGCTGTTTCCATAGTCTTCGTCGTCTTCCTCGTCTCCAATCCCGCGTGGTGCGTGTCGGTGCGCGTGTCGTGTGTGTGTGGCTGTTTGTGTCAGTGTGCTTGTGTTTGTGTACCCGTGTTTAAAAAGGAATAACGTGGCAGCTAACTGATTTCCTTCAATCGCGCTGCATTCTCCCTGTTACCGCTGATTGCGTCCTCCCGGTTTTGGCTTTGCAGACTAAACCGCAATTACCCATGCAAATAAAAACGTTACAGTTTAAATGTATTCCTGCGTTGAATGATAATGGCGCAGACGACGATTCTGAGTAGGGTAACTGGGCTTAAAGCGTCACGTGGCTTGTTACGCGTAGTCAGTAATGATTCCTGCCTTCTTTCCCGGTATACATACATACATACATACATACAGTTTATTTCATCTTCATGACAAACAGATACAAGTGCCAGCCCGCGTAAGCAACCTCTGCTTTTATGCGGGGCAGGGCAGTCGGTTCGAGAAAAAAGAAGATAATAACGGCACAATACATTCTGCTATCAAATCGAAATAACGTCCAAAACTTGTACTGTTATAATAAACAATATATATATATACATACATATATATACATACATATATATCTACACATACACACATATATATATTCAGAGGGAGACAGGTACCATGCAATAACAACACCCGTCTATTGCAAAAACATCAACGGCAGGGTAGAATTCCACATCTTGCACTATATGCGTAGCTGAGCCCACAGAAGCCCCAAAGTGATAATAGAGCACATGAATTAGACCTTCTCATATATATATATATATATATATATATATATATACATATATATATATACATATATATATATATATACACATACATATATATACATATATATACATATACATACACATACACATATATACATATATATGCATATACTCATATACATACGCAAATGTACACACATATATACATGTATATACGCGCGCACACACAAACACAGATTCGATATTTTCTTCTGGAGTCGCGTTTATGTAGGCAATATTCTCGGAAATCCAGGCATGGATTAACGTTCGAGCGTCTTTCATAGAGACTACTTGAGCGTCATTCGGCAATTTATTAAAGTAAAATGGCAAATAAAATGCTCTAGTCCTTTTGCCATAGTTGGTGTACACTTTTGGAATTTTATACAGTTCAGTTTTGCGAAGGTTTCGGATTTTCACATTCTTTATTTTAAAGTCATTCGAGAAAAAGTTTTTTGTAAGTGTTACAGACAAAAATAGCTGCTGCACGCTGAAAACTGAGTGTGCTGCCATAAGCTTCGTTGTATCATCTGAGAATTCCCTTGTGCCATATGCTATATTTTTGGTAATTCTGCGGAGTATTTTGTTCAATACACTTAGTTTATACGGAGAAGCTAACCCATATATTGAGACACCGTACCGCAATATCGATTCCCCTAAAGTTTTGTATATAATTTTACGCAATTTCACGTCACAAACCGATCTAATTTTATATATTGATGCACAAACCTGTCTTAGTCGAGTTGCGAGGTGTTCGATATGGCTGGTCCATGAAAACGTTTCATCAAATATTAGGCCCAGGTACTTTACTTTTGTCGAAAAATTCACACTAGCACATTTGCAATTTATACATAGATTATTATGTAAATACAAAGGGGCATGGAGTTCAACTTTTCTATGCGGACTGTGAAAACAAATAAGCTGGGTTTTGTCTTTGTTAATATAGATGTGATTATCTTCAAACCAGGCTATTAGTTTATTAATATCTTCTTGCAGCAATGCCACTCCCTCGGATACGTTTTTCCCCGCTAATACAAGGGCTGTATCGTCAGCGTACTGATAGATCTTAGAATTCAGCTTAACGTCTGAGATATCGTTAACGTACACGTTAAAAAGTAATGGTCCCAGAATAGAGCCCTGAGGCACGCCATATCGGAGATGTAAGCGGTTACTATCAGTACTGTTGATTCTAACAAGTTGATAACGGTCTTCAAAGTAATCTTTAAACAAATTTGTATATATGCCGCGAAATCCGATCAATGATAATTTGTTAATGATAATACTGTGGTCAATGGTATCGAATGCTTTTTTAAGGTCTATAAATAATCCAAGGGCTATGTTATTACTATCAATTGCTTCGTTTACACCATCTGCAAAATCCTCTAATAATGTAATGGTACTTCTCCCAGTACGAAAGCCATGTTGTGCATCCGACAGAAGCTGAAACTCCTCGCAAAAAGAGATCATCCGCCTGTAAATGGCTTTCTCCAGAATACAGGCTATGCAGGACAATATAGCAATGGGCCTATAATTTTCGCATTGGTCTTTTTTGCCCTGTTTGAAGACAGGTCTAATCAATGAAATTTTCATTCCTCTCGGAATTTTTCCTGTTTCTAGTATTTTTGAAAAAATGTACATAAGCAATGCTTTCAGCTTTTCGAAATGCACAACCAGGTCTCTAATTCGGATTCCGTCGTAACCTGGCATTCTGTTAATAGGAAATGTTCTAATTATCTCCCATATTTCTTGCTCTGTTATATCAGGTAGATATGCTGAACGCATGTTACTTTTCGGACTGTATATCTGTGACTGTTTTATGACACTTTGACTTCTTAATTTTCTGGCGGCGTCCGCAAAGCAATTGTTGAAGTCATTTGCTAATTCTTCATAGGGGTAAGGTGGTTTGGCATGGAGCAGCATTTGTGAGCACATGTTTTGATCCTTATTCTGCTTTAACAACCATACAACAGACGTGTTAGGACAAACAAACACTTCACAGAAAATGCTACTACCTACCAGCTTGAAGGGAAAGACACTGGCAAAGGAAAAATGGACGTACTTGCTGCGAACAAATAAATTTGTCTTTCAAAACCCACGTACGCACGCTCTGATTCCCGTTTATTCTACAAGCCCGTCCAGACCTCGATAAACATTTACCGTGCGATAGCTGCATTCCTTGCAACAGTTAATAACATCTTGTCTAAACTTAGTTTTGTCTGCGGGTTGCAACGGCCTTGGCTGGCTACACGGATACTCCACTAACCACCACACATCCCCCACCTGTAACCAGCCGCTCCGGCTGTACTATTAGTTTATCGGTAACAGCAAGGCCTACATGACTTCATGTTCGAACATACCGAGGTCCAGACATCCATTATGGACCGCCTCACATCACGAGGGATGGCGCTTGCCATTGCACAAATATCCTAGGGTCATTGCTTATTCAAAAATTTCAAAAATTTCACCGACAAAAGAAGAACTTCGCCGCGCTACCCTTGCTCTTAACCCCCCGTGCGGAACAGAGCGACCCGATATACTCTCTCGCTAGAAGGAGATTTTGCTGCGGAGACTTTGAATATAACAAGCCTTCTCCCATGCCGACACCCGGACATGGCCGGTAGGCTGCTATGCCCGTTCTCCGGCAGCTGCGCCTTTTTGTATGGCTTCTACTCAAGAAGGCGACAGCAGCCATCTCTTGTTGACGTGGCTTTCGCTGCATTCAGTCAAAAACTGACACCGTCGAGGCAGGCGCCTCCATCTTTGGAGGTCCCCCAACTTCGATCGGTGGCTCAGCGATCCCCACCACCACTCTTTCCTTGGATTACTTTCGAGAGATGCGGGCAAACCTGTAACTGCAACTCTTGTCTATCGAACTACGTTCATTTATGCCAAAGGAAATGTTTTCCCATCAAAGAAAAGTTTAAAGGTATTTCACGAATTGAACTACCGTATAAACCGGATTATAGGTCGACCCGGTATATAGGTCGACCCCCTACCTTGAGGTGGGAAAAGTTGACAAAAAAAAAATAATTCGGCACATAAGCGCACTCACAATGTCTATATTTATTTTCGACGCCCGTCCGTCACTGCCACTCACTATGCCTGCCGAAGTCACTCGTCCGAGCTCTCAGAGTCGTCCAAGGATGACTGCTTCGCACTGTCATCTTCCACGCCATCAGGCGCGTTGCTGATGAAGCACTTCCTGAACGCTCGTGTAACCATGTCGTCGGGCAGCGACTGCCCAGAGAAGGACACCCAGCTTGACACGGTCGCAAACGGCCTGTATAGGTCTTTTTGTTGTCGCCGGCTATCCACTCATTGTACAGTTCGTGGAGCCCGTCCGCGCATGGCCTCCGGAGCGATCGTGAGCGGAGTTCCCGGACGAAGTTCCCGGACGAAGTCCGCCACTTTGTTCTCCAACTCGGGGTGCACCGCTTGACGTCCACGGAACGATCGGTTTCGGGGGTTGCACGCGCACAGCTTAGCTTTCTGGCTCCGCCAGTACCGCACACTTTTCTGCGAAACGCCTAACTGGTGTTGCGCCGCCATATTTCCATTCTGCTCGGTGACTCAATCGCCGTCAGCTTAAACGCCGCGGTGAACTGGCGTCGACTGCCGCCACTCATCTCGGAACAGAGACGTACAGAAATGTACGCACGCACGCACAATAAACAAGTAAAAGACGAAAAACTAGAGAAAAGCGAAATCAAATAAAGGCCTGATAGTGCGAGAGAGCAGTCCGACACGAATGGCGATGGCGATGGACTGCGCTTGCACATTGTTGCCAGACAACGATTTAGATTCTGCCAATGACCGCTATATAAGACGAGGGGTGACTTTTGTGCGGATTTTTTTGGAAAAAAACTCGACCTATATTCCGGTTTATACGTATTATTTCGCGTGCGCCTACGTCCCCTTCCTTGTACCTTAATTGCTTATATAAGTATTCTCTAATTGTTTACCTTACTATTTGTCTAAATATTTGGCTTATTTTATCCCGTGTCAGGGCAATTATGTGCATTAGGCCACCATAACGGCTGCGCCGCTGACCTCAGTCTTGGCGCTGTCTTACCGCAGAGCTTCATTCACACGCATCTTCAAGATTAGGGCACATACGCTGACGCGTTTAAGTTTGTATTATTTGCACTAACGGGCGTGCTAGTGGTAGAGCTTGGGGGGAAGGGAGGAGGGTAGAGCCGCTTTGTTGTGCACGTAGGAGACGGCGACGCGGTCGGAACGCTTTTACCCGCAGCGTCCCACATGCCGGATATTTTGGGTACGGAGTTTTTTTTAAAGACGATAGTCTTTCTTGGGCTACTTAAACCCAGAAATTTTGGTCTGTCTGTATGTCTGTCTGTCTGTCTGTGCGTCTGTCTGTCTGTGACTCAATTCAGCCACCCGGCCAAAGTAAAACTAATATTGCGCAATAGTCTTATATACTCACAGCCACATGTAAACGTGTGAGCCCGGTTTATAGGTTCATACTTGTCAACTTTGTTGAACATGACATTACGCAAATATAAGACAGGAAATTAATACACAATGGATATTTACAGTGTTCGTTTATTAAAAAATTCATGGATGCTTGGTTTTTCGACAGAAAATGATATTCTACATCTATTGCAGAAAACCGCCGCCTCCTGGCGGCATATGAAAAATCACGCGGCAACAGCAACGAAAGGTTCCACTAGCTAGGTTCCACGTTCTGCTTCGAACGCACGTGGAGCACGGCAACGCGGCTCTATAAACCTTCTAGTCGGCCGCCTCCATTCACGCGCGTCTCCACCGTACTTCAACGCTGGCATCGAGGAACCCGGCCTGTAGCAGTGGAACGCGGTAAATTGAAATCGCCTTGCGCAAACCTTTAGTGTGTTTACCTTGGAATGAGCGCGACGGCACAGGAACAGCATGAGAGGTGAGCGGGAAAGCAAAGGGGGGCATTTCCTTGGCAACTATATACAAAGACTATCGTTTTTTGACGACATTTGCAACGAAAGGAGCAGATACGCGGCCATTTTTTTTTCGCTCGCCCAGCATTCTTTTTTTCCATGACCTTCACTTAGAGGCTTCGCACTCCGATGAAACAACTTTTCCTAGCAATTCTTCTTTTTGCGTTTTATCGCCAACCTTCGAACAGCCGCTCTTCAAGGCGAATCTTAAATGTGAGGGCATATACACTGACGCGTAAAATTATGTTGCATCGCTGCGTTCATCGGCATTACAAAAGCTCAGCATTAACAAGACTTCTCAAATGGAGTGTCAGGATACGGCCACTTTTAAATGTCAATTTAAAGCCTCTGTAAAAGGTAATGGAGAGGCACAGCACTATTATCTTGAAATTAGCTGCGCTGGACTTACGAAGACTGCACATATCGAATTCCTTTGGTGCCCATGCGCCATTAAAATGGACATACCACAAGATTAGCTGAGCAACGTCCTAACTAAACGAAACAGCTGTGTGCAGCCAGACTTTTGCAGGACGAATGGGGGGAAAGGGGGGGGGCGTCGTTCTCTCCTCCAGATACCCACGGCGACAGGCTATACTACTATGCGGAGCAAGTAGTTATTCCTCCATCGAAAGTGACGTCCGAAGCCACAGTGAAATTCCTCTCGCTAAACTTCGACCAAAATTCATGCGAAACATCGGAACCTTCACGAGAGCGCATGGAATATCACTAAAGAAGATATGTCGAAGTTCTCACTATGGTGAATAAGCATGCGCGGTACAATGAGCTTTAATAAAAGAGGACGCCTAATTTCACATCTTCCCGAAAAACATGGCGGGGGCTATTATCATCAAATAGCGCGTCCGACGAAGCACAATACGCGCCATGATAAGAAACAAGGGAGCTACACAACAAACACGAAGAACGAGGTCGAGCTAAAAGAACTGAATTTAGATTACCCCACACACCAATTCTGGCAGGGAAGTCCTAAGAAGACGTCTGTTGAAGGGCATGTCTTATTCTAAAACCGGTATCCGAACAAACCCACATCACTTGTACCAACATTGCTGGCAAATAACGCCATGTAGTGATTATAACCTTCGCAACTAACAACTCAAATCTACCGTGGAATTAGTTCTCTTTACGTTAAACGTCCTTTTTGTACTTCAACTCTGAGTCCTGTCAAGAGGAAACGTTATAATTTCTGTATCAAGTTGCGTTACTGCGGACGGTCAATAAGCACTGCTTAATTCTGGTTTTCCCATTGCTTATATAGTGTGTTCTTTCTTTTTCTTTTATTTCCTGGTTTCTTTAGGTTAATTTTTATTTATCTACTCCAGGCGGAACGCGGTAGGCTACTCAACTATGTTGCCATCCTAATCGCGGTCATTATCTTGGGCCAACCGGACCAGCAACTGATAAGACACCTTAAGGCACCTCCATTCCGACCGCGGACACTCTTACGTCGCGAGGCTGCAAAAACCCCATAATCGTTCGCGGTTGGACTTCATCCGAGAAGCCAACCTCTTCATGTTCACCCGATCACTTTTCTATCCAATAGTATACATCTGATCATTACCCTCCCTTTATGCCCTTTGGTAAAATAAATGTTACAAAATGTGCCATACTGAAAGCATAGGAGCAGAACCATTGTCCGATATCTCTTCCATTTGTTCTTGATTGATTGATTATGAGGTTTAACGCACCGGCGCTACACAGGCGATAAGGCGCGCCGTAGTGGAGAGCTCCGGTTTGATTTTGACCACCTGGAAAACTTTAACGCGCGCCGAAATGTCGAACCCATCGGCGATTTCGCTTTTCGCCTCCACGAGAAAAGCAGCCGCCGCGGCCGGGGAATCGAACACACGTCCTTGGGCTCAGCAGAACAACGCCTTAGCCACTGAGCCACCGCGATGGGTACTTCCGTTTGTTCTCGGAGCCTACTGCAAGCAATAGTGGGTGTGCCTTCAAAACCACAAAGTAAATTGAGGATGACCTAATAGGAGCATGGAAAACAGTCGTACGCTCAGCTTCCACGAAAATACGTAGCTGAGCTGAGCCACGCATTGCCCTCAGAGCACGCCAAGCACACGCCTGATTCTGACGCTATGGTTACAAAAGTATGTGTGACGGTAACTTTTTTTCCGTCAAACGTTGCCATCTGAATATGTAGGCGTTAAGGATAAGCTGGCTCTTTAACTCATTATTCACATTAAACAAATGAAAGTGCCTGCTCCTGTCGCCCTCCCATTGCGTGTATGACATTAAATTAATTGTAGGAAAATTCGTGAGTTAATCGTGCAGCACGTTCTGGACAAACGGCAGAAATTTTTCATCATGCCTCTCGACTTTACAGTGGATAATGACGATACCTTGAGTCAAACTATAAGGCGTTGTGTCGAACTTGTTGTGTCCAAGGCCGCGCGAACTGAGGATTCACCGACGTGGCATTGAGGTCAGTACGATAGAAAGTACACAAGTATCCAAGACAGAATCCAGGCGTTCAAAAATACAACCGCTCCAATAACTTCCTTTAAGGAAACCCTTAACGGTTTCTCACTGCTACGATTACTTACGACCATAGAAAAGGCAAATTGTCGCAAGCCTAGAGTGCAGTATACGATTCATTAAAGTGTACCGAATGCTTTTAAAAAGAAAAAAAAATGACACCCTAATTGTTTATCAAAAATTGCACCAAACCGAATCTACCTTCTCTTCGTTGAAAAAGAACATGTCCCTCCGCACTGGCTGCCCCTGAAGTACACCATTTACAGCAGGTGAAGATTCGCTGAAGCGCCTCGGTACTACTGCAGCAGCAATGCGTAACTCGCACAATGTAAAGCTAAACTATTACCGCGTTGCATGCTTGAACAGACAAAAATGGACAGCTCGCGATTTTTCAGGTAGTAGTTCTTCGGCGGACAGAAACGAAGGCGATTACATATTTCAATGAGGTTTATTGTTCCCGAATCGCACCAGATGTGTACAGCGAGCTACTTCCGCACTAGAAAATACCCGTTCACCTATGAAACTAAGCACAAGTTGTAGCCCGTGAAGTGAACCAAAACCAGTGGCCGGTCAAAATAGTTTACGGTTCCTGAAACGGTACAAAACCGCTTTGTTTATCGCGTCCCTGCTTCTGCACTGACCTTGTCTAAGGAGCAACGTTGTCGGCGAAGGCCAGCACACGAATTTTCTCTGATCCTAAGGAATAGTCACGCAGGTCCCTTAGCTGTATCATGCTCACGCATACAAATATATAGTGCCAAAAATAAAGGGACAACAAGAAACGATAGTGGGTGACCTTGCCGTACTGAGTATTTAAGATATACACGAGGGGTCGTCAAACCATTTTTAAATGCAGAGCATTTCAGTAACTCACGATGTCACCCGCGTTGACGTCCGTAGTCCGCACCGCACCCCTCCCTACTATATATAAAAAAGAAATACTATCCGGCGCCTGGTTTCGATCCCTCGACCCTGCGGGCGGAACGCAATGTACATGGTGCTCTAACCACTGCGCCACAAAGCCGACATAGAATGGGACGATATGAACGCGCCTTATATCGTTGACTCATTCAAATTACTGCTGACGAGCGCTCTCTCGTCAGCAGTTGCCACAAGTGCAATAACATTAACGTAACGCAAACTACTTAACGTCGTGCGCCCCCGGAAATGCTCTGCATTTGATCGTGCCCCTCGCGAGGGGGATGTTTCACTGCGTCTTCCTACTGGCCAGTACACTCGTCGCCATCTGTCGGATGTTGTGCGAAACCTTTGCGGCTGATGGCACGCGATTTGAAACGACATTTGCATATGATCCAACTGAAATGCTCTCCAAGAAAAACAAATACCAGGGCCAGTTTCGGCCATTTACTGCAAAGCAGTATATGTCTAACCCCCCCCCCCCCCCCTCCTCCCCCCCAGTTTTCATTCCGGCGTCATCGATTTACTCGGCGCCGTTCCGGGGCTCCTCCTCCCCACCGTTGGCGCCTCTTTCGCAAGTTTCTGCATCACGTAGACCGACGCGCGGGTGGTTCGATGGCATTACACTTACTGTGGCAAGTGCATACAACAGTGCGAGCGAGCGTGGGTTCATTTTTAAGCGAAGCTTTGCTGTTCTCACTGATGGCGTCTTGAACGCGAAAGCACCCTGCAGGAAAGCCAAATATCTCTGACGATGATGATGAATTCATTCATTCATTCATTTATTCCACCTTAAAGACCCGAAGGCATTACATAAGGGGGGGGGGGGGCAGCGTACAAGGTATAGGAAACAACGCAAAAAAAAAACTCAAAGGGTACCAAGGGTAAACATTCAGAAAACAATAATAATACAAAGGGTACAAAATGCAAAGTATACAGTAAACATTACCAAGTGCAAGGTAAACGTAAAGGTACAAGGGTAAACATTCAGAGGAATATGAAACATTTTAAACAGTACTTCAACATTATTGTAAAAACTGGCAGGAGAACAGAAAATTTAGTTAGATTGTGACATGTGAATTTTTAGTTTATTGCGGAAGGCTTGGCGGTTAATGCATGTTACTATATTATCCGGTAGCTTATTCCAGAGTTTAATCCCATTGGGAAAGGAGGAGGTAATCATTGCAGATGTGTGTCCATTTATAGGTGCGATAGGATGACTGTGGTTTATGCGGGATGAAGTTCTGTGTGATGGTTGAAGCATGACGTGCCGTGATTTAGGATAATAGAAAGCATGCAGAAGACACAACCGAGAAATGATGATCGTGGGTGAAGTGAAAGAGAAAAACGCTTGATTGATTTCGTTCTCTAATCTCCTTACTTTTACTTCTCAACTCATCTACTGCTAATACATTCTAATATTTAAATATTTTTCTTTCCATACAAAAATTACATAACTTCTTTCGGTAAAGCGCCCATTTCCTGGCCAATCTCCCAGAGTGGTATGCGCCATTGCACTGGAATCACCACCACCATCATTGTGGGGTTTAACGCACCGACGCTACACAGGCGATGAGGCGCGCAGTAGTGGAGGGCTTCGGATTAATTTTGACCACCCGGGGTCTTTAACGTGCGCTGAAATCTCGTACACAAGGGTGCTTTTGCTTTTCGCCTCCATCATAAAAGTGGCCGCCGTGGCCGGGAATCAAACCCGCGTCCTTGGGCTCAGCTACACAATGCCATCGCCACTGAGCCACCGCGGCGGGTGAGAAAAACGCTTCAGTGGCCGGACTCGAACTTGGGTCCCTCGCGTTATGAAGCCGGCGTATATCCGATTGCTCCATTTCAACATGGTGGGAACACAGTCCAAATTCAGACTACAACCGGAGAACACCGGAGAACACCGGAGAACCGTCACGAGAAAGCTTCGCGTTCAACCATCGTCGTTGTTGGACAGAGGGGTGCATCATTTTTTCTCGAGGGTCTGGTTTGGTTGGACACCACCGTTTGGTGGAATAAACGATGTTTCCGGGAAAGATTAATGAACAGTAGTCCAGTTCCTAACAGGTGAAGGGCGTCGACATGCCGAAATTCATCCCAGAATTCCGACTCTACATTGCCACACTAATCCGCCACGTTCTTGGCGCAGTGAAGGGGCATTACAAAACTGCTGACACGTTTCGGCCGCCAGCAAGCGGCTGTAACTGCCTGACGAGCGAACAGCTCGGCCTGCTTACGCGTGTGGGCTGCACTTCCTTCCCCCCCCCCCCCCCCTCCTGGCTTTAGAGGCGCCATCTGCCTAATAGAGAAGTACGCTTCCATCTGGAACCACCTTTCTGTGATGGAAGTTTGGTGGATATCCTGGATAACAGTCCATACGTTTTATACCTGAAGACTTCTTCGGTGCTGCTCGGATACCGTGGGCGCAATACCCGCCCTGAAGACGAGCAACCGCCATATGCGGTGCCATTTAGTGAATTTCCGGGAGGCAGCGCCATGGACGAAGCTTCGCTGGTGATTTACTAAATGGCGCAAGCTCGCCTAGGCGTGCACTTTGCACCTGAGGTGTTGACACGTAGCAACAGCAATGAAGCAAGCGCCTACATTATCGCCTGTGTACCCAGTGTCTAGTGGGCAGTCGAAAAACACTGTCTTCGTTCGGGAAATTGTTCTCCGCGCTCGGAAATATGGTTTCTGCAAAACTAAGCGCGGCAAAGTCTTGCAATGACATGAATTTGAGAAGAAATTCTGCGTATAAAACTATGCTTTAGGGTACAAAATATGGCCGGTTTGGCTTCTTGAGTTTTCGCGTCATCATGCACTAAGTAGCACAAACTTACCAGCACGAAACTCAGGGACACTAACCCCAACGACATACCTCTGTGATAGAACTCAGCGAGAAATGATGCTCACTCGTTATAAGCCTTTACCTTGGTGCCCCTGTAATTTTTTCTCGCTGTTTCATAGAAGTTGACAGGCATGGCGCAAAACAGTAGAGAGAGACGGCGAGCTAGTATGGCCACACATGTGGCCAGAAAAACGCCCTACAGTATTCACAAAAAGGAGGGCGCGGAGCAGTCTTTGCAGCTTCACAGAAGCTCGCTATTCTTATGCTGCGAGGGTGTTTACTCTTCTTCGATTGTGTTTGGGCCTTAACTGATTCACGGGTCGTGGCTACGGACCAATCTGAGCGAGCGCATTTCCGGGACAGCTTTCTTTGGGCCCTTTCCTCGTGTCTTGTGGAATGCAGGCGAGGTGGGTAGGGAAACTGGGATTGCGACTGCCGCTTCTCCTCCTTCGGCCATCTCCGGCTTCCCGAGCACTCCTAACGTCTCCCTCACTGCATAGACATCCAATTAGCGTAATCCAATTTGGCGCAGTCGACGGTAAAAGCCGAGAAATTGCAGTACGCCTCAGGGAGCGTGAACGGCGGCAGAACCCTCGCCTTATTCGTTGCAGCTGGTGGCCAGCGGTAGCACTGACGCAGTACCAGCCTCGAGAAGATGTTACGCACGATCTCCAACGACTCATTGTCCTTGTCGTAATCCTTGTGAAGGGAGCATTCGCTGGCCGAGAGAGGGCGGAATATTCGACGGGCATGCGATTAATAATATCCTCCTCCTCCAAAGAAGGTCAGTGTATAACTGGCATGTTTTCTCTTACCCAACAACTTCGTGCACTACTGTGCCTTCATAGTAACAATACATGCACATTGCATTGACGTCAGCACGTGCAAGGTGGCAGCGTGAGATATACAAGTGCTGTAATAGGTCTTGGTTCGCTGACGTTCAAAGGCAGGGGCGCTTAAATGTCTGTCAGGGGTACGTACATTTCCAGCTATGGGTGTTCCGTACGCTATAACCACTACTCCAGGGTATGATTTTCAGAATATGGTATATGTTTTAGTAAACTGTTTCTGCTTCATCGATTTATAGTGGACTTTCTTGACTTAATTTCAAGCCATTGAAAGCAGCGTCGAATTTGTCCGGTTCAAAGAACCTTGGTCATGCGGGCGTATGACCAAAGAAGGAATGCTTACCCGTCCGATTCCACTGTCCGCGAGGGGAAACTATTGCAGATCCGCACTAAAGCAAACACTGTAAATAATGCATGCACATGCTTCGCAACCCATATCAAGTGTTTATTTTGCTCAGGCTTAAAAATTTGATGATCTGAAGCCATCATCGCAGCAGAGGCAGAAAACAACAGCCACAAGAAGCTGCTTAGCCATTTGTTGCCCAAAACTTTAATTTTTTCCGTAAGATCGCGAAAATTTTTTTATGATAAAATCGTGTTCCAGACATCAAAAATACGAAGTAAGAGAAAAAGTTGGTTTATTAGGACGGACACAACGGTGTCGCTCCTGAGCAACACCGGGCACTTGCTGCCCCATATATCCGTTGAATAAGAATGCTACCTTGATCAGCGTCTACACGCTGATTTTATGCTCCAAGTCGAGAGCATAAACCGAAAGTTCGTATTTGTAATAACAAGAAAATTTCGCAGTTTCGCTTACCTTACCATCGAGCCACCGGGCTCGATGCGAGTCGACACGCATAAACTAGTCTTGTTTTTCAGCGCGCAAAAGTACGTGCTGCCCTCTCTTTCTCAATATGCAGTTGAACACGTCTCGGCCGAACCAGTTCGAACTGGATTTTAGCTTCGGCAACGGCCGTGACTCACAGCACAGGCTCCGGGCCACCGCGCGACAGCCAGACTCCGGCTTGTCGATGCATGTCGAAGCTCGGAATGAACCGGCTTCACCGCCACACGTGGTACTTCCTCGCAATGCAGGAAGCTTAAACGGCGTACCACGTGCGCACAGGGCAACGGCGGAGCACTTCTCACTCTGAATCGTAACGGCGCCTACAAAACTAAGGACTTTCGCAGTCGTACCCCCCCCCCCCCCCCCTCCCCGTGTTTTTATGGAAAGAACACCGAGTACCCTTCTGTAACTATCAAAACATAGATGGCCTTCATTGGCCGCAGCTGTAGTCGACGATTGACGCCAGGAGCACCACTACTTTTATTTTCTTTTTGTGGCAAAAAACCTTAGAAATCATCAAGAGAAGGCGAATGGTGGCGGAAACAAGGTGGCAGATGGAGTTGTTCATTCTAGACAAGCAACCCAAAACACGACGGACGAAGAAAAAATGAAGTACGTAGGGGTGGTGTGAGCATTACGTGGCACCACTGGGAAATAGTATTTTAGAACACGCGAGGATAACTGGCTCTAGACTGGCCACACAGCCACCAAGCCCGAGCCTCTCCAAAACCCAAGACTGGCTATAGGCCCACGCATAACTGCCCTACGCGGCCCGGCCCTGCCCGGGACGGGTTTTCAGGTACGCCCAAGTCCGTGCTGTGCTCTATGGTCCATGTCCACGCTGAAATATCCCGTAGGTCGTCTTGTTTCGTCTTTAGGTCGTCCGTAGGTCATTATGTCTCCAACTATATTTGCTTTCCATCACTCTCAGTTTTGGTTGCCTTCTCAAAGATGCCAACTGCTGTATCTCGCATCACCAGACGACCCCCCTGAGACCACAGCGCCTGACTATGTCACCTGCGTCTTCCAAATACCCGACTTGCTCCAAATTGGTGAACAGCGACACTCAGACCTCTCGCTCCGTTTCATCATCCAGCTTCTGAGCTCTGTCTCATCGCACCCGTCTCTCTGCATTTGTGAACCTCAGAATTGCGTTACACCGCCACAACTTCCATTCCAAAGGTCCTAGGTTCATCTCAGGTGTTCTTAGACACATTCATGCTGTGCCAACCACATATCGTGCCCACAGCATTGCTTCTCTCGCTTGCACGAACAGTGCAACGTCTCTTCTTCCGGCCCGGTTTCTACCGTATACGCGCCGCTATACGTTCCCTTGCGTGTGACATGCGCTCCAGCGCTCCAGAAAGCCGCTTACGCTAGTGTCTAGATGTCTTTCCCCACTCTACATTTTCCACAAATCGTTATTTCCGGATGGGTCGGGTTTAATTGGTACTACCCTTTTATGTTCTTCTGGAATAACGTGAGCCACCGTTACAACAGATTACACGGGGTGGTACACGATCACTTGTTTCCTTGCAGTCAGCCGCCCCCCCCCCTGACTTAGCCTACTTTCTTTTCTGCAATGTCCATCACGGCGCTCGTCACTAGCTTCGCAGAGACCACGGCCGAAACTTTGTGTCGAAGGTTAATTGACAACCTCTCTCGCTCTTCCTCAATGAACCATAAGCCTCCCTATCGCCGACAAACTAATGGTCTCACAGAGCGCCTGAACTCGCCGTTGGCAGAGATGCTGTGCCCATACGGGTCTCCTGACTAGCCAAGTGACATGAGGTACCTCGCGTCCCCTTACGTCACTTTCGCTTACACCTGCCACCACAATACTTCCGGCTTTCCTTCCCCTTATCCAGTGTTTTGCGCTCAGCCGGCTATATCTTTGGACACACTAGTTCCTGTTCGCTTTCAGATTTGTTTTTGATGTTTGATTATGTAGTCGATTGCATATCTAAAACTGTGAGTTATAACTGACTACTTTAAACAGTCTTTATTTGCTTTTTTCAGGCTCTTTTCGGCCACTGAAGAGACTGGCTCCGAGCGCGCAGCGGTTCCACTGCATTGCACTGCACTGATTTCACAGCGGACGACTCCATCGAAAGCGAATCGGGCGTCATAACCGTAAGTTGCATCACTTGTGGCAAGGTATTAAAGGTTTTGTCACTTCCTGGGATCACGTCGCGTCTGCCGCTAAATATTTATATCGGCCTCATTTCATTTATTTAATTATTTATTTATTTAAATGTACCCTACGGGCCGAAGCACTATAGAGTGGAGTGGTAAGTGCAAACATAATAAAAAACGGTGAGCAGTGAAAAATCAATATGCATTTCAAGGAGGCTCACCAACAATAACATTCAAAAACTAACAGGATTTATACAGTGCTAGTCCAAAAAATACAACAGGGGTGATTGGCCACAAAACCTTGTACAAGGCAGGGGGTTTCAATTTCACTGGTTATAACAGACCTGAATTTATTCACGTTATCTATAGCAGCTGTGGTGTCGGGAAGGCGGTTCCAGTCACTTGAAGTCCGTGGAAGAAATGAAGCAGCGTGGGAAGGACAGTGACATGAGGAGACAGCAAGTTTGGGAGCATGGTCCAGTCGTTCAGACACGTACACAGGGGCATGAATGAATGCTTTTTTTAAGAGCGGGTGAGTGTAAACTTTGTGGAAGAGACAGAGGCGAGAAAGTTTTCTAGAGAGCACTAAGGTTTGCAAATTGAGGGTTGATTTCATAGAACTTATGCTGGCAGCTCTAGTGTAGTTGCAAAGAATGAAACGTGTAAAATTGTTCGGAACCATTTTGAGTATATAAATAAAAAAAGCCAGGTCAGGATCCCAGATTGAACCGGCATATTCAAGCTTTGACCTTATAAGCATTTTGTACAGAAGAGGTTTTATGGATGATGGGACTTGGGAGAAGTTGCGTCTTATAAAGCCCAAGGTACGGTTAGCGTTAGTTATTAATGTCATGGAAAATTGAGGTTTGTCGTCGACTTCTTTGATTGAGGCAGCAGGTGTGTCGTAAACATATCGCTTTTTCTTCATGTGCAGCTGTTTGTATTTGAGCTGGAAAGCGGGAGAACCAGGCTGTAATTTAGCAAATTATAATAGCTTTTTACAGGCCAATCTGGTTCCAGCTGAAAAGTCTTCAGATATGGTTATTTCTTGGTCGTTCAGTTGAGTGCGCAGGGAAAAAAGTTCTCTTGTCTTTGTGGGATATGAGGGGTTCCTCGGGGACCCTTCCAGCACTCTGGGGTAGGCCCCCACGCTAGCTCCCGGCGTGTCAACCACGCGGGCTCCCATGCCTACGGCAGCCCAGCGAGGTTCGCCGATACGAGAACACAGTAGACAGTAGTGCCGAAGCACAGCCGTTTATTTGGGGAATCCCAAAGCATGCGAGCACAAGGCTCGACGGCGTTCCCGAATCACGCCGTCCGGGTCGTGATCGCGAACGGGAGGCAGGCACTCACGGCGCGCGACAAACAAAGTTCCCACCTGAGATACATGTATCCGACACCGCCGCGATGTTCCGCCGAACCAGCCCCGACCGTGCCTCCGACGAGACTCTCCCGACTCTCGCGCGCACACGTTCGCGCCGCCCGCGCCCGCGTGCTTATGCCCGCACAGATCGGTGGTGCATGGGTGGTGCCATCTCTCGGGCGACGCCGACGAACCAGCGGAGCGCCGGACCGGTTTCAGCGCACAAGTCTCTCCCGAAGCGCGCGCCGGCTCGGGATCGCGGGTCGCGGTTCTCCACGATTCCCACATCTTGTAGTAATGAAATTGAACAATCACTGGACGGCATCGAAATTGAGAGTATGAGCCACACCGGTGCGCACGTTCAATGCTGTTTGAGTGAAAACTTTCATCTATGCAGCTGGACAAGATTGCCACAACCTTGTTTTTATGTTTCCGCCTATGTTTCTTTCCAGTCGGGGATACCACGAAGAATCACATTATTACTGCAGGAACGGTCTTCAAGGTCTTTTGTGCGTAGGCCAGAGAATCGTACTGTGTAGCTAGGTTTGAAATCTCAGTTCGTGCCTCAGACACTTCTGCGGAAAGACTGTCGTTTTCCAGCTACTTTTTTTCAACGTTAGTGAGTATTTAATTGATGTCATCTAATTTTAGCCTAATATCGTTCTGGCAGTCATTTATGTCGCGAACAATTTCAGCTAGTACATCATGCCTTGCCGACTGATAAAGCGAACAAGCCTGAATGTCTTTCAGCAGCCGTATGATCTCGCGGTATTCCGAGGAACTCCCGGAATTTTCCGTTACTTTAGCGGTATCGTCGGTCGCTACTACTTCTGTTCGAGAGACTGCCTCGGAAACTGTAGTAGCGCGATTTCAGGGGGGTCGGGATTTGTCTCTGCATCTCCCAAACGTAACAAAACAAAACGCATATATATCAATACACTCACATACCAAGTCAAACAGCGCTTGTGGGCACGGGAGCAACACTAGACTAACATTGTTGCGCTTTTTAGCGTACAAGGAATGCCTTTCACTAACCTGCAAGACGTGAAATTGCAGAACGTGAGCCATGCTGAATGCGCGGTAGCTCCCGTGCCCACTGAGGTGTGGCTGACAGTGCCATGGCTTTATATCCGGAGCTTGCAATGATGGCTGTGTCGATGAAGTAGCCGGAATGAACAGCCAAGGAATTCAAGAAGGCGCGAACGTGAAGTTGGGCGTTGGCGGATATCAACCAGTGACGGAGAGGAGGGGACGCTAGTTGGACAGACGTAGACTGGTTGCGCACAAAAAAAGCAGGCACGTGGAAACGACCTGCAAGACGTGAAATTGCAGAACGTGAGCCCTTACTGAATGCAGGGTAGCTCCCGTGCCCACTTGCGCATAATGGGCCATTTTAGTGACTGGGAAACTCCCTTGCTGTGGCCTGTGGTGACCTTTTAGTTTGTGATACTTCGTGGAGTGGCGTATGGACGCGTAGACGTAGGGTACATCGTTGCTGTCCCTGTTGGCGTTTCTCTTAAATTAGCTCTTCGTCTAAAAGTTGGATGTCCCACAAAGCGTGATATAAAATTAGCAGTGGCAGAGGTTGGTTATGCCAGGATATACGTAGCGTGAGCTAAGGTTCAGGTGGTTACTTTTAGGTTTCCTGGTTGTCTAGGATTAGCTGATTATCATGCTTACTGCTGCTAAAACGATTTCCAATCCAATCCATCCAATCCAGTCCAGTCCAGTCCAGTCCATTTCAGTCCGGTCCAGTCCAGTCACGGATCCTCGCGCATGTACTGCCCGTCTCTCCAGGAGCCACGCCAAACGTCTATCAAGCGGCTCCGGCACAGCGTCAGACTTGGTTACTTCGCAAGGGAGGTTCACAGCTGGGAACGCGCCGGCGCCAGTGCGTCTGCCGCGGCTATGACGCCACTCCTCTGGGGTGCGCAGACCGGCGAATGTGCAGACCCAATTATCTACACACCTGTACTCCAATTGGATAATCCAGTCCAATCCATTTTAATACAATTCAATCCCAACCCAATCCAATCCAATCCAGTGCTCGTCTCGCTTGCGCAGCACGGCCCTTCAAGGTCCACGTGAAACTGCTCAACCTCGGCCAGTGTAGCTTACGCTACAATACCTGCTACAACAGGAAACTGTGGGTCATCCCCACCGGAATGCATACAGTTGTGCGCACGCCACTATTCAAAGTGCCGTATGGTGTCGCGTCGCTGCAGCGTGCATTTCGGTTTTTAACTTATCTGTTCTTTATTTTGCCTGGTATGTTTTTTGGGGCGCTTGTTTTTCTTTCCTAGGGTTTTTTCGTTATGCCAACACCAGTCGCTACCAACGTCACGGCCGCATCATTTTCCTGGCCCCGCGTGGTGAATCAAGTCTACAAAGTCGGCTTAGCCACAGTGAATTTTTGTTGACGCAGACATGACCGATTTTTGTCAACGTTCCCACAGCAGTTTCACAGTGACAAATTCGCAATGGCAGCGTGAGTGCGCCGTTTTAATTGTCGGCAACAGCCCTAGAAGGGACCTGAATGCAATAGGTCGAACTGTTATTTCTTGCTGTATTGTGCAGTTCAGCTAACGATATCTTTCATTTGCCTATCACGCTAAAGTCTAGACCTCTAGTTGCTTTTCACATTTTAACAGCGGAGATGCTTCAGCTTGAGCTTCAGCCTGTAGTGTTAGCAAAAGAAATACCAAGGAAAGAAACTGCGCCACCTGTAAAGGGTGCACCACCGCAGTTGGGGTACTATAACTGTGAAGCCGGCTTTCGCGCCTGCTCGAGTGGGATCACAAGGTGCGCATGCGTATGCGCACCCCATAATATACCATTTTAACGGTGATAGTCATTCTCGGGCTCCTAAAATGCAAAAGCAATTGGCACAGCTTGCACTAGTGGTGCTAGGCTGGAGAAGCAGCGGAGTTGGGGGTCGACTTAGCTTCTTCCCCCCTGAGATCCGCTATCAGTGTGGGGGACCGACCCGAACGGCCTTGTAAAATCCGGCTAAACTTAGCCTCGCCCCTCAACGCTTAGCCTAGCCTAGCAAGAACATCGCAAAACCTAACAACACTTAGCAAAGCCTATCAAAAGCTACCAGAAATTTCACAAATCTGGAAGAACCTTGGTCGACCCCCAGCTTCGCTCTGTCTCCAGCCTTGCACCACTAGTGCAAGCTGCACCAATTCCTCTAAAAGCGAAGCTTTCTATGTCTCAGGGATGGCGACCGCCCATTCACCAGAATGCGCCACAGAAAAGCCAACTTTACGCAGTGGGTTTCACAAAACGATGATGACGATAACCGCAGGCACACCAAGCGCCTCAATAAAACCTGTGTCCCTCGCGTTATGAAGCTGGCGTCTATCCAATTGCGCCATTCCGACAAGGTCGAAGCAGTTTGGATTTGTGACTTTGACTTTGACTGAAACCGCATGGAGGGAGGAAGCTTCGCGTTTTAACCACCTTTCTCCCAAGAAAGGGACTTTGATTTTTTTTTTAATGGCTCAGAAGAACAGAGAACACCATGTACGCGTTATTCGCAGCCGCCTTACAAATCGCCGCAATGAGATCACACAGGTTTCTAAAGGAAGTTGAGCTTCACTAGTCCTCAGAATTTCTATTGTCCACTTTCTGGTAGTTCAAAACGAGCTTTTGTCTTTTCCCGCCGGGTTAGTGCAGTCTCAAAGTGCTCGCAATCCTCCTAAGTACGCCCTGTGGACTTGCCAGCGTCTCGTCCCAACCTCTCCAAATCGCTGAAGGTGAGAGGGACGGAAGCGGCACTTTTGAGCGCACTTCTTTCTTGAAACAAAAGTGCGTAAATAGGACGAAAACAAAATTAAGAATATGCCTACTCAGTCTAAATTTCTTCAATGAGGTCACGTAAGTTTACAACGTTTGAAACTCCATTTGGTGCTCCTTCAAAGCCACTGAAACACTTTTTTGTCGCTTTTTAATGCGAAACCATTTAATGGCTAATGAGCAGGAAAGCCGGCGGTGCTGTTCGTAGCGCCGAAATGGTTCAAGAAAGACGGCACTTTAAAAACGGCGTCACCGTTGCTCAGATGCCAGCTAAACGGCTGGCGGCGCACCGGGAGGGGTGACGAAGGTATGCACCGGCATAAAGTTACGCATTAAGGTCTAACGTCGTCAACGGGCACCCGCTACTTGACGTACAATGAGTTTGACGTTGCTTGACACGTCGCAGGTCTTAATGTTAGGGCTACCTACTGTTAAGCCTAAATATATATCTAACAAAAGGGCGTGGCTACGGCTTTTAGTCATAGTAATTTAGTAAAGGGGAAAAAACGCAGATGAAAAAAAGTAACACGCCATTCCGGCCCTGCGCAAGTGGATTGTATGCACACGATATAAAGGTGACACACAATTTAAATGAAAGGTACGAGGAAATTTTACTTCTCTTGAGTGTTGATGGGGGTCAGCGCACACTTTTATTTTGACTCTCCTGGTCTTGAAAATGGTACCTATCAATGATAACAAGCCCGCTCCAAATGCATATCCAAGTGATGACACGTATAAGCTTGAATTCAAAATCATGTTTTGAACAGCGTGCGGTTTTGCGGTTACCGCGTTCTAGTAAGCGCACATACCACACCGGGAAGTTCATTCTCTAACGCCGCCCTTGGTCCACTTATCGGCGAGCACTACATGATGCACTAGGTATATATTCACAGCGTGATTCACAGAGTCCCACAGCTCCTACGCGAGCGGCGATACGCATTTCCGTTTTGTTGAACTTGGTCATTGTTAGCAAACTTACCTACATTGCGTTGTCCCTCGCACGCACCGACGCCATAAAATCCTGGACCCTATCCACAGAAAATTCACCTAAAACAGGCCGACAATTACACTTTTGTGCAATGCGTATTTTGAGCTCAGCTGTAGATATATGTTTATTTTATTATATAGTGGAGTAGAGAACTTGACTTATTATATAGTGGAGTAGAGAACGTGGAGTAGAGAACTTGATCAATAAACCAGTATTGACGTGTGCTTCGGCGACCCGCACCACTGAGTCCTGGCGCCGGCGTCGCTAGGTCTCTGCTCTGGTATTGCGTTCATCAGCAACGGCACACTAAACACTTGTACCGTTGAGCCCGCAGTGTTGTGCAAGCGCGTTTCACTGCAGCCGCCGCAGACAACTACTCAAGGCCTGTGCAGAGATGCCCCCCCCCCCCCCCTCCCAAAATTACGGGGGATGCTTAGAACTCTCTAAGAATGCAAGGGTGAAAGCCTGGTTGGACCTTCCGTTGATCTGCTGTTGAACTTTCTGCTGAACTTTCCGGCCGCTCCCGATACCACTTGACCAGCGCCCTTGAAGGGCGAATGTTCGCCATCGGCAGGAGCCACCTAGCTGTTCGCCCCCGTCGGTACCTGCACCTCTTAAAGCGGTTCGTATTGCACGTGCGGCAGTGGCTGCAGTGGCCTGCCCTTCTGCGGCGCAGCTGATTCGCTTTCCCGGGAGCGCTGCGTCGCCCTTTCTCAGAGCCCTACTGCGACCCTCCTCCTCCACTGCTATTTCCCCTTCTCGGCGTGCGATCCCCAGCTCGCCCCTCGCGCTCTCGTTTTCTCTGTGATTCTGTGTACCTCACAACGATTTTTATAGCGAAAGCTTTACTGTGCCATCCCCCCGCTGTGTCGCTCCTCGTTTCGGAATGACCTTGAGCTGTCGGAGCGCAAGTGGGGCAGGTGGGACGTCATGCCACGTGATCCACAGCAGAGGCGCGTCGCAACTGCGCTCGCTCGGAGCTGTTGTGCCAGAGCGCCTGGCCCAAAGGCGTTGCACGAGGCGACGCGCCGACAGCGAGGCTGAGTCACGCCTCTCCCTTTCGCACCTGCGGCGCGGCCGAATCCCGCACCTCAGAACGCTGCGGCGCGGCCGAATCCCGCATCTGAGAACGACCAAACAAGGGCATGTCTCTACGCCCGGAGGCGAGGTCACGGAGACGGCGGGGGCATCGCCCTCCCTTTCCCCATTGCGGCGCATCTGACTCACCGCTTCGCTACCATTCGTCGGAATTCAAACTTCAGGCAGCGAGGGCCCTGATTGGAGCTTTTCGAACTTCTTGGGGCCACAACGAACTTCCCGGGCTATAAAAGAAGCCCGGAGGCTCTCATCGTCGGCATTCCTCGGCGGCTTCTCTCCGGCACCAGTCTCTTCGGAAGCACCGAGTGAAAAGGGTGCTGTCGCCTCTGTGCGAGTCATGTAACGTTTGCTTACCCTGTATATACTGTATATAAATGTTACTTCAACTCTTCGTCGGCTCGAGGACTTCGTCGCTCTGCTCTGCGCCGCGTCGATAGCGGACGGAGCAAGGCAACATCGCTACACCGGTGACTGCGCTCGGGTGGCCAGTCGCAACAGTGGTACCAGCGGTGGGATAGTCATTCCCAACATCGGTGACGAGCTGGAGGCGAGTCACAACCTTGGCGACCGCCCTGGGACTCTCATTCCCAACAGAGCACCCTCTCTGCTGTGATATCACGTGACCAGGCGAGGGTACAGCGGCTGCTTTGTTGGCGCTTGGTCACTCACTCTCGCCATGGATAGCGCACCGGCTAGGCCGTCTGTGCGTGCGTTTTACCTTTCTGTCGAGACAACTAGGTTTACAAGCGTTAAACCTAACCCAATTTGTACCTCGTTTGTTCCATAAAATATTTTGATTCGGAAGTTTTTCGGAAATGAAATGTCAGATGTATGTGCTGGAAACGAAAAATGCCGATTCTTGGATACATTTTTCTTTGGCTTAACTGGATGACTTACTAGAAATACGTTGGTAAATCGGTGTATCGAATCACACACAAAGAATACCCATTCGGACCGGGCTCGAGCGAATTCATTTGGTTCCGGTTTAGCTCTGGTTCGACTAAATCACCAATCGAATCAGTTTGCGCGTTTGGAACCAGTTTTGTTAGTTATCTACAACCAACTGCAAGAACATAATATCATTGTTTGTGAGGTCCCAATTAGCCGATGCTGTAGGGGATCGCAGCACAGGGTTAGTGCCCACCACAGACTGCAGCGCCTTCGGTTTCGAGCGTCCGTTCACGCCCACCACGGGAGAGTGCATGCCGCCTCTTTGTTACGCTAATAGATATGAAAAGGCTTAGGCATCACGAACACACACACACACACACACACACACGCACACGCACTCACACGCACGCACACGCACTCACACACACACACACGCACGCACTATGTTTGGGTACCCGCAAGTCGACTAAATAAACCTCATTACGGGGGAAATAAGACCCAGGCGTTCTTACGCCGTGTTTTGTTCCCTATTAGTGTTTGAAAACCCATGTTGGTCGATTATAGTTCGGTAAAGACGCGAAAACAGTCTACTTCTGTAGCGTGCCGGCCCCATGTTTCGATCACAGCACCATCCACGGCCACGGCAACTACAATTGCGAACCCAATGTAGACCACGTTGTCTTGCACGAAACGGCTTGTTTTCTTGAAAGAGAGTGCGAAGAATTGAGAAACCAGTGTTCAGTTTCTTTCATTTTTTTTTAACAACACCCCCAAGCGTGTCAAAAACCTCGTTAGCTTCTACAGCCCCAGAAGCAATTACCTGCAGAGATTTTCACTTTGCCTCGAATTCGCTTCGAAGTTATGTTGACGCAGGTACCTCTCAAATACTATCGCTAGTTTTTCGTCGAGCTAAATCTCTTTTCCTTTTTTTCTCTTTTGAGGTCGGAATCCTCCCTATATAATCGCGCATCAGGCTCAGCGCAAAACCATGGCTGTTCAGCCTGCGTACCGGCGCGCCCCCTGCGTGCATTAGAACTGCACATTTTTAATACAGCAGTAGACTGTTTTAGTCAGTTGTAGCGCAGAAAAAGGCCTACAGTAGAGAGAGAGAGAAAGCTCTTTATTAGAGGAAAGCAGAGAGGTCTGCCGGCATGTTAACGCCGACATGCTACTCTGCGGGGTACGGGAGGAGGGGAAAAGTTGCAATAGGAAGAAAGGTGGAAGGGAAAGAAGAAAGGAGAAAATAAAAGTGAAAAAAACGGAGGGAGCGTGTGCGTTGGGGTCCGTCAGTGCGACACGTGAAAAGTCTATGGGCGGTTTTACAGTGCAAGAATGGTCTGCTCCTATATCAGCTCAGCGACGCCGATGTCGTTGAGATATTCAAATAATAGAGAGTTTTAGCTGACCGTTTTCGACGGTCCGCTCCGGTATCGGCGGCACGGTCAGCGCAACCGGAGCCAATGCCCTTCGCAGCCAAGCGCGCCACGCATGCGCAATGGCGCTTCCGCTTGCTATCGGAGCGGAGCGGACCGTGAAAAACGGTCAGCTAAAACTCTCCAATGCGGTTAGCACTTTACGCTGAGAGGAGGGAGATGGCCATGGTCCCAGAAGTGCTTTTAAAGTCAAGGAACTGTGGTTGAGGCACTCGATCTTCTGTGCGAGGTTGTTTCTTGCTTGATAGTATGTAGGACACTCCAGTAAAATATGCTCGACGGTTTCTGGTGAACCGCAGTTGTCACAATAGGGGTTCGAGGTCAGGCCAAGGCGATAGCGGTAGGTATGTGTTAGCGCCACGTTGAGACGTAAGCGATGGAGCAAAGTCTCTAGGCGACGTGGAAGTCGCTCCGGTAATCTCAGTGCCAAAGTTGGGTCGACATGATGCAGGAATGGGTGCTGGTTTTCCGGGAGAGACCAGAATGTGCTTCTTTCCCTGAAAACAAGCTCCTTTGCTAGCCTAGAGGCATCGTGCTTCGTGAAGAAAATGTTCCTCACGTTCCGCAGTTGCAATCCTCTCTTGGCAGCCTCATCTGCTTTTTCATGGCCTATGATGCCGCAGTGGGCTGGGATCCACTGCAGTATCACGCGGTGTCCGGCGACACAAACTAGATGGTTTAGGTAAGAGACATCGCGGGATATATGTTCGTGAATGCTGAAGCAGCTGGCACGTCGAAGAGTTTGCGGTGCTGCCTTCGAATCCGTAAAGATTACCCACTGTGCTGGCTGCTGGCGGAGAATGTAGCGAAGTGCTTGTTTGATGGCATGAAGCTCAGCAGATGTAGATGATGTTGGGCGCTCAAGACGGTATGAGAGTGCTTGGCCGGTGGATGTAATGAAAAGCCCAGAAGAACTGCAGTCAGGAGTAGATGATCCATCAGTAAAAATGTGGGTCATACGAGAGTATTGGTCACTTATATGGGCAAGTGTTAGTTGAAGGAGGCATATCTGAGGCATAACTTTTTTTGATGTGAGTCCAGGTATGTTTAATTTTATGCATAGGGGTGATAGAGTCCAAGGCGGGAAATCAGATGGCATGAGTTGTCGTCGTTGGGTAGGTACAGAGATGTTTATATTATTTAGAGTTTCTGCGAAGCTCGAAATTTTGTTGCATCGTACAATACCTGCCAAGAACTTGGATTTTGCGTGCAGCGCATGCCTCAAGTATATTCTAAATGTTTCCTGCATTCTAATAATATCTAAAGGCAAGCAACCAGCCTCTGCGACAGTGCCAACACACGATGAGCCCTTAGGAAGGCCGAGGCAGGTACGCAGGCAGTTGTTTCTAGCCGCATTGAGTTGCTGTTTGCATGTGGGCGACAGCCGTTGCAGAACAGGCAGGCTGTAGCGCAGCAAGCCGTCTACATAAGCTTTGCAGAGAAGCACCATGGATCTGCAGTCGCTTCCCCACCGACATCCGGCAAGGTATCCAATAACTTGTGCCACCGCAGAGAGACGAGTACGTAATCGCTTGACTTCCGGCGCCCATGATAGATTTCTATCTACGATGATCCCAAGGTATTTTTGGGTTCGTGCGTATTGCAGACAACGACCGCCAAGGATTAGAGGGTATTGTCTCATCCGCTTGCGGGTGAACGCCGTGGCAACGCTTTTCTCGGAAGAAAGGCGGAGACCCTTGGACGCAAGGTACGAAGACACATTGCTCAAAGCTTTCTGCAGCCGCTGTTGCGTTGTACGACGTGACCTTGCCGCACACCAAATGCAGATGTCATCCGCATAAAGTGTGACCTTGACGCCGGGAGGGAGCGCACGCTTTAGGTGGATAAGCGTGAGGTTGAATAATAGAGGACTTAAAACGGCTCCTTGAGGCACTCCTTTCTGTATACTGTGATGGGAAGTAGGGCCTTCTGGCGTGCACATGAAAATTTCACGTCCTTTGAGGTAGCTCGCAATCCAGGCGTACAGTCTTCCACCAAGACCAAGGACAGCTAAGGACTCTAGAATTGCAGTATGCAAGACTGAATCAAATGCTGACTTTATGTCAAGGAATACTACTGTCGGTATGTGTCCGCTTTGTAGTTCTTCCAGTGAAGCGACGAGAGCGATTATGTTGTCAATAGCGGATCTGTTTTCCCTGAAGCCATTCATTTCAGGTGGGTAAAGGTTGCAGCATAACTCCTACCTATCAATTCCGTTGTTTGGTCAACTAGTATGATTTGTTCGCAGTAACTGGCTGCAATGTGTAAGTCAATTGGCATGTTGAAAATAAGCTTTAATTGCCGCTCAGTCACAACATTATTTCTCTGATCGCTAGCCTGCATTTTAAGGTAGCTGTCGTCGTGTGTGCGGGGTGTAATTACGTCTCTTCTCCCTCCTGACACCTGCCATCGCGTTTTTCGGTAAAATGCGCAGTCCAACGGCGTCTTATCGATTCACAAAGTGAATGGGGTAAACTCGCGATGAAAGATGGAAACGAATGTTCTTTTGAACAAAGCGCTCTTCAATTTGCGGACAATAGCCCGTTCCTTCTGAAAACGAGATTGAGTGGCGCCAAAACTGCGAAATGGGGGCAACCGGTAAATGTTCATTTCCGAACAGAAACCGGCGCCGAAACACAAAATAGCGAAAAAATCAGAGGGGGTGAACGCTGGGCAAACCAAACAGTACCCGTCCCCTAACCCTTGCTGTATGAGTTATATACTTAAATGCTGCCTTTCTTGCTCTGAAAGACGAAATTTGTCGAGATATGTTTCCTGCAAAAAAAAATAAAAGTGCGCGCCATTGGATAAGGTTATCTGGCTGTATGTATTATAATTATTTGGATTCATTAAACGAAGCCAACCTATCCGCCATATTTATTTCTTTATATTCATACACGCGCGCGCGTATGTGTGTCGATCCTCAAAAGCCCCGATTATGCCGCACACCCACCGGGTTTCGCTGCCTTCGCCATCATAAGACACATCTGTTTCTCTGAGAGATCAGGAAAAGGGAGGGGATGTCTACAGCAAAAGCAAACCTCGAAGTTTTGATTTTGTGCATTTTTGATAGCGAGGGGCAGTGAAGGAGGGCAAAATTATTCGTGTCCTTTAATCTTGTGGATTATTTTTAAACCCCATGCATGCCCGTTCTTTCCTTTTTCGCTGGGGGAAAAACACCTCGCAAGTATTTGCACTTTCCATGTGTGTGACCTTTTTATAACTTCTACAACCTCAGAGCAGGTGCCTTGAGGTTGTAGGCCTTCACTGATTAGCAGTACAGTAACCTTCTGGCTAGATTGCTCCTGCGCATTCACAGCAAGACCTATGCCTTCGAAAGGCTAAGTGCGTATTTCATATCGCGGGCAGGCTGCGGAGAGCGTGATATTTCTCTGGCGTACCGTTGTACACAGCGGGCGGGACTATCGGTGTCACGTACTTGCATACATTTTCCGGCGTTGTGGCTTAGAGAGTTTATGTGCATGTGATTGATCGGGAGGGGAAATATCTGCAAACGATTGCGAGGTCGACGCTACGCGAAAAGGAAAGACCCTCGATGACATTGACCACGTGTTACGAACCCAACATTGTCGAGCGGTTTCGTCGTGAACAGGTAACCGTTACTACCTGCTTTCGGTTGAGCTCCGCTAAGCCTTCGCCGTGCTAAAGAAATAACGGCTGAAGTTCTGGTTCAGTTCCGGAAGAAAAAGCGTGATGCTCCGGTTTACGGTTTGGGTTCCGTTCTGGTTCCACACCTTATTAATGTTTAGAGAATGCAGATTCAAGAATGCGAATACTGAAATACTAGTTTTTTATATGTTCAGGGCGAGGCAACCTTCTGGAAAGATCAGTTTTGTAGTGTAGGCGATGGGTTACCCATTGCGGGTAAAACTGTGGCTCTAAACAACAAACGTGATTTCGCAACGAATATACGCAGCATTGTTGTGAATGGAAGAATTGATACTGTAAAGCTATAGGCATGTTAATTTGACTTCAGTAACACCACCTTGCTAAGGCAGTACTCCTATTCCTACAGCGTTAGCTCGTTCTAGGCTTGAATCACAAGGATCGCTAACAAGAGGCAACTTTCTACCGTTGTGAAGCAGTTTTAACTCTTGTAACATTATAGACACCTGTTTCACGTTTCGAAGCTCCGTGATATGCATGGAAAAAACATTGGAAGGTAACGAAAGACTGAGAGAACTCCACAGCCCATTTCTGGCAATAACGTTTACGAGATACTCGTGTCTAGCGGGGTGACTCGATAGAGTGGATCGAAACACCGTCATCAAAACTATATCGATGCAGGAATACGGATAAAGGTATCTCTAATAAACTATGGCGATACCCTTGAATTGCGGCCCTGCATGTCCATGCTCTCGCCCTACTCCCATTTTGAGCTGCTCGTCCGCTTTTCTTCTCCCTCGTCCGCTCTTTTCTCTTCCTTCGCCTTGCTCGTCGCGTTCTCTTCGCTATCTCCTCACTTTCATCCTCAGCTGTGCTGTTCGCTCGCTCGTACCGGTTGGCTACACCGACGCCAGGAACGGACGCGTAAGAGCTGTGCTCGAGAAAGGTATCTGGATCGGCAAGCAAATCACGGAATTTCGTTCCTTGCCGGTGATAGCTTCCGCAGTGCTTTATCGCACAAACGAACCAAATGAAGCGTTTATGAGCGCCCGTGCAAAGCATCTTTAATGTTTGCAAACGACTTGATTCTTTTAACGCATCGGAGTTGCCTGGTGCCATCCGGTTGTGGAATGATCTATATAGCATCTCACATCGACGTCGATTCCTTCCGCCACAAATTAGTCTTGTTTTGCACGCGGTGATTGTAGTCTCGATAATTATGCTCCAGTGACGTCATACTCGATAATTTTACTCCAATGACATCATACGATTTCGCAATGCAGTCTTCAAAATTTGAGTGTTCACGTATTCCTCGGTGAATGCTGATTCGTCGTTTGTTCAACACTGTTCGTGCAGGTGAAACGGACTCACAATTCGCTGATTTCATGTACTGTCGCGCGGTATGCCCAGTGCACACAGCATATCGGCGGCGAGCAAAAAGGGGCGGGAAGGGCTGGGCACCTCTAAATGTAAGTTTCTTGTGAGAAATGGGGGTAAATATTCCGCGCTAACTCAAAACATGACATGCAGATAATCTAACCTAACTGAGTTATAAGGTAAGCTTTATTATCACTATCTTCAGCGTTCCCCTAAAGGGGGCCTTGAACACTAAATAAAAGGTTCATTCAAAAGCCTGCTTTGTTCTAATAACAATGATACAAATTTTAACGAAAACGTGAAAGAATTAACCGAGAAGTTAAGAAAAACGTGTAGCAGTGTCGATTCGCCAGCCACCTAATTCCCGATGAGCCTATATGACGTCACAGGGATTCTTTGTGCGGTTGACGGGAGCCCACCAAAGTCGCAGCCAAGAAGCCTGACGGTGCAATTGTAGTAGGGCCTGTAGTTCCTCTTGATCGTACTTCTTTGATGCTAACGAGTAGATGACACATCGATGACTGGGTTTTTAATATTTCCCCTGTTATGTCATGGCTGACCTCTTTAGAGCGAAACTCGAAAGTTGTTCAATATTTCTCATTTCTTTTTACGTTGAAAAAAAAAAGGTCTTTCGGGGCTGGAAGGGCATTGAGTGAGTTAACAAAAGCTAGTTACTTCAAATTAAACAAGAATTATTTTGTCATTCGGCCCTTTAATTACCGTTTGTTCTACGACAACACATTGCGCAACATGGCAACTATGTGTACATCAGAGGCAGCCACCTATTAATGTACCCTCTCGACAGTCTATCAGCAACAGTTATAAATACCCCTAAAGCTGGTGTTGCTTTTGCGACCTTTCGGCAAGTAAGGCGGCGGAGAAGGTGCTGCTGCTAACAGCCGTTGCCTGGCAGGGGATGCAGAAAGACACTGTTTCTCTGGGCGCTTGGTTTTATAAATGTGAGGATTTAGAAAATAATATCGACGCGTGTGTTCCTCCTAACAAAAAAGGGAGGGCTGCAGGCATACCCTTACAACTCTTATGTGGCAACATCTCGCGCCACCGGTCTGATGCTTGCCCGGTGGCCTTAAAACCCAATGCCATCTTTGCTGCTACTTCGTTGTGCATTCACTTTTGTTAGTGTCTGCCCTGGGTGTTTGTCTGAGTGGCCAGCTTCATCAACCTGTGTTTGACATCTCTTCCCAAAATTTCTTCCTTTTTCTTTCTTCCCTCCGTATTGGCGGCATGCCTTCATCACGGCTATCTTCTGCGACGTTTATTGATGTTACGTTCGTCTTTCTCTCTTCCACACCGTTGGGCGCCGCTAAGTCGTCGAAAGTGCGGCACCGGAGCATAACAAGCCCGCGCTCTCACCAAGTACATTTGCCGGGCAGTCAATCCCCTGCCCAGCTTCTACCGGCGAGGACGCCACATCGCTTCCTTCTGCATCCCATTACAGCGGCGTAGAGGGGGGGACGCACAGGCTTTCGCTTTTTCGATCGGAGCCAGCGGGCCAGACGTCGCGCGAAGGACAGCCTGCGACTTCCACCGTCCTACGCAAAAGGACGCTGGACCGTAATCCTTTCGGATTACGTCCGGGATCTCGCGGGCATTATAATAGGAGCAGCTCTGCACGGAAGCCCAACTCAGTACGCGCGCACTCGTCCCAAAATGGCGAGTGGGCAGTGGGCGGCGGGAGATTTCTCGATTCGAACGCACGTGCGTCTGCTGCTCCGTGATCGGCACTACGCCGTCTCCCCTCGTCTCAGCGGCTGCGCGGATGCCCTGCTTATACGCAAGCGCGAAGAAACAGAAAAAAAAAGCAGCTTCGAGCACGAAAACACCGAAAGGTCGCTCGGCAGAGCATCTCGGTATGGATGAAAATATGCGCATCTATCAAGATGACAGCACAAAAGGGAATTGACGTTGCCGCAGCATGCTGCACCGTCAGCATCGGCTGCTTCGCAACGCTGATGTATAAGGGCACTCGTGCAAAAACACAAGCAGCTAATGGCGCGATGGATATCCGCACCGTGTGATTAGTTCAACGGATAAGTGACATGGCCAATCGCTTCTTTTTTTGTTGTGTTTGGGATGATGTTTTGATGGCTCTCGAGCCACATACGATAATATATACAACACGCGAACTGTCAAAATGAAAAGAGATCGCAGAGGTCATTTAGCAAGATGCCCATGAGTGAATTGCTGTAAGAGCGTATTATATATATATATATATATATATATATATATATATATATATATATATATATATATATATATATATATATATATATATATATATATATAATATTTCTAATCCTTACGGTTAGTTCTATTTTTCCTGTCAAGGTAGGCCGAATATACCTGTCAGTAGCGTGCGTATGCTAGCAACCGCGCATGCGCGGGAACTTTCAGGAGAAGATGCGTCCTTGTGGGACGCAGAATTACGCTAATCTCTTAGCGCATGAAAGCAGTTGGAAAAATGGACAGGGCGGTGCTTAAGCTGAACGAACGACTGTCGAAAAGAAACTTCCGTAGTATACGGTGGAAATAGCGCGCAAAGTATATAGTTGCTATCCTCATGATGGTCTTTATCGGAAACCGTCGTCAAGTTCGCTCACGGCAGTCTTGAACAAAATGTACGTCCATGGTGCGTACCTTCTCAACGTCACAAACCGCTTTTTTTTGCCGAGCTAATTGTAGCCGGACAAGAACACTCCTGTGAGCAGATGTTACGACCAATGAGCAGTAGCATATCGTCCGGCGTCTTATACCCGTGCTGCAGGGACACTTCCCATTCGCAGTTCACTACTCACTCACAAGTGAGCCGTGTACACAGAGAATGCACCACTTGATAGACAATGGGTACGAAGGCCTTCGGAAGTCTTTCGAAACGGCTGTGTACGTAGCATAGGTACTACAAGACGCCGGGTGCGATGGTTATATTCCCGAAAGAGCGGCAATTCCAAGCTTCTTGGCCGCAACGAGGGCGAGGTTTCCTACTGTACATTCAGTGGATGCGCGAATGAAATCAAACGCCCCCCTTTAACGAAGCACCAAGGCCTGTCGCCCTTTAATGAAACGGCAGGCAACGCCTCCTCCCTCCACTTGTCCTTGCAAGCTACGTGTTCCTGGGGCAGGTGGGGCGGCGGGGAAGGGGAGACAGGGACGAATGAGGAGGAACGGAAGTTGAGGACAACGAGGCGGAAACGACCAACTCGAAGGAAACTAGGAAACCTCGCGAAGATAGCGCCTAATATGGTCTAGTTAAAGACAATGGGCTGAAGGTGTTATGTTGCAGTTTCCTGTTGTCGGTGGTAAAGTCGAGAAATATGCCCTTTCTCCCGTTATCAAATGGCTCGGTTACCGTGGGTGCCTTGATGGGCCGTGGCAGCAGGTATACATGTAGCGTACATTGTCCGACTAGACTGGCAATTTGCGAAAGAAAAACAAAACCCTGTGATTCCGTGGTAGGGGCGGAAACAGTTGAGCGTGAGGGGTAAAATAATGTCCGCTCAGATCTGCTCACTTCACTGGAGAGCGAAGCTGTTGAAACAATAATAACTCTTGTATTGCAAAATACACGAGAAATGTTCTTTGAATGACAATTTGAATATTTACGAGCGTATTGACCGGGCCGCAGACCGAGCGAATTCAAGAAATAAAACAATTGTTTCTAATTGGTGGTCTACCGTACGTCTCGGTTAATTAGCATGATGGAAATTCGGAGGACGACAGTTTTATCCTAACGCACAATGGAACTGTCCGTTCCTGGTGGCTTTGTGATGCGGCCGGAATGGCTTAGGAGCGGCGGTTCCATGTTATTTCTATTCGAGCTGCGGCTGATGGCTATCCATGATTTTGGCTGAGACGAAAACTACCCACTTGTATTTAATAGTCTGAGCTGGCGTACAAGTGGCGTACAATTTAAATCGCGGTATTCCGACAAAACACGAGTTCGAGCTATTTCCTGAAACCATACTTCTCCGTCAGGAGGCCATGTATCGACAGCACACTGTAATTAAGAAATGTTTACAATTCCACGGCGCGCTGACTATTTATGAGGAGTAAAAGGAACTCTGCGGCGTGATATAGCCGCCTTGGCGATTTTTTGTCAAGATACGTGGGTTAGATTGGCCGGCAAAGAGCAGAGAAAGTTGGCTCCGCAGCAAAGCTCCTTCTGGTGGCGGAGTCCGACGCGAAGAAATCCCGAGGAGTGAGCGATATACGGGCTTCGCGACGCAACGGCGCAGGAAAGCAGCGGCTGCACAGAAGCGAGACGGCCGAAGCGTGCGGGCGGCGGCAGGAGGCAATCAAAACAATAAGCCAACGAGCACGGCGCCAAAGGTCGCTTCGCTGTGAGCGCGATATTGACTCGGAAGAAGGGAGAGAAATTTCAACAAAAGCGAACTGAGCCTGACAGCACGGGGAGGGGGCGAGAGCGAGCAGCGTTAAAGAACACGTGTTCTCCTTCCTTACTGCCCAGCTTGTAAGCGCGCCCGACGGCGGCTTCCGCGCAGGCATTTGATGGCGCCGTTTTCGCGGCTGTAATACGTCGGCGGCGGCGGCGGCGGCAGTTGCCTGCCCCTGGGTGTAATTGTGTTGCCCGCCCAAGGTGTCCTCGATAAGAGCGGCGGGGGATGCACTAAAAAGAACACAGGTCGGTGCGCCTTGTCTTGCGCGAACTATTTCTTTTGAAACGCCCGCTAGTGCATAACGCGCCACGCTCGTTACCGCTCTCTACGACACGCTAGCACTTCGTTAAATGTGCACCGGGGATGTGCGCGCGCGTTACCTTTATTGCGCGTGTCCTCCGGCGTTAAGCCCTGAAAGCATCACGCCGAAGCTGCTGAACCCGTGTTCCGTGAGACAACGCTGGCGTAGCGCCGAACGCGACGTGCACGCGGCAATTTCCGAACAAACGCTGCGACAGACACAAAAGCGCGGGTTTGCTGTCGCGCGTATCGTCGCAAGGTCGTCATTATTTTACAAATCGTGCTCTGAAGGCGAATCTCTTTGTCGTTCCTCCTGCCGTAATGGTTTTAATAGCGGCGCTGGGTCCTCTGTACACGTAAGATGACACGCGAGCAATACGTGACGGGCGTGCGAGGGCGGTGGGCTCGGGGACCCGGGCGCTGGCACCGCTCGGCTGTTGTGGTCACCGCGCGCCGTCGGCCGGGGAAAATAATCGGGACAGCGCTCGGGGGAGGACCGCCGCCCGGCACGATGTGCCGAGACAGGCTCCAAAGGCCAAGGCCTTCTATGGCACTCGGGAGTCATAAATACGCTCAGACAAAATGAACGCATCATAAATACGCTCAGACAAAATGAACGCAATGTGCCGTCGCATTACGCAAGCCTCTTCGTCACATTGAAGCGGCTGAGGTTCCTCGGAAATACAGTGCGCCGACCCCATTTCGAGATAAGCAATTATGACAGACCCCAGTCTGCTGCATTCACTGTTTAATCCGCTTGTCGCTTTTCCATAGTTATTTGTTAAAAAGTAATAATAATAATAATAATAATAATAATAATAATAATAATAATAATAATAATAATAATAATAATAATAATAATAATAATAATAATAATAATAATATAATCGCCGAAACTTTACTTTCATTATATAACTAAGGTCTTTCGCGCCCTAGCACACGAACGACATTCTAATGCATGTTGGTGTTTTTCGTCTTTACCCGTCGCGGTGGCTCAGTGGCTATGGCGTTGTGCTGCGTGAGCCCAAGGACGCGGGTTCGATTCCCGGCCGCGGCTGCCGCTTTTTTGACGGAGGCGAAAGGCAAAAACGCCCGTGGGCTCCAGAATTCGGCGTACGTTAAAGGTGGTCAAAATTAATCCGGAGCCCTCCCCTACGGCACGCCCCATCGGCAGGGCAGCGTCGGTGCGCTAAACCCGTGCCGTTTAGCGCACCGTCAATCAGTCAACCAGTGCAGAATCAGTCAATCAATCAGTCAATCAATCAGTCAATTAATCAGTCAATCAGTCAATCAGTCAGTCAATCAATCAATCAATCAGTCAATCAGTCACTCAGTCAGTCAATCAATCAATAAATCAATCAGTCAGTCAATCAGTTAATTAATCATCAATAAATCAGTCAATCAATCAGCCAATCAGTCAATCAATCAATCAATTTTTTTTCGATTTTGCGCCCGTCTGTTTCCTTCAGAAGGAAAACGAACGGGTTTCCCCGAATTAGAAGCTGTTCTTGCTTTGGTCTAAAGGTGCAGGGCTACTGTTCTCTACACTTGCCTAACATCAGCTCGAGGATGAATTCGTACGACATCTTGTCAGTAATTATTTACTCTTGACCTGTGATCGTCAATAAATTGTATTTTAAGGAATTTGATTGCACTTGTTAGTTACGTTTGTGACAGGAAAAAAGAAACTGTAGGCAACGCTGTGGCTGGCACCGTATGTTGTAAAAACACCCAGTGTCTGGGATGGAGGCGGCTTATCTCAAAAAGGGGAAAACGAAAACGACGTGATTTCGCACCACACGAAAGCACGCGGCGAGATTGAGTAGGTCGGGTGCTCGGGGGGAAAGCTATTTCATGAGCAAAATAACACCGAAATATATTGCGTCATCTACTTTTATTGTACGCATCCGTTCATTAGATACAATGGGCACATGATACATCAATGCTGGTAGCTGGATGCGTGTGCATGCAACAAAAGAACGTAATAATACTCGGGGCATTTCTGAAAACGGCGAAAATTGACAAAGTCACAAACGCCTTTGCTCGCGCTGTTTCTCCCGTGTATGTTCCGCGTACTTCATTGTGGTCTAAGCATTATTTCGTCATTCGACACCGACTGCGCCGCTCTTCAACCTTTTTAAGAAGAGAGAGTGCATATTGTAGGCGTACGTAATCACAATTTTTCTCCGCAGTCCAAATACGGGGTTTTATATCAACGTTCAAAAATGTTGGTACAGATTCAAATTCAAAAAATTCAATACAGATTCAAAACAGATTCAGAGAAGATTAAAAAATTTCAATATTTCTCTTTATGCGTGCCGTGGCGCTGTTTTTTTTTTTTTAAGACCTTTAAACGCGTGCCTGAAAGGGCGCATTATTCGCGCTACGTATCCTGCGGTTAACGAGGTCCCCTTTTCAAAAGATCAGCCACTGATGCATGGCTACAGCATGGACTACAGCAGATCAGCCACTGATGCATGGACTAAATTTAAACCGCTATGTCGCGTGGCAGCATTTTTCGCAATAGTAGTGCTTCAGAGCGTGTAGGCAGGAAATCGGGCGGAGCGTGGGGCTCTCATTATTGCGGACTATAACATGCACGGGGCCGTTGAGTTGGCATACACGTTATGAACTCGCGTAAGGCATGCTGGGTAGTGTAAGCAAAGTTGGCAACTGCAGTGCAGGTTCAATAGAAGAGGTATATGGTACGAAGCCAGCAATGAAATGATGCGCGGGCGCGCTCTTCACGCATATGTTGAGCTCACACGCACAGATCGTGGTAGCTATGGCTTGTGAGGAATTGAACCGACAAGGTCAGCTAGCGTGAGTAAGAGTATGAGTTTCCCCGGAGGCCATGCAGCGGAACCGATGAGCGCGGAACCGATGAGCGCGGTTCGATGAGCGCGGGTGGTCCTTAAATGCAGGCGTCACAGGCGCGGCCGTATGTCTCAAACGGGTACCATGCGTGAAGGAGTGACTGCAGCGCACATTATCACAGATATTACAACGAAAAGAAATTGGTTAAAAAGCAGAGTCGACAGCCCCGCTCGCGACTCTGAGTTTCCGTACCTTATTACAATGGCTTACTCTGGGGTAGCTTAGGGCAGCCTCGCTTCAGAGTAGCTTTGCTACAGTGGTGGTAACCGGCGTAGTTAGCAAACTATGCTGGCAACCGTCTCCTACACAGTGAGGCAGTCGCGTAGTTCGGCTTCACCACAATGCACCAGAGTGACCAATTCATGCCTCCAGCAAAGCAAATCAGGACAGGAACTTACTACATACCATTTGATTCAGAGTTGTTATCTGTCAGTAAGGTGAGGAATTGGGCTAGTTAGTTTTGCATGTCGGTAAACTGCGAATGCTTGTTATCTTACTGGCTATCTGGGTTGTGGCACGGCGTAATGCAGAAGGCCACCCATGCGTAATGATACAGCGCAGAACGAAGTTTGAGCCAAATTGTAGGCTCGGCGTCGTCATTCGCTAAAACTTCATTGTCGACGGCGTGGACTGTCAGCGGATTGCACTGCATGCGGTCAAGCTGAACCATGGGGTTGCCCTAGAGTGCGCACTCTTGAAAACACCCGTGGGTCTACTGCACCTCAAGGCAACTGAATGGCCCATCGTGGCCATCAGAGTGGGCCAATGACGTGGAGCATTTGAAGAGCACGTGTGATTTTGCCGGAAAAATGCGGTCGGCGCAATCGCATTGTGCGCTAACCTAACTTTGGGTTACGTCACAGCGCAGATCGCAAAGGGGCCCTGCAACACTTTCGATAAGCGCTTTCGCTCTTTCCTTCGCGTATGGAACCACTGCGGAAGCTATAGTTATTACCAGCACGGAGCGGCACTGCGTGATTTGCTCGTCGAACCAGATACGCCTTCCATTCCTGCTTTATTTTTGTGGCTTTATTTTTAAATTTGCTATCGAAAAGCTTTCATTGCTACAAGTAAAGGAAAGCCGGCCAACGCCCGCTACTTGGCCTCAGTGACGTAATTCGAGCGGTCGAGGAACGTCGAGACCGGAAAAGAGAGAGAAAATGTTTTGAGCGAGTTTCCAAGTTATCTGATGGGCATAGAGCAGTAATTTTTTGGCTGGGGTACTTTGCTATCCCCTAATCTCAGTACTGGGTGTGTTGGGTGACTACGCTCTGCAAGCATTTATGATTTCAAAAGAAGCTTAAAAAAGTGCTGCAGGGATCCTTTAAACAAAACTTGTTGTTGAGCTGGGCGGTTCATGATTGCAGTAAAAAAAATAATAGGGCGTTAAGCAGGCGAGGATGAAGACAGAAACAAACGCCATGTATGGCGCCTGTACATGTCATCTGTTTATACATTTGTCCTCATCTGCTTAGCGCCCTATTCTTCTTTGCAACGTGCGTCAGTACTCCTTATTCGTCATATTTGTGTCGTTTAGCGCAGAGATTGGTCTTTGAGGTTTATTGTGGTGAAGAAGACCCGCCTTTAAAAACATATGCTGTCTCGCTCTGCCACATTGAGCCTGAATTACCAATCGCTGCTTCCAAGAGGAAAACTTTGACCGTAAACGAGGCGCAATTTATGATTTGGCACGAAAATTCGACGTGGGTGCGATATTACGCTATGCAAAACATCACTATGCGATTATGTAATACCACAACGCAGACCACATTTTAAGTTTCAGATCATAGGGCATGCCTTCTTACTGGCAACCCGGCCTAATAAATCGCACTGATTAACGATTCAGTCAGGTACGTCGTGGTGAAGCGACCTCGCTGGCCTTTAAGCATTGCGTAGACGTGAGAACTGATTTTCTGCAATTAAATGCGACAACATCGGTGACGATTCATTCTAGGCAACGCCACGTTTGTTTCTGTTTCTGTAACAGGCGCAACCTCTTCAAGGCAATAAAATATCTGCAACGTACTAGAAAGCAGAGGCCACATCGGTTTAATTACGGGAAGTAGAACAACTCATACGGATTGCGCGTGTTCCCTTTGAAAAGGCCCGCACTCGACCGCGGCGGTGCGCAGGCCCGACTATAGTTGTCTGATAGGCGCGTAATGTCATTACTATGAACGCCAGGCTGACCCGACAAGAGTCACGGCCGAGTGTCGCGAAGCGAGCCCGCGGGCACGGCGGCACGCTCTCGGAATCGACCTGGCGAAAAAGAGCCGCCGGCGGACTTTTGCTGCCCGCTTTTTGTCCCCATTGCCGAACCGCGTGGCCGCGGGAGCCCTTCATTTCCGCCCTGTTTGCCAGAAATCGACGCTCGCGGGAGGGGGAACCCCGGCGCTCTTCCCGCAATGAACCGCGCCCGCTTGTCGGTCGCTTTACCGACGCATTAATGATGAGCTCGCCGGCGAACTCTAATTTGCGAGATTAAAGCTGTAGAAAAGAACCCGCCGCCCAGTTGCTGAGGCAGGTGGCCACGCGGCGTCCGTAACTATATACCTCGGATGCTGCCGCCTGCGCAAGGGATCCTTCGAGCGTGCTCGCGACTGTTCTTCTTGGCATCTGCAGAAAGCATTTCTTCTACTTCTAGCAAAGATTTGCGGTCTGCCTAGGCGTTTCGCACAAAAAGTGGAATCCTGACGTCTCTCCGCGCCTATGCTGGAAGCGGAATGGAGCGCCACCGTCCATCGCACCAAAAGACCGTCACTCCTACCGCATCAAACAACCTAGTGTGGTGACTCCGGCGTAGCGTTGCCATAGTGATCATAAGGCCTGCCTTCTTTTAGGGGCGAAGCCCCTTAGGGGCCCGGGCTCTCGGCGTCTCATGTCGTCGTCGTCGTAACCGTCGTCTCATAACACCGGGACACTCATTTACGCCTCGCGCTAGAACGTAGCGCGTGCTAAAAAAACACCGGGCCACTCGTTTATGCCTCGCGCTGTAACGCTTCGTAACGCGTAAAAAAATGAAACACCAGGACACTCGTTTTCCAACGCCTCGCTCTAGAACGCTTCGTGTTACAAAGACACGAGAGTGAGTGAGTGAATAAACTTTATTTAGACACGAGACTTTTACGGCAAAGCTGTGTACCTCTACCACCCAATTGTTTCTTCTCCGTTGGCAAAAACACCAAGGCGCCAAGAATAGACTCATACTCTGCATGATTCACCTCTCCCCAGGTTTCACGTTAGTGGAGATGGCCCGGGATTTCTTTTGCTACTCGTTTGCGTAAGTGATAGGGGCTTTATACTTGTGGAATCCAAAAGCCACCGCGGTAGCAGCAATGTGCGGTTTTCAGGTGTCTGTGAACGTTAGTTAATACCACCAGGGCCACGGCAGCAAAGATAGGGCGCTTTTTTAGGCGCTTGTACTACGCGAAAACATTAAGAAATTTTCGTCTACGCCATATTATTGACAGTGAGTAAGTGTGACCAGGTCGTGCTTAAATTCTTCCTAGCCGACTAGTAATGCCATAAGATGCGCGAACATGACTAATTAAGGGACAGTGACAATGGAAACGATGGCCTCTTCGAAAGGACGACCCCTTTGTTCAAAAGCGGCTGGCCGAATCAAGTTGCCGATACCTGCGCCGCAAGCTTCACACATGTGCGACGCTTTCAAAGACATGCCTGCGCAGTTCAATAGTCTCCTTGGGATACTCCTCTTTACTGTGCTATCGCCAGCCAGCATTACCCAGCACTGTACACTATCCGGCACGTATATTGCGAAGCTTAAACCTAAGCTGCAAGCCTGGAATAGTCGTTTGAATGCAAATTTCCCCTCTTTCGCGAACAGATTTTGGGATCTTGAAGCTTTTCACGCCTACGACGGCTCGGATTTAATCCGCACGGACCAATCCCGTTGAAAGAAAGGAAAACTCGGGTGGGCCGGCAGAAAAAAAAAGCCGGGATTCATTTGGGCCAGCTTAACTTATAATGAAAAATAGCACAGGGAGCACAGATGCAGCTCAGGCATTTTTCGAGGATGCGTCGAAGGAGCGACATCGTTGGTGATCGACTACAGATGTGTCGAGTGAATATGTTGGATGCACGTGTTCGGTAGCGTCGTATTTATACCGGATAATAAGAGTGATATAGTTTTAAGCGTGTATCTCTACAAGGCATGACGCCAGAAGGCGGGATTTTACTTTATGATACTATTCAGTGACGCTTTTGTCTTTCAAAGAAATTAGTGCGAAAGATGAAAGTGATTGGAGACATAATTATAAAAACGCAAACACCCGTGCGCACGCACGTACAAAGTGCGTTGCGTAGGGACAACTTTCATTTGAGAGCCCTCTTCAGTTAGGGACGTAAGCGCAGCCATCCTCCTAAGCTTTTCTTTTTCTCAGCATGTGGAACTGTGGTGGCTGGATTACGAAAGCTCCGCGGGCGGGCCTTGACCAACTGCGGAAATAGAGAATAGAGCGCGGCAATAGAGCGCGCCTATGGCGGCGGTTTCAAGGCATTCAGAGCAGGCGAGGTGACCCGCTTAGCTGCCTGAAGGGGTTTGTGCCTACCGTATCAATGGGTATCTGGTCACCGTTTTCACTAGCGGCGCGGATGGCGACTTCCGTTGCGATTGGTGCCATATTACCAGATCCTTTCCCACGCGTGAAACTTTGCTTTCGCCGAGATTTCATCTCTAGCGAGCGGTGACACCTGCAGCTATGGCTACCTCGATCTGTTCGGGATCGCAGCCAGCGTCGTATCCCCGCTCGCCTGCTCTACGTCATTAGAGTGTCTCCGACGCATGGAAAAAATTTGAGACATCACTTTATCCTCCAAGCCGTGCGGGTGAAGTGACATCACAAACTACTGGAGGACGTTGTAGACACTCGAGTGACGTCACATTGTCCTCCTTCAAACGGAGGGCGCCACGCTAGTGTCCATTTGCAGCGTGCCGCTTCCTGACCTGTTCCCTGGGCGCGATTAAAATAAGATATGTGTCAGGTGGCGTAGGTCGTTCATTTTTAAGCTAGGGTATTCTGTTGAGTAAGGGAAGTGGACGGTATAAAAATATTAACTCCATGTCGGCAGTCTAATAACATCAGCGCCCCCAATAAATGACTGCTGTTGCTTTCGGTGCCGAAATATTGGTTGCCTCGGCCTCTGACCAAAAAAAAGAAAACGTTAGTTTATATATTGAGTACATAGTTGATTCAAACATTTCAGAACTTCCTGTTCCTTGTCCTGTTACCGCTTGCGAATGATAAAGGTATGAAGAAGTCAATAAGAAAGGCGTTGACTGATTGCACGTACTTTGGTGGCTGGAACATCTGCTGCTGTTTTTAGGCGATTACTTTACCTGTGCTAGGAAAACAAGTAGGTACATGTGGTTTCAGTGGCTACCTCAGCTTCTGTTTTCCATGCTTATGTACAGAACTCCTTCCTGCCAAAGCACCCCTTGCTACAGCTTGACGGCATTGTGCCCCTCATTTGGGCGCTCTACCCTTTACAGGGAAAATAGGCCGGCAATGGATTTCTGATGGAGGCGAAAGGCAAAAACGCCCGTGTGTACGAGATTTCGGCGCACGATAAAGATCCCCAGGTGGTCAATATTAATCGGGAGCCCTCCACTACAACGTGCCTCATCGCCTGGTTTGCGTCGGCGCGTTAAACCCTACAATAAAAACTTACACCATCTTCCCGTGGGGAACCCTGATGAGGATGCGAAGCATCGTGGCCGTTCCGTGTGGTTCCATTGTGTTGCCGTTATGTTGAGTGATCTGGTTTTTACTAGCGCCAGAGGGAATTCCGCGTCCGGGTCCACACCGGTGGCAAAGGCACGCAAGTGCTGTTGTGTTACGGTGAGTAGGCGGTGGTTCTCGAGGCGCCGAAACTCGTCCATCATGTTTTTGTCGATGTTGTCTCTGTGGTATAATCGGTAGTCTCCGTCAGCTTTGGTGAGGTAAAGGTTGTTGACATTGGTGCACCGGCTGAGAGCAATGTACACGCCCTCCTCTTCGCAGCTTTGTCTTCTCGTTCTTCTTTTTCTTCGGCGGTTCCCCTTCGGGAAGATGACGACGGTGGTTGAACGCGAACCTATCTCGTGATGGATTCTTTGGTTGGCCAATCCCTAGGGGCATCCTGCCACAATCAGCATCAGAGGCGCTGCGGACGGGGCTGGTTGAGCTGCAAGGCGCGTGGCGCTTCCCGCCACAGTTTCCCACGGGAAATTCAGCATTCCCCTCTAAAGTTTTCAGTTCGTCGTTTCCGTTGACGTTCAGCTTCGCGTGCCTTCGTTGTATCAGTAGCTTCTTGACGTAGTTTGAATGAGTCAAGGACATAAGGCGCGTTCGTAGCACTTGCTCCTGTCCCGGATTTGTAGCGTAGTGGGAAGAGCACCGCGTACCTCCCGTTGCGGCCAGAGAGTCGTGGGATCGAAACCGGGCGCCGCTAACTATTTCTTTTTTTTATAGTGTAGTATCGCGGAGCTGTGGGTGTAAGGAGGAGAGTTGCGCATGCGCAGTGAGCGTGTGGACGGCGCCGCCATCAACGACGCAGGACCAGGCGAGCCTAAGAAATGCTCCGCATTTAAAAAAATCAGACCGGCAATGGACATTATCCAACTGCAAGTGAGAGCAACGTGGACTCCCGTGTGGGCCGTACACGCGAGCCCGGAGCTCTACGAAACCGATGTGTGTGCGGTGTGCGGGGCCGCGAGGGCCACCCTAGCCCACATGATGTGGAACTGCGACGTGAACCCTGACTCATCCGAGGCGCTCCCGCCTCACCTCGCCCGTGCGGTGGGCGAAAGAGATCTGGACTCACAACGGGCCGCCGCGCAGTTTGCGCTGAGGGCGGTCCAACGCCAGCAAGCGCGGGTAGTTGCCCCCTCCTAAGAGGGGGATAGCTCCTGCAGCCGAAAAGCAGGCAAATAAAGATGTTACACCCCCCCCCCCCCCAACTAAATTGCCGTGGTTGAACGGGGTCAAAGCAACTTCTCGAGCGATAGCTCGGTTTTGGCGCCGAGAGGACGCAGTGAGCGCGCGCACACGCGCACACAGCGCCGACACCGCCCCCGCGCTGTAGGCGCGAATACGCGTGAACTTGTATGCAGGCATACAGTGTCCTTATATCATTTTCTGATAGCACGCGCCGTTACCCTTTCCACCATCTGCGCAACCCTCCCCTTGGAACAAACGAGCGATTAGATGCTTTCATTGCGCAGCAGCACGAGGCGCTTCTTCGACCTTGGCTGAGCTTGAAGGCCAGATTTAAGCCACGAGCCGTTTTCTGGGTTTTTACTGAGAGTGATTGAGCTGTCGATATCAATTAAAGCGCCGCTTTCCGTATTCAGTAAATGTGGAGATTTTATCATTAATTTACTTTCTTTCATGTCTTCCCCGTCCTGTTGGTTGCTTTACATAAAACGCTCTAGCGGACGGTCATTGTTTTCGTTTTGCAAATTCTTCTGCGGCCATGGTTCGATCGGGACGGATATACCGGTTGTAACATCAAAAAATGGAACACTTTAAAAAAAAATTTCCTGAGTGAACCCCTGCTCCGTTGGCGCTCAACCTTCACACGAAAATCTCATTTTGGGGACTATTTTGTTTGATACCGGGAACAACGACGGTGCTTACCTGTTTATGCTGAAAATAAATAAAAACGAGTTTTTCCCGTGGGAAAATGGCGGCCAATTCAGACGCGCAAGCTGATCTTGTACCGGCGGGGCCACCTCGGATATGCAAAACGAAACGCGCAATGGCGATTCACGGTAGGAAGGAGCAAAGAGGTAGCAGACGATCAGAAAATCCTTTTTGTTGATAGTTTACGATGGCCACAAATAGTTACATAAAAGCTCATACGAATCACTGTTCATAGTTATTTTTACCAGTAATTGTCATCTGCTGTGCCGGGTTACCCCGCTTTCCGAAATAAGACTCACAATAATTTGTTCACGTTTGTTGCTTTGTTCACGTTTCACTTTTATTATCCTGTGCGTACGTGTCTGTCCTTGGGACATGGCGTCATGAGATCATTCAGAACAGACGAAGCGGCTGCCTTTTCGTCTGCTGTTAATAATCTCATGACGTGCAGAGTTACTTATGACGCTATGTCACAAGCACGCACAGAATAATACAAGTAAAACGAGAACAAAGCAACAGACGTGAACAAAGTTTCGTGAGCCCTTTTTCGGAAAGCGGTGTAACCTGCACAGCAGACGACAGACGATCAGAAATCAGATTACTGGTATTTACGGCTATGAATAGCGGGAATACTTTAGTATGGTTCGTTTGAGCTGTTATGTAACTATTTGAGGCCAGAATTTTTGGAAATCGCTAGTACTCAAAAGAATATATACGTAGCTCATTCGCGAATATATGGTAACAGTGTAGGGCGGCGGGCGCGCTAAGAACGTCGCCAAAATCAAAATCAGAATATTCGAAACCTGCAGGGTGCTACATGGATAATGCTACAATTTAAAAACATTTCCTGGGCGAACCGCTGGTTCGTTCGCGGTCAAACTTCACACGAATGTCGCATTTTGTGGTTTATTTTGTTTGACACCCAGAACAGCGACGGTACTTTTTATGATTGGAATTTTCTGATCGCGATTTTGGGGATTGAGAAAAGAATTTTCTGATCGTCTGCTACCTAATTTGGATCCTTCGTACCGTGAATCGCCATCGCGTGTTTCGTTTTGCCTATCCCAGATGGCGCCGCCGTTCCACGATCAGCTTGCACGTCCGAATTGCCCGCAATAATCCCATAGGCGAAAATCGTTTTTATTTATTTTCAGAATAAACAGGTGAGTGACATCGTTGTCCTCAGTGTCAAACAAAATAGACCCCAAAATGCGACCTTCGTGGGAAGTTTGAGTGCGAACGGAGCAGCGGTTCGCTCAGGTAATTTTTTAAGTGTTTCATTTATTGATGTAACACCCTGTATATCGGACGCGAAGTTTACGCACATTATCTATCGTGTCTCTGTCATCAACCTGACGTACTGTGCCAGCAAATGTAACCATACTGTAGAAGATGGCGGCTTTAGGCCCTCGCTGGCGTTACCCGAGATTGTGCCACGTATGCACTTTTTTTTTTCATTTCATATAGGCAGGACTCAATCGCATCCTTTCTGGACTTCTGGACTGTTCTTCACAAACCATCCACATGTGCAGATGATTTGTGAAGCCACTGTCTTCACACTTTCTTCAGAGCACGCGTGAAAGTGTCCGCAAAGGCGGCGTCCAAGTGAGTTTTACGTCAAAACTGTACAGTGCAGCTTGACGCTATATGCACAGAGGTAGTGGCGGCCAGCTGAAAACGCGCATGTATCATACACAACTTTTGTTGTTTTGAAAGCGTTGCTTCGCGATCGCACCCCCCCCCCCCCCCTCCACACACACACGCGCAATAAGGTGGACATTCTGGTGCACTGGTGCGAACTCGGGTAACAAGTTAAAAGTAAATTTTTATTCTTGGGTTGTCTGCGAAATGCGAAATTGACAGCAGAAGTAAAAAAAAAAAAAAAAAGACTGGCGCTGCTAGCACTAGTGGTGCAAGGCCGGAGAAACAGCAGAGCTGGCGGCCTCTCTCCCTCCGTCGGAGACCCGGCTGTTGCAGCTCGCATAAATTTCAAAACTTGCCTCTGAGAGCTAGTTCTCCATGACTGGCAGGCCTGGATCGTTTTGTACGCAGCCTTTCACATCTCTCCCATAGTGGACGGCATTAGCACGTGCTAGAACCCGAGCAACCGGCTTCGCGAACTCGGCGTCTGTAGCGCGAACTCGGCGTCTCTGCTGCCCACTTCAGGCGTGAACGCACTCGAACTGACGAGGAGAACAGCACACGAGAGATCACGCCACGAACTGAGGGCAGAGTGTTACCGAAGGTCGAGCTGGCCGAAGCCGGACGCTACTCACGAGGCGCACGCTCACGTTCGCTGCGTATGTCTCCATGGTATTTTTTCCGAGCTCCTCACGTGGCGAAAGCCTGGCCGACGCCGGGCGCTCCTCACGAGGCGCACGCTCACGTGGGCACGGTTGGTAAAAGCTTAAACAGCTCTACTGTTAATAATAGGGTAAGTACCTGGCAGAGCCAGAACCGCAATTTTCTTTTGACGTCATTTCTCGGGATTCAAGCAGACAGATGGCGAATATATTTATATAACCCTGTTTTTTTTTCCTTTGTTTTCCTCGTATGAATGGGAAAACAATATTATTCGTTACCCATTTACCCGCAAAACAAGACGATATGCCTTTCTACCTTTACAACGGTTCTGTCCTTCGTGTGCCGTGGGAGGATTGCTCGTAAACAGTGACTGGCGCCGTTATACATAAGGAAAACGAACGCTATGTTGACGTCGCGGACAAATTGAAACCGATCCGACGCGGATTGGTAAGGCAAGACGTATCTGGCAAACGATGTCGCCATGTGTGGAGACAGTGACCTTTATGGCATCCATTCACAGGTGCGTCATATTAGCGGAGGGTGTGTTTCTTGCTAGCCGTGATTGCGGTGGTCATCCGATCCCGCTTCTGTACATCTTGCTGTGCGCCCACAACGACCACAGAGAAGATGCAATTTGCTTCGTTACACCTGTCTCTACGAAAGCGCTATTTTTGGAGCTAAATTTGAATACAAATTTAGGAACGTCTTCGAGAATAATTGAATTTCAAGTTCTTGTTCCTAATATTAAAATTCCTAATATTTCGAAACTTCTGATATTCGATAATCGAAGCAATTCCGTACTTCTCTCAACCGGCCTCAACCCGCGACGCAGTGCCGCGAAACCGATCTGCACGTTTTACGTCAAATTGACTGGCACTATGACCGTGTTTGTAAAAACTTCCACGCCTTAAAAGTTTTTTTAACCTCACAGGAACATGTGATACCTGACGACTTTCCCTTTACGTTGTCCAATGCGACCTCGCGGCAGGTATTTACTCGCAACCAAATGCGGCGCCATGTTTCCAGCCATGCTGCCGTGCATAGAAGCGAGAGGGCGGGCTATTATAATCGAAAAACCCAGTGGCGCCAAGCTGTTACCTCCCCCGACTTTTGCGCCAAACGCTAATCATAATGCATCACATAAAATATCAGCTAACAGATATCGGATTACAAGCCGGCTTCCGCAACCGGAGGAGAATTGAGGAGCCAACGCGATGGCTGCCTTCGTATCGCGCATGGAGAAATAATTGCCTTCTGTGATTTCCTTTCTCTATTTCGCAGAGAAAGGGGCGTGGAGGGGAGCTGTGTTGAGAGGCGCGGGTGGTTTCGGAAGGGATGTTGGTGGAGCGAAAACAACGCGGACCTGGGGATTGCCAACTATGTCCGTACAACCGTCCACCGTCTCGGGGCTAGCAGCGCTTAACGCACTCATCATCGTCTTCTGCCTTTGCTTACTTGGTCACAGCCGCTGCATTTCTAGTTTAAGGCGGCACTTGAGCGATCCACATTCTTTTGAATGTTTTTTTTTTAAGCAAAGCTTTCTACCTCTTCCAGCCAACGGTTCTTTCGTGGCGTGCGGTACAAGAAACTCTAAAGGTTGCGGAAAGAAGGGCGGTTTTCACTCACGCAGTACAGTCTAGATAGCGCGGCGAATTTCCCCAGCGTTCCCCGCGCGCTCATGCCGGCGGGAGCATCGGCGCGACCCGGCTTTGTCGTCTGCTTTAGCGACGGTTGTTTTGGGCCTGTTTAGGCGCAGCATCGCGTCCATTGAGCGCTTCCTTCGCACGGCTTGATTAAGTTGTTCGACAGCACCTCCAGGGTAACCCGGACACGACGGAATTAAGTGTTTGTACGGCAAAGATACGTTAAAGATTAGTTTGCAAGGCACGAAAACAAAATGTAGAGACCACATACAGACATCTGGCCGATAAACAAACACTACCTTTTGCGCAATGCTTGCCAGGAATGGGACTCCGTTTTCTAAGTTGAATACCAATTCGGTTGTGTTCTAAGAGGTATTACAAAAGGCGAAAGGAGCAACTGGTTGTGATAAATAGGGATTATAAGAGTTCCCTCAACTTTCTCGCTATTCTCAAACTTAGTAAACTAACTAGTTTAAATAGGTATAAATGAGAATCACTGAGCTCACATGCCGAATTGTTTCGGTGTCCGCGCTTGTGTCTGCTAGCCCTGAGCTAGCACATCAGGATGGCTGGGTTCCGCTCTCCAACCCTTCGAATGACGCTCCTCGCCGTTTTCTTTCTGCCGACGCATATCCGGGCTACAGCGGCGGCGTCCGCAGCTTTAGCCCGGCCGTGGCCGACGCTTCTGCTTTCGGGACGCCGCCCCTGCGAATCCTAGCTAACGGCAGGCAGAATCTCTGGTTTAACTCTTTGTCACGAAACTGCTCCGTAACTCAATGGGAGAGCTTCATATGCTGCGTTTGGCCGCCCCGCGGTGGCGCCACCATCTCACTGAGGTCACTCCTCGCGCGGCGTTGCGCTGGCTCGAACGGAGGAGACGCGGCGAGTTGTTTGTTTTGTGCGGGAAAAAAATGTAACGTGCATCTCGCGCTGTTGTGATGCGACTTAAGTAGCCACGTGTGTGAATTGGAGTGACGTCGCATGGGCAATTGTTGTGGGTGTCGTTTACAGTTTGGCTTTCCGAGCACCTTCACAGCGTAGATTGGAGCCAATTTATTTTTTGTTAGAATTTTCTAGATATGCCACTCTAAAGTCAAATGCGCTGCTCTAGCTAAGCGTGTGGACATCTGTGCATTGCATCCTAAACTGCGGTGTCTGCCACCACAAAATGAGCTTTATTCGAATACCTATAAGAGAATACCTCCTATAAGAGAGTATAGTGTGGTGGAGGTGCTATCCAAAACGGAGCTTCCGAGCGGCCGCCGCATCCCAGCAGGAACGATGTTGGCTTCTGGAGCCTCTGGATCCGCGCCACCGTTCGTCATTATCTCCCACCCTCGCGAGCCCGGATTCCTCACCGATGGCGTCGATGTTGAAGATTGGCTCAAGATGTACGAGCGCGTCAGTGGCCATAACAGGTGGGATCCGACACTCATGCTGGCCAACATAGGATATTACTTGAGGGGGACACCGCAAGTCTGATATGAAACGACCGAGCACGACCTGACGAGCTGGGACGATTGCAAGTCCAGAAGGACGTCAGCTCGCGGCGAAAAAGGAACTGGCGACGCGTGCACAAACAACCACCGAGTCCTACGTGTCTTATATACAGGACGTGCTGTCCCTCTGCATGAAGGCTGATGCCCAGATGACAGAGGCCGACAAAGTAGGCCATGTGCTCAAAGGAATCGCGGATGACGCTTTTCACTTGCTGCTCTGCAAAGACTGCACCACCGTCAGCGCTATTATCAAAGAATGTCAGAAGTTTGAGCAGGCCAAAAGCCGCCGCATCACAGCGCCGTTCACCCGACTGCCGAACACCGCTCCGACATCTTCGTGCGAGGACCCCGTACCCTCTCGCCGACAGTCCCCGTTTGACGTTGGCCGAGATGCTCCTGAGGGTCTGACGCGCGTCATACGACGCGAGCTCGAGGCAATGGCACCAGCCTCCCTATTTCAGCACGCATCTCAGAGCAGCCACCCGTCCATCCCGCTTATACAAGCCGTCGTACGTCAGGAGATCGAAAACCTGGGCACACGCTCCGTCTGCGCTGTGGACCATTCCGGCCGCCACGAGACCCCTTTCCGAACGGTAAGCCGAAATACTTATCGCACGTCCAATTACAGGAATCCAGCCGAATGGAGGACGCGGGACGACAGGCCGATCTGCTTCAACTGCCATAGGGCTGGCCATGTTGCTAGATACTGCCAAAGCCGTCCTCTTCGGCCTACCCGCCGCCCCTACCCGGATTTCCAGTACGCCAACGATGCCTCCCGTTCGTTCTCGCCTCGACGCCAGCCACACGATGCCGCCCGAATTTCGCCCTCTCGCATCGACCGCTCACCGTCCCCGCAGCGTCGCCAATCGCGCTCCCCGCCGTTTCGCCGCTCGTCCTCTCCGACCCCTTACGCCACTTCGCCGGAAAACTAGGAGATGCAGCGCCTGGAGGTGACGCTGCATTGACGACCAGGCCTCAAAATCCTCTACTGCCGTTACCTGCAGGGAAGAATTTACTCGACGTTTATGTAGATGGCGTCCCTGTACGTGCCCTTATTGACACTGGAGCCCAAATTTCTGTAATGAACTCTAATCTCCGCCGCCAACTCCGAAAAGTCCTCACCCCTGCCCCAACCAGTGTCATACGTGTTGCCGACGGACGCATGCCGGTCGTCTCTGGGATGTGCACTGCTCGCGTAGATATTTTCCGGCCACCAAATCCCCGTCCAGTTCACTGTCCTTGAAAAGTGCCCCCACGACGTTATACTTGGTCTCGGCTTTTTGTCAGAACATGCTGCCCTTATAGACTGCTCCTCCGGTGTCCTCCGTTTAGAGCTGCCTCTTTTGTCAACAGCAGGCGACGAACCAGGGCCACGCTTTTATTGCGAAAGAAGCGTTCGTCTGCCGGCAAAAACCGTGACATTGGTGCCCTTGTCATCGCGGCCGCCCGTGCCTAATGGTCACTACGTCGTTTCGCCGATACGCTCAGTGCTACTCGAGCGCTCGAGTCACTCTTCCCCACACCGTAGTGACAATTACTGATAATGTGATCAGCCTCCCTTTTGTGAACTTTGGCCTGTCAACGCAAGTGCTGCCCCAGGGTATTTCGCTTGCAACCCTTTGCCCTTTGGACGGTGATCAAGTTTCCCCTCTATCGGCGGACGCACCATCGAGCCCTTTCAACGAGACCCCTGCGGAGCCTAGGCAGGAAGACGCGCTCAAGGACATGATCGCCTCCGGACTTCCAGCAGCCGAAGCTGAAGGGCTCTACCGCCTTTTGGAGTCCTATAAAGACATATTTGACTTAGGTGACCGCCCGTTGGGCCAGGCTTCTGCTGTCCAGCACCGGATAAACACTGGTGATGCAAACCCAATCCGCAGGCGGCCGTACCGTGTGTCGCAGGCTGAACGGCTCGTGATACAGCAGGAAGTCGACAAGATGCTCGACAAAGACATCATAGAGCCTTCGTACAGCCCGTGGGCATCTCCCGTAGTACTCGTAAAAAAGAAGGATGGCACCTGGAGGTTTTGCGTTGATTACCGACACCTAAACAAGATAACAAAGAAAGACGTTTACCCTCTACCGCGCATTGACGATGCCCTTGATTGTCTCCATGGAGCCAAATATTTTTCATCAATAGACCTACGATCAGGCTATTGGCAAATTTCAGTGGACGAAAAAGATCGCGAGAAGACCGCTTTTGTGACACCCGACGGCCTTTATCAGTTTAAAGTGATGCCTTTTGGCCTCTGTAATGCGCCGGCTACTTTTGAAAGAATGATGGACTCACTTTTGCACGGGTTCAAATGGTCCATTTGCCTTTGCTATTTGGACGACGCCATTGTTTTCTCGCCCACCTTTGACAGCCACATTTCCCGCCTCTCTAAAATCCTATCAGTTTTTCGTCAGGCCGGTCTCCAGCTCAACGCCAAGAAATGTCGCTTCGGATGCCATCAGCTCACTATCCTCGGCCACGTGGTTGATTCGACGGGAGTTCGACCAGACCCTGGTAAAATAAGTGCCGTTCGCGATTTCCCTGAGCCCCGCTCACCTAAAGACGTCCGTAGCTTTATTGGTTTATGCTCCTACTTCCGCCGCTTCATCAAAAATTTTGCTACCATCGCCCGCCCTCTTACCGATCTCCTTCAGAAGAACACAACGTTTATCTGGGGCTCCGACCAAAAGCAAGCATTCTTCACACTGATTGGACTCTTGACCTCAACGCCGATTTTGGCTCACTTCGACCCCTCTGCTCCCACTGAAATTCGCACCGACGCTAGTGGCTACGGCATTGGAGCTGTATTGGCCCAACGGCAAGCCGGTGTTGATCGAGTGGTCGCCTACGCCAGCCGCCTCCTTTCGGCCTCGGAGCGCAATTACTCTATAACGGAGCGTGAATGCCTTGCTCTAGTGTGGGCCGTCGGCAAATTCCGCCCCTACGTGTATGGTAGGCACTTCGCAGTCGTGACTGACCATCACGCACTGTGCTGGCTCTCCTCCTTGAAAGACCCTACCGGTCGGCTTGGCCGCTGGGCGTTGCGCCTTCAAGAATACTCTTTTTTGGCGATTCACAAGTCCGGCCGCCTACATATGGACGCCGACTGTTTATCTCGAAACCCCGTCAGCCCTCCGGAATGCTCGGCGGACGACACTGACTCCTGTGTCCTAGCGGTCTCCGACTTCCTGAACATTGGCGAAGAACAGCGGCGCGACCCTTCTTTGCGCTCTATCATTGACGGCGTTAACCTTGGTTCCGACGACCCTGCCCTCCGCTCCTTTGTTATACACGATGGAGTCTTATATCGTCGCAACTTTCGCTCGGATGGTCCTGGTAACCTGCTCGTCGTTCCGGAACACCTACGTCGGACTGTGCTGCACCAGCTTCATGACGCACTCATGGCCGGCCATCTCGGCGTGACCCGCACCTACGACCGCGTGCGACATCGTTTTTTCTGGCCAGGACTCTACCGCTCAGTGCAGCGTTACGTGCGTGAATGTGACCTGTGTCAACGCCGTAAGCTACCCTCCAAGCTACCAGCAGGCCAGCTGCAACCACTTGAAATTCCCACTGAACCATTTTTCCGGATCGGACTAGATTTGCTCGGGCCCTTCCCCTTGTCTACTTCCGGAAACAAATGGATTGCTGTCGCTACCGAGTACGCTACCCGCTTTGCTATCACCCGTGCGCTACCCACGAGCTGTGCAACTGACGTGGCCGATTTTCTCCTCTATGATGTCATACTGAACCACGGCGCCTCTCGGCAGCTTGTCACAGACCGCGGTCGAAATTTTCTGTCACAAGTCATTTCGGACATACTTCGCTCATGTTCGATTCGCCACAAGGTGACTACAGCTTATCACCCACAAACGAATGGCCTTACTGAGCGTTTTAATAGAACCCTTACGGACATGCTTGCAATGTACGTGTCTAGTGACCACAGCGACTGGGACATTGCGCTGCCTTTCGTCACTTTCGCGTATAATTCCTCCCGTCACGACACTGCAGGCTTTTCACCCTTTTACCTTCTCTACGGGAGGGAACCGGCCATGCCGCTTGATACCATTCTGCCTCCCGCCACCCACCCGTGCACCGAATATGTCCACGAAGCCATCGCAAGAGCCGACGAAGCACGTCAGCTTGCCCGTTCCCACCTCGCCGTTTCATAAATCAGCCAGAAGAACCGATATGATGAACGTCACCGCGTCGTACGCTTTTCACCAGGGTCCCTCGTCTTATTATGGTGTCCGACTCGCCGTGTCGGACTTTCTGAGAAGCTGCTTTCCCGCTATGCTGGCCCTTACAAAGTGCTTCGTGAAGTTACGGACGTTACGTATGAAATTGTCCCCGTCGTCCCTTCCAGCTCTGAACCTCGGAGTGACATCGTCCACGTCGCCCGCCTCAAGCCGTACCACTCCCCTGATTTGATTGATTCAAGGGTTTAACGCGCCGACGCAACGCAGGCGATGAGGCGCGCCGTAGTGGAGGGCTCCGGATTAATTTTGACCACCTGGGGATCTTTAACGTGCGCCGAAATCTCGTACACACGGGCGTTTTTGCTTTTTGCTTTTTGCTTTTCGCCTCCATCAGAAAAGCGGCCGCCGCGGTCGGGAATCGAACCCGCGACCTCGTGCTCAGCAGCGCAACGCCTTAGCCACTGAGCCACCGCGGCGGGTCCACTCCCCTGATTCACCTTCCACTTTGTAGCCGCACAGCACCGAGTCGGTGCTTATCCTGCGGGGGAGCTATGCTGCGTGGAACTTATTAGAGAAATGAGCTGGCCAGACATTCGACTTGCAAAGGGCGCAATCCCCCAAAGTGGGCATGTGCCGTGGTTGTGCGGCAGCCTGGCTATCAGTCGAGGAAGAAGAAGACGCTCTGGTGGACTAGCGTGTGCACGAGCTGAAAGACCTAGCTGCCTGTCCGAATTTGCCTTCTTAATTATCTGCCAATAGAGACACATTCCTTTACTTGTGAATAAGCGTTTTCCTTGCTCTGTAACAATATAATACCTATAATACCGTATACCTATACCTGTATACCGAATACCGAATACCGGTAAGGGAATATGTAAGAATACCTCCTATCGACCAAACGGCAGCTCATAGAACTGTTAAAGGAAAGTGCAGCCTATGCGCTGGTGTGCCTGTATACTGTAGCTTCAAACATTGGCGTCGGCAGGGGGCAGCACCAGCAGGTGCCCCCCTTCCCTTCCCCTCATTTCCTCAGCCCCCCTGCTCCATTCTTGCTTGCTTATTTTTCCGCTGAAATTGGTGATCAGAAACTTTCCAGTATGTTTATTGCGACCCCAACGTCAGAAAAATACGGGGGGGGGGGGTGCTTTTGTTGGTGCTTGGTCAGCGGGAACTAAAGTAGACACCACAAACAAATACCTAAGCCAGCCACCGCTAGACGCCTTTACCGAGGAAGTTGTGCCGTGCCACTGGCAACTTTTTTCTGAAAAACCGACGCTTTCACCTTGGACGAATTCGAATTCGTGACCTAATTTGTCCACCTCTGGGTTACCTATGCCTCGTTAACGACGCCCTTCCCCCTCCTCCCCCCCCCCTCCCCCCGCCTAACAGTAGGAGCTGAGCCCCTCAAGGCGCGTTTCAAATGTGTGCAAATGAATGGCTTTTGTGCGTTTTCTCCTGCGAAACATGCTGGTCGGAAGCTGGTGCCTGGAGCCGGAATGTACATTTACTTTTTCCGCACAGCTTTGCTACAGCTTCACGGCCATAACGCCAAGGAATGAGGTTCCGGTGAAATTGATAATCCGTCCCTACACCTCTGGTTCGCGGCGTGTTTAACACAAAAGGACAGAGGGACTTCTCAGCATGAACACAAGAAATGCGTCCGGGTACTGAGATGCACGCTCTTCGCTTTATAAGTCGGGCAAGTTCATTCCACAAGCTACGTGCAGCACTGTGGCGGCCACATTGTTGCCAACAGTCCGCCCACTGAGAGCGCCTAACTCACCGTGACGGACACGGAGCACAAATCGGTATCAGTTCAACAAGCAGAAACACCACGTGTAAAAGAGTATAAATATTAGGTGTATGATTAACGAGGGCGCACATTACACACAAACGCATGAGGCCCACCTTAAAACAAATGAAGACGGAACGCGGCTACAATCGCACATGAAGCAGTGTGGGGCTACCAGAGATACGAGGAGGTAAGGGGAACCTGTTACGGGGTCACGGTATCAGGGTTGACTTTCGGAAATTTGGTTCTCTGCATGAAACGAGAGACCCAACCGGGCTAGGTAAATCAGAGAGCGGTAGTCAGGCTGGCCCACGTGGGCTGGCCCTAGGGGCGCATAGCAAAACTACGAATGAAGAGGTACAGGAAGATGTGGGCTGGTCGTCCTTCGAGGCAAGGGAGGCGCAGAGCAAGATAAAGTTCGAGGAGTGGCTACGTGACATGGACGACGAAAAATGGGCCGCGAGCGTGTTTAGGTACCAGTTTATGAGGAGCGTGGACACGCTGTCGAGACGGGGGATCAGACAGCTGACCAAGCGGTACGAAAATTTGGTGGGGGAAGGTGGGGTATGCACAACAGTTAAAAAGTAGGTAAAAGCAGCAGACACGACAAATTGGACACACAGAATGGAAGTGAAAAAAAAAAAAAAAAACCTGGAGACTTATAAAACAGAGAAACTGGAAATCAGGAAGGGATGTTCCTATAGCAATACGCGGGGCAGTGGAATGCTTTTGAAGCATGGGCGGGGTGCCTGAGAACGCGGGCACACACGGCTAACTATAGGCAATAGGATGAAACTTGTGTATGCTGCGGCTGGGGTTGGGAAACGATACAGCATATTGTCATAGACTGCACAGAGATAGACCATCGCGGGGCGAGGGGTAAACGGGGTTGACGGAGGCTTTTGGATTTGGAGTGAGGGGGAGCCTCAACTTCAGGGCCATAGAGGTGACGAAGAGGCGGCTGGAGTGGTGGTGGAACAAAAGTAGGGGAGAGGGCAGGACGTAGGACGAGTAATATAGCGAATGAGAATTTAGAACAGAAAGGGGGGGGTGGGAAGGGTAAACAGGTGGGCAAGAGCAGGAAGGGGGGAGGGGAGCGATGGGAGTTTAAAAGGAGGGGGGTAGGGGGAGAGATAGGGGGGGGGGGGGGGGCAAACCCTCTGGTTAGTTAAGGGTTGGGCAAATAAGTGGAATAACACAGGTGAGTCGGTTGCTGACAACCGACGTCCCGATACAAAGGAAGGGCCTCTAATCATGATCAGCAAGCGCAAAAGACGCCGGGTTCTTGCGATTCCACCTGCAAAAGGGGAGAAAAAAATGTCCTTTCAAAATCCCCTTCACGGTGAGTTAGGCGGGCTCAGTGGGCGGACTGTTGACAACAATGTAGTCTCCAGAGTGCTGCACGTAGCTTGTGGAATGAATTATAGGGGCGTGCTCAAATGGAATGCCATGGGGATGACTTCTTTCGGCTCCGCTTGCCACAACTCGCTACCATTTTTCCTCCGTAATTAAAATGGCCAGTTCGTACTTGCGGCTACCGTTCGAATGGTGAAGAATTCATGCCCACCCTCCCTCTTCTTTTGTTGCTCTACTGCTACGTGGCAGAGACGGGGGAAATCGGTAGCACTATGCGTTCAGCCGTTCAGCTGACGTGGCGTCGAAAGCTCACTCCTTCTCACCTAAGTCAGCCTTGGTCAGAACGTGTACGTCGTAGATCAGACAGAACGGAGAAAAGTCCGGCTAGGGCACCTCGCAGCCTCCGTACGCCAAAGTCAGCTCGCGTTTGACAGCCACGCGGAGACGTTTCAGACAACCGCGAAGCTCGTCCATCTTAGCTTTTCGCAAACCTAAGATGGACTTTACATGTTTTTTTAAAGGGAAACCCAATGATGATTTTACGGGAGGGCCTTTGTTGATAAGGAAGAGAAAACTTTCTGAGCTGGCTGACGATCACAAAGCCAAAGATATTTCTACCATTATCACCGCACCTGAGCAGCCTCCGCCATCGCAGGGCCGTCTCCACATCGATTCGCCCTCGAATCATCTCTCGCAGGTAAACTCCATGAGACCCAATAGTCCGGCCCCAGTATTCCGCGTTCGAAAATTTTGGGTGCACCCACTTTTTGGGCAAAAGACTAATGAAAGCTGGTTCATTAATAAGGATTACTTGTCTTTTTTTGTCGTTATTCTTTGAGGACCTGTGTCATTTCTCTGCGTAACCGTGGCTTTAATATGGCCCGCTAGCGTGCCAATCGGATAACTTAGTTAGTGAGAAATCATATTCAGGTTAGCTTCATGGAAAGCTGCATTTTTAGTTTTAATCTTGCGTAACAGGTGGGCGCCCGTTGGATTCACACCGGGAAAGAGAGAGAAGGAGAGAGAACGATTTTGATGAGTCTGGCGATGTTGGCCGAGCTAGAGCTAGATGTACTTTAGAAAGCTCAAATAAACGTTTTCTCCTACACCGTGGTTTTCTCTCTCTCTCTCTCTCTCTCTCTCCTCTCTCTCTCTCTCTCTCTCTCTCTCTACATATGAATGATGATGATGGTTGGGTTTTTATGGCGCAAAGCCGACTAAGGGCAAAGAGCGCCAGAGAAATCTCTACATATGAAGAATGCATCAGTAGAAAAATGCAGTAGGTACCATCTTAGTTTTTTCTGCTGTGGGGTAGTTGCTAAGAAATAGACAATTTAAACGGATAGTTTACAAGTGCAGCAGCACATGCCGTCTCCTGACGGAGACAGTAAGCGACCACAGGATACAGGCGGAAGAAGTCTTTAGGGACCTATAATTCAGAGACGAAGGAGACAGTAGGACAGCTCCGCACAGAACTCAGTGTGCTGCGAATCATTGCGCGCCAAATACAGGCCGGCCAAACACTCCAGTACTCCGGAAGAGTGCTCGTAGCACCTTTATCTCTTACTTCGACTCTCTCTTATCAGCACAAGAAAAATTTGTAGACACACCCGCATTCGCTTTACTTTCATTGCATCACCTAAACATGTCGAGAGAGCGACCTAGATTTCAAAATGATGCTCTGCGAGCCAGTTAAGAAGTACTACCATTTCGACAACTTCTACTGTGAAGCAGAAATTGGCATAGATCGTGAAAGAACTCGGACTTTAATATAAACACCCGGTGGATTTCCTGGGATTCGCTGAGACAATACATCCCGATATCAGTCGCGCACTCCAAATGGTCATCAAATTCTCTGCAAATACATGTTGTCCCGATGGAGTGTCCATTTAACGCGATTCCGCATGTGAAATAGTGGCTTCGTTCGACGGTGTCCAGCAACCGTCTGACCTGGCTCGGCATGCTTCAGTGGCATCGTGAAAGAAATAGGACGGGGAAAGAGCATTCACAGAGATAACCACTTTGTGATGCGCGCACCTGTAGACGTATTGTGCTCATAATTATGGAATAGTGACGGCAAGAATGGCTTTTCCCAAAGAAAATACTAATTTCTCGCAATCTTGCCTCGCATCATCTATTTTACACGGTATCTGATCGGTGCGCGACAATTATTTCAAAACCAGTGCCTTCGATTATTCTGTTTAATAAAAATGGCTCCAATCCACACAGCGAAGGTGGTTGGAAAGCAAAGCTTTAAACGACACCCACAACAATTTACCATGCGACGTCACTTGAATTCACACACGTGGCTCGAGAAAGAGCGAAACCAGACATTCTGCCAGCCGCTGCCTGCAATTCGCGGACGCGGAGTTCCTAACGCAGAATCAGCGTCGGCCACGGCTGGGCGAGAGCGGTGGACGCCGCCGCTGTAGCCCGGCCGTAAGTCGGGAGAAAGAAAATGGAGAGGAGCGTCCGTCGAAGGGTGAGACAGCGGTACCTAGCCATTCTGATGTGCTAGCTTGTGGCTACACCACCGCCCGACACAAGCGCAGACACCGAAACAATTCGGCATTTGTCGAACAAGTTAATCTAGCCGTGCGAAGGGTGCAATGGACGCGAAGCTGCGCCAAAACGGGCCCAAAACAACCGTCGCTAAAGCAGACGACAAAGCCGACGGAATGTTCCCGCCGACACGACTGCCGAGGTGAGAAGCTCCGACGCGAGGGGAACGCTGGGTAAATTTGCCGCGCCAAATACAGTGTGCTCCGTAAGTGAAAACCTCCGCAACCCCCCCCCCCCCCCCCCCCCCCCCCACACACACACACACACACCCAACGCCGCCTCCGCCGCGTTGGAATTTGTTGTCCCGCACGCTACGAAACAACCGTTGGCTGGTAGAGCTAGACAGCTTTGCTTTAATATGTTGCCGTTAGGTAACGCAGTGGTTTTTTGTCGTGATGATAAATTGTAGCTTTCATAAACATTTTCAAACTTAATCCTTAATATTCTGAATTCTTAAAAAATGAAAAACAGAAACGAGCTTTCTTCGTTATACCCCTTGGATGATGTGGAATTTTGCTTACAATATTTTTACCCCTGGTGGCTATTCTACGGTGCTGCAACGGGTTTGCACCCCTCCCCTCCCCCCCCCCTCCCCCTACCCCGAGAACAAATCCGGCCGACGGTGATGGCTTGAAACATACCTAAGCCCCGCATTTTTGGCAACGATGGAACAGAAAGAGGGAACAAGGAGATAAACTTCTGAGTTCGCACCTTATTTCAGGGAAGTTTCTTTAAACTTGAAAGAATAGCTCCGCAAGTGGATATTCGATCGTAAATTTGTTTAATTTTTTCGCTACTTTAGAAGCTTTTCTATTCTAAAATCGATTCTAGATGAAACTTCACTATCCGACACCTCTGGCCGCTTTCCTTTCTTATTGCCATCATCCGCTTCCGTTCCTACTCCTCTCGCTACTCACGCTCCAACCGAAGAATCGTAGTTCGTGTATCGACTCGGCAACGTGCCGACATAAGTGCATTTATTTGGCAGCAACAATTGCAACCTACCGTCCTATATATTAAGAAACACGAGCATGCGTTCGTAAGTCCGTTTGCGCGAACCTTCCCCGCTCCGCCATGCCACAGCCTTCTACGCAGACGGGAAATGCAGTTCGCCTCGACTCGCCCGCTCCTCCTCCCGCTTTTTTTTCTTTGTTTTTTTTTTCTTTTTTGGGGGGAGGGGGGGCGGAAGGCAGTTTATCACTGCTATATCGGTGCTCAGAAGAATAGCGTACGTGCGGAACTTTTGGCGATTAGGACGTGATACTATCCATTTTTTTATTGTTATTACAAAGCGTTCGAAAGTATAGACGTCAATGCTCATCCACTACCGCAACCAACTCGATCGTTGCAGTACAAGCAGGGCTATCGTCTGCAAAAAAAAATCAGAGCTAGTTCAGTTTTCGGAGGAACTGGCAAGAACAATGAAACTGACGAAGGTGGTCCGAACGCAGGTATTTGTAGCCCTTGTCAATAACGGGACGAGAGGGATCATTGGTGCCCTTCCTCACATTATGGACGATAGCGTGTCATTCTACTCTGTCGTGTACTCATCAAACGCTATGCCTCTCATGAGAGCTCCGCACTAACGAGGGGGACGGATGGCGACGACGATTATTATGATGGTGCATAAGGGGATGCTGCGACGGACCAAGGGACGGACGGCGCATTGTTCGCTTGCTAACCCGCGTGTTCAATTATGAAACGGCCAGTTATTATGTAGTGCGATATGATGGCACCCGTTTGCTCCACGTTCCTCGTTATTCCGGTATTCAATGAATGCGGCCAGGGCATACGCCCAGTTTCAGTGCGACAGCATTCTTTCTCTACTTCCCCCCGGTTTTCCCGGTATGTCTCGCCTGAGCAAGAACCGGTTTGCCATAGCGGCGCAGCGGACTGTGTGCCACAGACGAGATGGGGCTTGGCAAGCGACCGCCACCTACGGAAGAGTAGCTGCCAGAGAGGAAACAGCGTCGCGCAGCTTTCCTTGCAGCCTCCCCATCTCGACCTTTACAGCGGTATATGGCGCTCAGCTGGTCTCTATGCATAACGATACTCTCGCATTTCATTAACATCGCGCGAAGAGATTCTGCCTAATTGTGCACTAAACATCCAAATATACAAGGTGTTTCCGGCAGATAACGCTGGCATTTGCTGCTGCTGCGTCAGAAAACTTGGATATACAGGCGACAGGATCGATCACGTCGTGAGGCTCGACAGGCTAAATTTCTGCTGGGTGCCTTGTGGTGGGGCACAGATTCTCGCTACAGTAACGGGAGCTAAAATCCAATTTCTAACGAGTGATCATGTGCGAAACTTCTTCCTTAGAAGACCAATAAAGCGCCAAAAATTTCCGGCAAGCCACGTAATCGGTTTCTCCATCGTAATTCGCAAGTTGAGCTCTCTCTACTGTTGTATTTCTAATGAACCGCGTTATTAGTAGGTGTATTTTTTGCTTGTTTTCGAAGTGTATTTTTTAATAACAAAACGGAAATTCGAATTCTTCGTATCTGTCATCTATTCACGTTTTTCTCTTTGTACATGCTATGCGTTTTGCGACAGCCAGGCTGCAGAGTTTTGATGGGGCAGTAATATCACCCGAAATCCTCGCAATCACGTTGCAGTTGAATTTACGCGAGTGAACGTGTTACCTTTTAGGGTACAGTGAACACCTTTAATTCCATTCACTGTAGGTGCAGGACAATTCGTACCGTAATATGCTACGACGTATCCGGGGCCATACAAACTAAACCGCAGTACGGCATTGCTTGCCTCCCCAAACATTTTGTCCCTTATCGCGATCAATGTTGCGCGGAAAGAGGGGGGGGGGGGGGTGAATAAGCACGGAATTCCGGTGCTGTGCCCGGGGTGCGCACGAGAGAAGGTTCCGCAGAAAGCTGGCGGGGCTATCCGTCGTAGTGACGGCTTACGGCGTTGCGGCCTCAAGAAGCGGCGGATACATGAGCTCGCAGGCTGAATTTTCTTGCGGCGCAAAAAGTTACATCCTCAAAACCCAGGTTTCAGAAGTATGCATACCTATGTAGTGTAGCGCTTGGAGTTGTTTCCCCCCTCCGTAAAAGAGTTTCTAAGTTTATCCCCGAAAATGCCTAGTCTTCTGCGCTCCGAGATTCAAGGAACGAGCCGGCACCCAACTACATCGCCGCGTGCATGGCAGGTGCACTGCCCCGATACGCGCACTTCACGACGGCGCCGCGGCACCTGCGTCCCATATATCGCTCGAGGCGGAATCACGTGGGCCGCCACTAGAGGTATTGATCGTGCAGTGAGGGGCATCCGGATCGAGACTGGATGTGACGAGCCGGGCTTCGAGTGCTGCTGCGATGAAGGAATTTCTCCGGTGATGCCACAGTCATGAGACCTGGATTTATTTATTTTCTGTTGTTCGGTGCAAGCGCTCCAGAGTGCTTATGGACACTTTCACTAGGAGTAAGATTATCCTATACTGGCACATGGCGTGGGTCTAAAGTTGGTCTCTATAGCTACCAGCAAAACAAAGCGCCGTATTAGGGGCACCGGCGATAGACTGCATCTGTCATCGGTTTGAGAGCCCACTACGCGCATTTCGCCGGTGGCTATATCGCTGGCCGTAGTACCTGTTGGCTCTCCTAAATCTTATGACTGAACGCACAGTAGGACGCAGATATACCATCATCAAGGGGAATCGGGTAATACTAGATCGATATGTCGATAATACGCTCCGTTTTCTTTCATCGCGTTCGTAGTTGGAATGTGGCAAAGGTGCATGCGGTAAAGGTGCATGAGTTGACTGAAAACAAGGGGAACAAAACAGGAGGACGGACGATCAGAGCCGTTTAGGTTTGTACTGAAAATAAAAAAAGGAATAAAATAAACACACCACTGTCTTCTCTCTCTCGTGTAGAACTCGATGCGCTGGGGTTTCACCAAATTAGGGTTTTGGCAGGGTATACCTATATGTATGTATGTATGTATGTATGTATCTATGTATGTATGTATGTATGTATGTATGTATGTATGTATGTATGTATGTATGTATGTCGAACCGAAAAAAATACCGGTTCGGTTACGGTTCTGGGTCAGGCGAAATCATTTCGTTCCGGTTCAGTTCCGGTTCGGCAAAATCACGTACCGAACCGGTTCGCGAACCGGTTCAGGAGCTTGAACCGGTTCGTGAACCGGTTCGATGAGCTGAATTATCACTGAAATTAGAAAAAAAACATTTAGTAGTTTAAAATGACAGTCAAATCAAAATACAAACAAAAATTGAAAATGCTGCGCTGTTCCCCAAGGGCAGTGGCACAGTTGCAAAGCAAACTTTAAACAATTACGAGATATTAGAAAAAACAGATGAAGTGGTGACGATTTACCACCAACTTTCTCGCCCAGACTTTATGTTGTCCTAGCGACTTTTCATAAAGCCACCGCCAAGAGATATGACGGTGGGATATATTTTCTGCCCTTTCCTTTTTTGTTGAAATCGCAATCGTCGCTATGGAATCGCCCATCACGATAACCTTGAAGCCTTAAATTTAGGCCTTCGTACTGGCGCGTTCAAATACCAGCACTTAATACCAATGGCGCACATTTTTTATATTTGTAACAATACAGAAAAATCCTACAACAGGCACATAAATATTACCAATGAATTTGATTATTTGGTCACCCTGAATAATTTCTTAGCTGTCACCTTATCGAATGTGTTAGCCACACTTTTGTTAAAAGTAAGCTTTACTTAACGCTCAGTCACTGCATGTATTCCTCTGACCACTGCAATTCCTTTTGCGATAGCTATACCATATGTGTGCATTACAATCAGTATGCCATCGTACCACCTGACCCCCGGCCATCGTTCCTTGTGCTACATTGCGGAATCTTATAACAGATTATGCTGTTACAAAATGAAAGGGAAATTTGATGCTCGGAGCATGAGATAGGGCTTTTTTGGGCAGACGCTCTTTAATTCGTCCACAGCAGTACTATCTCCGGAATGAGTAGCTGTAGAAGTAATGTAGCGAGTTGGGCAGTCAGTACAAGTGCACTTTTAAAAAAAATTGACCGCGTATCTGCTCCTTTCGTTGCAAATGCCGTCAAAAGACGATAGTCTGTATCGGCTTTTGCGAAGTAAATGCCTCCCTTCGTTTCCCCGCTCACCTCTCATGTCGTTCCTCTTGCGTCGCGCTCCTCCCAAGGTAAAGACGCCAAAGGTTTGCTTAAATCATTTTAAATTTCCCACGTTCCACTGCTCCAAACCGGGTGTCTCGATGCGAACGCTGCCGTACGGCGAAGACGCGCGTTAATCGAGGAGCCCTACTTCAACGTTTATAGAACCGCGTTTCCCTACTCCACGTGCGTTGCAAGCAGATCGTGGAACCTATCTAGTGGAACCTTGCGTAACTGTTGCCGGTTGATTTCTTAAAATGGCGCCAGAAGCTATAGTGGCGCGGGCGACAGCAGGCGACGGCGGAGTGAATTCTTTTTCTGCAGTTGATGAAGTATTTAATTTCGAAAAAGTCAAGCATGTTTGATATTTTTATGAAGGAACACTGCTAATATCACTTCTGTATTGATTTGTTGTTTCATATTTGCGTAAAGTCTTGTTTTTCTTCAACAATGTTGACAAGTATGAACATTACACCGGACATAGACGGGTAGATTTAGCTGTGACTATATAAGACTATTGCGCAGGCATTGTTTTGCTTTGGCCGGGTGGCTGTATCGAGTCACAGACAGACACACGGACAGACAGACAGACATACAGACAGACCAAAATTTCTTGGCTTAAGTAGCCCAAGAAAGACTATCGTCTTTAAAAGCAGATCTGAAAGAGACAAAACTGCAGAACAAGCAGAAAAGATGATCGCTGGGCCAATGGGGCAGTGTGAGGTACCGGCCTGCCTTTCTGCACGTGCCATCTGCTTTATTACTGTTTCTGCTTCCAAATCAAGGTCGAGGGCTGGTTTCTTGCCAAGGCATTAAGTGCGCACCTTAACAGTTTTCCCTGACATATCTGTTGTTATTTGTATCTGTAAAAAACGGAACTTGTCCACTGTACTGTCCTCAAAAACTGACCACGGTACTCACTTCCTTCGCATTGATGACACATTTGGTTGTGAAAGGCAGGGCAAAGAAAAGTATAGACCAATATCCACGTTTTGGTGTTTTTTTACTTATTCGGTTTTACTTACTTTTTGCATAATGTTTTAAAACGACGTGATTCGCCTATTCTGTTTTGTTTTTTTTTCGTGTAAACTCATTTTTTTTTTAACTGGAGCATTTGATGCCCTGTGCTTTATCTCTGCTCCGAGGCGCAGCTTATGTTGCAGGCCGGCAGACTTATTTTAACCAGCTGGTGATATTAAACGTCGATCAAAATCTAGATACACGGACGTTCTGGATTTCGATCTACTTCAGTAAAACGGTCGTGGGGAATGGAGATCGACGCCACTGGTGGTCAGCAGCAAACGGCTTAGCCACTGAGCAGCTCCTGCGGTCACACATGTCAAGTATTCACAATTTGCAGGTGTCGGACCTTTTAAACAAATTATGAAATGCAAAAAGTTGGCACACATCGGGTGTAGGCTTTCGCTGTTGCGCAGTGGAGCACTCCTGCAGACTGGTTGCTCCAATAAAGTCGCAGCTGGGGAAGGGCAAAGTCGTTTTATATCCCCTGCAAGCTGCCGAGAATGACATTACGTTTGGTCAGCTTGCACTACGCTCACGCTTCCAGCAGCAACAGACCATTGCTACATTTGTGCTCATTCATTACCCCTGTTGTTACATAGAGCGTGATAGTGGTCAGTTGATGGTACGTGAAAGAAAAAAAGGCCTGAATTGCATTGACTGTGCAATATCCACAACGGAGGGTCGAACCGTTTTGGCATGAACCGGTAACCGTTATTTTTTTCGGCTCAGTTCCGGTTCGGGTTCAGCGTGCTCAAAAAATAACGGTTCGGGTTCGGGTTCAGTTCCGGCAAAAATACCGGATCAGTTCCCGCTTTCAGTTCGTTTCGGTTCCGGTTCGACACCCTGATATATATATATATATATATAGACTGAAAAGATAAAAACTCACACAGAGCGCGAAAAAAATAAGGTTAGTAGAGACAGTGACAAACGAGAAAGACTTAGAAAATAAAAATAAGTTTACTGACGTTTCAGGGAGAGTCCTCTCCCTGAAACGTCAGTAAACTTATTTTTATTTTCTAAGTCTTTCTCGTTTGTCACTGTCTCTACTAACCTTATATATATATATATATATATATATATATATATATATATATATATATATATATAGGGCGTGGGTTCAGTCCCCACTCTGGGCGCGTGTTTCTTTATTTCTCACGTAAAAAAAAAATAATGTAAGGTCACTAGCGGTACAAAATACTCTAACCATTCCCCTATGCCTTCTTTGGCGATGTGGACTGCCGAAATTTCTTTTTGTATATATATATATATATATATATATATATATATATATATATATATATATATATACATATTGTCTGAACGGTAAAAACTCACACAGAGCGCGAAAAAATAAGGTTAGTAGAGACAGGGACACACGAGAAAGACGTAGAAAATAGAAATAAGTTTACTGACGTTTCAGGAAGAGGACTTCCTTTGAAAGACGTAGAAAATAGAAATAAGTTTAGTGACGTTTCAGGGAGAGGACTTCCTGAAAGGAAGTCCCCTGAAACGTCAGTGAACTTATTTCTATTTTCTACGTCTTTCTCGTGTGTCCCTGTCTCTACTAACCGTATATATATATATATATATATATATATATATATATATTTATATATATATATATATAATACATATATTAATACCCCGTGTGCAACATATTGCACATTCAGATTTCAGTGCTTTGTAAACAAAATTGGCTGGAAGCCAAAACATTCTCTGTCACAAACTCGAGCGTACGCCGTCTAAAAATATCGTACAGCCTTTTTCATATTATTGTACAGCGCCTAATTCTTGTTACAGTCGTCCGATTCATTCAGTTTCGGTTCTATTCGCCCCAGGAAAACCCTGGAACTCTCTCGAACGAAGCGGCGGTAACGCCGCTTACTCGCCGGCTTGCCGGCAAGACAGTACCAAAATAAAATCTCCGCAGCTCAACTTTCACCGAAGCTTCGAGTTGTTTCGAGGGGGAAAGCGTAGTTTTGCCAGTGCTAAGGTGCGCCGATGATTCCAGAAGGGAGAAAGAGGGAAGTTGTGCGCTCGACGGCGGCTGGCGCGTTGTGTGTTGTGCCCTCTCTCTCCGCGCCGGCGCAGTTATAAAAAAAGAATCTGCGCCGAAGCAAATTAGCTACGTTTGGACGTCGTGATGTTACAACGGCTCCTGCCCGTGTGTGCACCACCATCGGCGACCCGCGCCCTGGAGGACTCCAACGTACTCCCGGGCCTCGAATCACCGCGATCGTCTCGGACGGCCTGGCCGACGAAGCCACGCTTCACAGGTAGCCGAATTGCCTCCGACAGCGGTGTGTCGTCCGGCCCGGTCGGGGGATATTGTGGGACTCTGTCTCTCATATGCATCGAACTGTTTGTTTTTCTTTTTAATTAACTGCTCTACTTCGTAATATCCATTTGTTAATGCTCCTGATTGTATCATTTTGTCCAATTGTGGAAAGTTTCGCGCATTTGTATTCGTTCTAAGCCACCTCTCGTTAACGTTACATGTCCTCGTGCTTGTACAGTGTTTTGCCTGTTTCAATATAAGTCTTTCTCTTGATTAGTTCAAGGCTCTGACTCATTCTTGCCGCTCTGGTCGGCGAAAGCCGCTCATCAGACGGCCACCCCCTTCGTCACCTGTGCCCTGTACACTCGGCGGGGTTGTTAGCTCGCTTGAGTCGACTCCCCATATCTTCTCACAGAGCACTCAATTAAGGAAACGGTGACAGTCTCTCAAAGCTAGAGTAAAGACTGGTGGTGCAATCTGTCTGTGTTTCATGCAACTGTAGGTGCGAGATTGCGCTCATACAAACAAACAAAATGGCGTTTTTCAGTAAACAGGTTTTCTATCGACGACGCCAAAGCAAATCCTTCTCACTTGATTCAAAATATTGTGGCACTGTTGATTTCGTTTTACGAGCTCACGAAAAACTAAGATATCATCCACCACCGATATTTCTGCCTAGACTTCTCTGTTTTCCTCTTCATTTCACTCAGTAGTAAATTCGATGTGCAAGAGGTTGAACGCCAGGACAATGTTGACCCTTTGTGACTACATTTGGCAGGACCCATTATTTTAATTTGCTCTTGATTTCTATTGAAATTATGGTTCTTTTAGGGGCGAAGGCCCTTAGGGGCTGGGGCTGTTGGCTTCTCCTGTCGTCGTCGACGTAATCGTCGTCTCATGTAGTCATGGTGCTAAAACACCGGGACACTCGTTTACGCCTCGCGCTAGACAGCTTCGTGCATCAAAGACAAGTCTTTTACAGCAAAGCTGTATACTTCTACCTCCCAACGATTTCACCTCCGTTGGAAAAAATGCCACGCCCCCAAGAATACATCTATACACTGCATGCTTCGCCCCTCCCCAGGTTTCACGTTAGTGGAGATGACCTGGGATTTTTTTATTGCAAATAAATAAAAAAATCTTTTGAGATGCCGCCGATGCCTCTGCCCGTCGAAATTCTTTAGATGATGGTGGAAAATGGAGACAAGCAGCACCCATAACATATTGTTTCTTTTTTGCGAGGCTTCCTTTCACCTGAAAGATTTCAAAATCTAAAACAATGCCTTAAGGGCTTGGCAAGATAGTTCTTCAGGCCTATCCGGTAGGACTTCCCAGGATCGAACTGCTTAACTGGGCACTTACCGGTGAAGGGAATAATTTGCTCGTCAACGCAAATGTTTGGTGAGCACAGCAGCGCGAGGCAAGCGTTTCTAATGATGTCAAGAGGAAGACCGACTTTCCTTAACCGATCGGCTTCGTTATCTTAATCGGAAACAGCAAGGCAGCACACACCTCTGCGCGCGCGCGCGCGCACGCACGCACGCACGCACGCACGCACGCACACACACACACACACAACACAACACCCAACAAATACACGACACCCACAACACACACGCAACACACACAACAAAACACACACACAACACAACGCACACACAACACGCACACACATATACAACGCACACACACAACACACGCACATACCCAAAACACGCACACACAACACAACACACCCACACACAACACAACAAAGACAAACAACACAGACACAACACACACACACTGTCTATGACATGTTTAATGGGTTTTTTGACAACTTAGTCCCAGTTTGCAATATTTTTCACACCTGATAACTTTTCAACGAAACGTCACAGGAAATAAAAAATGACATCAGAATTATGTCTGAACTCTAAAAAGTTGCCGAGACATCTACGTTTAGATCCTAAGATGTAAGGCGCGATAGCGATACTTCGACTCCCACGGAGCGTTTTGATACGCAGTTGCTGCATTTCCGATCTATGCTTTACCAGCATTAAAGGTCATCGAAAGAGAAAGACTGGCAACGAGGGTTTTAATCACCGTGGGCCTGGAGAGACAAAGGCCTCTGCGCTTCTGTGGCTTAAAATGTGAGCGTGAAAGATTGCGGATGCGAAGTGTTGGTAAGTTTTAGCGAGGATGCGTCAGTGTCAGTGTATCGAAATGTTTATTTTGTGATGTCTACGCCGGGCAGAACAATTTTGCTTTTTTCGAAGAGTGAGAGAAAGAGAGAGTAGATCTTTGTTCAGGAAGGAATAGTTGTGGTAGGAAAATGGGGTAAAGAGATGACAGGGAGAACCTGTCTACGGCACCAGATCCAGCAGCTTCTTCCCTTGCCCTCTCAATCAGCTCGCTCTGATATTGAGGTAACGCGCTGGTCAAAGCTGCCTCCCATGTCTCGAAGAAGTGGAATATGTTATTTGTTTGAGTTATTCTCCCCTATCCATACCCTTGCACATGGTTAGGTTGCGTGCAAGAGGGTGGATGTTTCCCCTATTTCAGCACAGTTTTAAGTTATTGTCGGATGTTCCCACAGAACACCTTAACGCGCATAGATTTCCAGATACTTGTGTTGATTTTTCGTCCACAGAGTTCGTGATTCTTCGGCATTGAGACTTCAATGTAGCAAGGGGAAAGATCGCGTTCCTAGGCAAAGGACGAGGATTCGTTTTTAACGTTTTTCGAGGAGGGCAGTGCGGTAGTCGTGGTCTCAAGGAGCACGGTATGTCAGTTCATGTGTCTTTTGGCCAGTGCGTCGTTTCCTTGCACCGTTGGGTCCGGGTGTCCAGGTGACGTTTTTAACTTTTTCCGATGTGGATGCGAATAACGTACGGAATCGCTTAGGTAATCGCCTGCTGAGAATAGTATGATGTCCTTTGAGAGTCTGTAATGATTTTACGCTTCTATTTTATACTTTCGCTATTGGGATTGCCAAAAGAATGGCTCCAACTTCCACTTGTTTGTTCTTGTATGTTGGAGGGTGACGCAGTCACGAATATTGCGAGAGTAGTCAACCACTACAATGGGGCCCCGTGCTTTTGTACATCCAGAAGTCGGTGTATAGTGTGGTCTCATGATATTGGAACTTACCCGAATGAACTTGATCCTACATATCGTCTCTTCTTGTGTAGGATTGGATCCGTATTATTGGTAGAGGAGAGCTTTTTATACGTGGTTGCTGGATTGGTGCCATGTCTGTCATGGCGTGGAGTAGTTTCTTTTCAAAGGGGAAGGGGGGGGGGAGGGTGCCGGTCGGGGGGTACGATGGCCCCTCGCGATTTTGTTTTTCCGTCCGCTGTCTTGGTGTTACGAGAGTGGTTTCTTCGTTTTCTTGCAATCCGTTAGAAAGAAACAACTTGAGGACTTATTCATTGCCATTGTAGCCAACATCCTATTTAGGACAACTGCAGGCTGAAGGACTCTCCCATTGACCTTCACCCGCTCTTGTCCTGCGCTTCCCTAGTCTATTCTTTGCTACAAATATTGTTATTTTATCCCTGCATCGAGAGTATGACCTCCCCCTTCTTCTAGACCACCCGTCTATGCATGTAAATTCTCTTACCCTGGTGGTCCACCCTTTGTTAGTTCACCTCACGGTCAAAATTTCAAGGTTGAGAACTGTCTTATATGCTGTCTTGATGATGGTGTTCCTTGCACTTTCTACGGTGCGGGTAAATTTGTGGCACGGTAGGCGCTAATTGCATGAGTCTTACCGTTTCTTTTTCTCTTTTTCTTGCTTTGCTCTCGGTTTGGCGTTTTGTTTGTTGGCAATTGATTAAAGTTTTGTTTTGAGCGATTGTGAGTTTGGTACTACCGCTTGTCTCTAGAGCCACGCCGAGCCTTCTTATGCGACTGTTCTATGGGAGGACATCCCTACCTATTTTTAGGGTGATTTTTGCTTCGCCGCGTGGCGCCATCTGTAGTTTGCCAAACCGAGCTTGCAGCGGAGACGGAACCATCGAAATACTGAAAAGTATTTTGAAGACTTATGTGATTAGATGCTATATAGGGGGCTTTATTTTAGTTATTTTGTTCTTATAATATATGCCTTCCGGTGCCGGTGTTAATCCTTTGCCCCCTGGTATAGTTAGATCACGCAATGTTGTTGCCGCCATAAGTCCCGCTAGAAAACACGCCGAGGTGGCTCAGTGGGTGAGGCGATGAGCTGCTGATCCCAAGGGCGCGGGTTCAATTCCCGGCCGCAGCGGCCGTTTTCCTGAAGGCAACAGGAAACAAAAACTCCAGTGTTTCGAGATTTCGGCGCACGTTAAGATCCCCAAGTGGTCTAATTAAATTCTTCCGGTGTCATCTGATACGGCGTGCCTCGTAGCCCACATATGGCTTCGTGGCATGGATAACCGGAAATTTGTATTTTTTTATCTTCTGGTGCAAACACACTTTGGTGTGATGGCGTAAGTTGCGGAAACGGCTGGCGACCGTGTCTGCCGGGCATGCCACCACCGACTGGGCATTAAACACACTTTACCGCACAGGCGCGGCACCTGCTGAAAACGTGTGACCTTTCCTTCGTATCCGAAGTTGTATCATTCATACAGTTTCATACTAATAATATACACAGAGGGAAATCTGTCGCTGCAGTCTCGGGCCGCCGTGGGCGGTGCCATTGCCGCTAGCGACGTTCCTCGCCTACTGGGCTTAGCTAGCCCTATGGCTTCTTTTTTGTCTCAAAGCCAAAATTAAGAAAACAAACGTAACATTTTTTTTCTTGTACATCGTGCCTGAAGCTTCTACATAATGACTGACAAATTGTTCTTTTTGGAAGTTCAATTCTATAATAACAAAACGAATTTGATGAATCTTCTACGGAAATGTTGTTGCTTTTTTGCAGCCAAAGGCAACTTTTCAGCTTGTTCATAAGTCATGCCAAGGACAAGTGGAACGTGCCTGCCCGGTAGATGTCGCAACACTCGACGAGGCGCGGCTCCCCTAGACAGTGGCGCCAGATTTCCCTCTAGTATATATTAGTATGAAATGAAACTCTATGGTATCATTGTCCTTCTTTCCAAACTTCTGTTACCGTTGCGCCACATTACACATTCAGCGGATCCCTTGAATATTGCTGCCTAAGTTGTAGCTTCCGGGTGGCAGCGGTGACGTATTTCCGTGGACGCCTGATGAGCACGGCTTGATAGCAGACGGATAGGAGCCATGGGGAAATCTAAAAATGAGCCTAATAACGCTATCGCGTTAAAAAATTGGCTCCAATCCACGCTGTGAAGGTGGTTGGAAAGCAAAACTTCAAACGACACCCACAACTATTGCCCATGCGACTTCACTTGAATTCACACACGTGGCTTTACAAAGAGCGAAACCAGAGATTCTGCAAGCCATTACCTAGAATTCGCAAGGGCGGCGTCCGCACGCAAAAGCGTCGGCCACGGCCGGTCTAGAGCGGCGGACGACGCCGCCGCTGTAGCCCGGCCGTGCGTCGGCAGAAAGAAAATGGAGAGGAGCGTCTTTCTAAGGGTGAGACAGCGGAACCTAGCCATCCTTATGTGCTAGCTAGGGGCTACACCACCGCACGACAGAAGCGCAGATACCGTAACGATTCAGCATGTGAGCTTTGTGGTTTCCGTTTATGCCGATTAAAACTAGTTACTTTAGTAAGCTTTAGAATTGCGAGGGAGCTGAAGGACCTTTTATAATCGCTATTTATCAGATCCAGTTGCTCCTTTCGCCTTTTGTAATACGTGTTAAAACACAAACGAATTGGTATTCAATCTAGAAAACGGATTCCCATTCGTGGCAAGCAGTGCGCAAAAGGTAGTGTTTGTTTAGCGGCCAGATGTCTGTATGTAATCTCTACATTTTGTTTTCCCGCCCGGAAAACCAATTCTTTGCCGTACGACCACTTAATTCCGTCGGGTACGGGTTACCCAGGAGGTGCTGTCGACCAAGTTAATCAAGCCGTGCGAAGGAAGCGCGCAATGGACGCGAAGCACGCCAGAACTGACCCAAAACAACCGTCGCTAAAGCAGACGACAAAGCCGTCCCTCCAACGCGCCCGCCTGTGTGATTAAGGCAGCTTCGCGCGGGGAACGCTTGGTAATAGCGCCCTATCGCCGCGCCAGTGTGCCCAGGGAGTGAAAACCGCCTTCCCCATCCGCGTTCGGAATTTCTTGTCCCGTACGCAACAAAGGAATCGTTGGCTGGTAGAGGTAGAAAGCTTTGCTTTAAAAAATTGGCTGGCGATTACGATACTCCCTAATGCGATATTTGGGCTCAGCATCAGTGCCTTGAGGCAGCACTCACTCGTGGGTTCTCTCGACGGTGAACCTCTGCGGCGGCGTCGCGAAGTGCGTCTCAGGAAGGGACCGTGAACTGGTGAACGCGCATCATAGTCACGCGCATGTCCCCATCTCGTTCTCGCCGAGCGTGGCGCTCCCCTCCCCCACCGCGCTTTTTCGGAGAGCGCTGGCTCGCGCCGCCACGGCGAACCGCCCTCCCCTCCGAAGTTCGCGACACTCTCCTTTTTTGCTTTCTTTCATCGTTCGCTTTCTCTTTAACTCGTCGGTACAGGCCATCGTTCCCTCGGTTACGCCGACAACCGGCTCAGCTCAGAGACGGCCGCCAAAGGGCTGCGCCCTAAAATCCCGTGAAGCAGTGGCGCCTCCGTAGCCGCCTTCCGGCAACTTTTCTGCTTCGTCACAGAAACTTGTTCGTGCGATTGGCGGCGGCCGACCTAAAGCATCGCTAAGGCACATGACTGGGTGATTGTAGTGGGGCCTTTAGCTCCGATTTGTCGCATCACTTGAATGCTAACGTGCAGCTAACACACTGAAAATTATGCTTTTAGTGCTGGCCGATCTGACGTCACTTCTGCCCATAACACGTCACTGAGGCGTGAAATTTGAAATTTTTTTTTTCTTCTTTCCTTTTTTTTAAGGTTAAAAAAACGTCTTTCGCAGCTGGAAGGGATCTGGGTGGGGTACGGAAGAAGAGATGTTTCGAATTAAACAAAGTTGTATTTTATCTTCAGGACCCTTTAAGTGCATCGGTGTTATCGTCTCCGTATTTGTAGCATGGGGACTTTACCAACCAAATCTGGCCAGACAGTCGCAGAACGTATTGTTTGGAGCAGAAGGCTGTCTCTGCATTGTACAATTGTATTGATTGATTGTAGGGTTTAATGCGCCGACGCAACGCAGGCGATGACGCGCGCCGTAGTGGAGGGCTCCAGATTAATTTTGACCACCTGGGGATCTTTAACGTGCGCCGAAATCTCGCACACACGGGCGTTTTTGCTTTTCGCCTCCATCAGAAAAGCGGCCGCCGAGGGCGGAAATCGAACCCGCGACCTCGTGCTCAGCAGCGCAACGCCTTAGCCACTGAGCCACCGCGGCGGGTCATTGTACAATTGTAACTTTTCACACTGTACGAACGTTCTCTATGGGCGTATGTGTCCGGGTTTCCTTCTCTTTCTTGCTGTATTTTTCGCCCTGGCCTGTTTATTCCTAACCACCTTTCCAGACGTCTTCCGCATCGTAAAAATGTTCTTTCATATGTGAATTTTTTGTTCACTTCTATTCACCCCTTGCTGCTGTTCGTGGTGTATCGGTCCAAAGTAGGGGTTCGAAATAGGTGACCTTGACACGGGTATGCCATAGCTCGATTTTTTTTTTTGTATCGTGTTTCTATTTCTTTCATTTTCTGCTCATGGATGCATGGACATGCTTGCACATCCACTTAAAATCTCCCCCTCTTTCGCTTTCTGGATGTAATAACTACTTCACCACACAATCGCTACCCGGATGGTAGGTCTCTCAGAACCTCTCTCTCTCTCTCTCTCTCTCTCTCTCTCTCTCTCTCTCTCTCTCTCTCTCTCTCTCTCTCTCTCTCTCTCTCTCTCTCTCTCTCTCTCTCTCGCTCTCGCTCTCTCTCTCTCTCTTCCTCTATGTATCTTCAAACAGTGTGCCGTCGGTTTGTACCTCACTTTCGTGAAGGCCAGTGTACTGGTCGACCTGTAAGTAAATCTCTTCGTTGTTGGCCAGCTCGGACCTCTGAACCCAGCGCATTCTGATAGAGAGGGCACGAGCAACCTGCAAAGACCAGGAGGTCAAGCGGACGCCCACCGCAGGGCCGGTGCTCTCACTTACACTATCGAGCTCGCAATTAAAGATGTTTATTCTCTCTCTCTCTCTCTCTCTCGTTGTTTTTTCCACTTGTGTCCGGCTATTTACACGTCATAATTTTACGCGCTCTTTGCGAGGTTGCTGTGTTTCTAGGCATTGAGCGATATCACAGAGTGGCAGTACCCGCAGGTGTGGAGGAGACCTCCGGGAAAGAAAGGGTAGGTTAGAGAGTGGACTTAACCCAATCTGCCATAACGAAGTGTGAAGTTGGAAGTGGGTGGCGTACCATTTTACGGGCGGAGAAGAAATCATTGAAAAAATTTATATTTACTGGACGAAGTAAATACTAGACTTCTGGGAAACCATCTAGTTCAGCTCCGAAATCGATGTGAAGAAATGCATCGAAGGAATTTCATTCCGAGGCTTTGACCAAACCGAACTTTCACTTTGGTTCCCAAGCTGAATGGGGAAAGAAGCCTACAGTAAGTTCAAGATGACAGAGAACCGTTGGTGTCGACAGCTGAGCAAACAAAAGTACCAGAATAAGTTTCAAGTTTCAAGTTTATTTCTAGACAAGTAAATTAGATGGCTGAGGAGGAGGGAAAGCAAGCCGTAGCTTAGCTGCTTGACGACGCTCCCTTCCCCTGAGCTACATCGGCAACAAGGGTAGCGAAGACCCGCCGCAGTGGCTCAGTGGCTAAGGCGTTGCGCTGCTGAGCACGAGGACGCAGGTTCGATTCCCGGCCGTGGCGGCCGCTTTTCTGATGGAGGCTAAAAGCAAAAACGCACGTGCGTACGAGATTTCGCCGCACGTTAAAGATCCCCAGGTGGTCAAAATTAATCCGGAGTCCTCCACTACGGCCGCCTCATCGCCTGCGTTGCGGCGGCGCGTTAAACCTTACAATGAACAAGGGTAGCCACGACCAGGTAGCAAGAAACAAAGCAGTAGTGCAGTTCTTGGTGTAAGCAAAAACAGTTGAATACTTACACACAGCTCGTGTACCAATAGAAGAAAAAATTCTTACGTAAGAATCCAACACAAATATATCCAACACAAGTAGTATCAAAGACATGGCAAGATGCATGGTAAAGGCAGGGTTAACAAGAAGACAAGTGAACATAATGAACAATGGGCATCAAGAGTAATACATGCACTGAAAAACACTCATAAAAAGAAAGTTTTTATCTGTTGGTAGGACGGCAAAACGATTATGACGGCAAAACGATTATGACGATAAAATACGTCCTAATCCCTGGAACTAGTTTAAAGCTTCGCACGTGAGATGTGACAAAATTAAAATACCGCTTATCAGGCTGCCTGAGAAAAAATATAAACTTGTGGTGTCTAATCAATCTCTGAACGTTGTTTCTCGCAGGAATTCAGCGCAGTGACCTCGGATACGAAGAGATGTTTCCCCACCTTTCCTTCATCCTCTTCTACGCCCTCGCCACGAACAGTGAGTTGCTCCAAAACTTGAACGAAGTACAAAATATCGAAAGCGTTCCAATGCGCGTTATGAACGGCGCACAGAGCGTATTCGTACTCTACATCTGAAAAAAATGTATAAATAAGGAGGGCAACAAGCGAACAAGTTAAAGCGGCGCTTAACATAGAAAGATAGGGCAATGAAAAGAGTGAGGAAAGTAAATCCCAGCCAGCTATAACCCGCAGCATACCGAATTCATTCAGTCGCTAAATAGTGAACAGGAACACTTCGAGTCCGTAGTTTAGGACTGGGTTCATCGCATATGATTTGTACTTCGCGCACTCGTTGGCGGAGCTCCCTTCCTTTCGTCTACATTTTTTAGGACCTCTTTGAAAACTGGTCTCCCGTCTGACCCAGGTACTTTTGCAATGGGACCAGCTTTACGAGGGAGCGAAGCCATCGAGCTTTAAAAGGCTCTTCCGTCCAATGGAATAAATCTTTTTGTTCGATACGCGCCTGCCTAAACTTTTTCCCTTCTCGTTCCCTATCCGTCTTCTGCCGGCCCGGGCGGCGCAGGCGCAGTTTAAGTTGCACCTGCTTCGGTGCCGACCGACGTACTTTTTTAAAATCGTTACATTTTTTTTTTCTGCCTTTCGTCCTCTCTAAAAGCCGTTTTGTGTACTTTTCGAGCGAGCCAAAATATTCATGAGCCTCTCGATCGAACCCTGGCGCATTCACCGACACGTACCGCTGAGCCAAAGTAGGCACTGCTATATACGGCCGCGCCTTCATCTTATTTTAGTTAATTCGGCTGAGTGCTGCGCCGACAAAGCTTCCCACGCGCTGCATCCGAGTGAACGGCGTGACAGGTTCGTTTCCTAAAGCTGCCTCGTCCGAGGGCAACCGCACAAGCGCCCCGCAATCGGACACCGCCGTCGCTCCCCACTGAGAGCGAAAGGCCACGGAGACGTCCTCAAACGGGGTTCGAGAATGGCGTGTCGAGTGCTCGCACTTGAGCGACCAAAATAATTTTTTGAGATATACTGATACCAGTAATGGTAGCGACTTCTGTATACCGAGTTTCAAAGAGCCCGTGGCCTGCCGTCGAAAAGGAACAAGTGTGGGTGCGGTTGCCTTGGCGCTCGGTGGCGACGCGCGTGCTCCCGCAGATCCGCGATGTAGAGAATGGCCGAAATTGACCGATGGCATGTCTTCGGGGATGAATGAAAGATGTTGGCTCTCATACGTTGCTTCTGGGAAAGCAGAATAACGCGCGCATTTCGCCAGAATTCCCTGCGGTGTAACGGGAGCGTATGTCAGCAACTATATGATCCCATGGCCGTTACTATATATGGTGCAGAACATTCTCTCTTGGCACCGTATCATAAATTTGATCAAAATGCACTCTTGATAGGAATAACTATGTTGTTGGGCATTCAGTGCCGGAATGCTACCGAAAGTCGCCCACTAGCGGAACGCACTCATGTACAAAGCGGTGTTAGCGTAACGAACTGACCCTCCCGGGAACGACTAAAGCGTATACGCAAGGTACTACCAATATTAACAAGGTGTCCGTCTTCCATCATGCACGTGCACAGAGCCAGCTGCTTAGGAATCTCTTTGGCTGTTTCCTTTCTGAGCTGGCTGCTTCAGACACAATCGATGAAAAAAAAAAAAAAACAGAATCTCTTTTATTTGCTGTGTTTCCCTTAACGCTATTTCGTCCGGATTTCCACATCTCCCCGGGTTATTTCTTCTTGGAATGACGACATTGCTCCCCTGAGAGCTGTCCCGCCGCACGACGATGTCGGGGTCACAGTACAACCCGCCGATATTTCCTTGTGCCTCTTTAAAGCAATCACAATGTTTTCAATGCTGGAAGTGGTATATGGCCAGAGCCTACATAAATTTGGCCACACTACCGCGGTCTCTTCGCCAGCAAATGGCGACCCGAAGATCGTTGCATTACGTGCTCAACCAACGCGTACTGCTTTTTATTTCCCAAAACTGTATCATAATATCCGGCTGCCAGCACCGTCAAGCAACCTGGGTCTATTAATTCGTTTGGTTAAAAGTGGTTGCAATAGCGCACGAAATAACAACTAGTTTAGAACTCTTGATTCATGTCCACGCTGTCCTGGTGACAGCGCGATTGTCTCGTGGGCAAGGAAGCGGAGAACTGGCTTTACGAGTGTTGTTATTTACAGATAAAAACAGCATTAGCGCTTGGAGCGTGATGAAAATATTACACGATAAATCAAATCATCAACTGAAAGCCATGACGTTGCTATTATTATTGCAGGATGCTTAGTATGTGAGGGCCTTCCAGGTGATACAGTCATGACACTGTAAATTTTGCAGCATGTTAAAACGAAAACGGAAAGTTTTGGACCTGCCAGAATTCTGACCCGGTAGATTTGGTGGCAAACAGTCGCGTCGCGGAATGCTGCCTTGTCGATGTGCGGTGGGGTGACCAATCGTAGCGTGTGACGAACTGTCCAATTAAAATATTAAAATGGCATTTTTCTCGCCCAAGTTCCTGTGCTGCGAGTCGCGACGTAGTAACTGGCTACGGAATAAACTCAGACGACCTGGGGAACTTTAGCGGTCGCCACGTACACACTGGACTTCTGATTATCGCCTCAATATGAAAAAGAGCTCCTCAGCTGTGAAACAAACCCGCGACGTCGCTTCCAGCAGCGCAATGTCTTTGCCGCGTAGCCCACGCGGCGAATTACAACAAATTTCTAGTATTTCTAAAAAATTTTGGGGGAAACTATAAATGAACTGCCATTCTTGTCCGAGGGAATGGCAGGCTCAGTGAACTTACAGTAAAGTCACCTTCAGCACCTTTATCTATAAACGTTCTTATTGACATTTCTCGCGTGCACTTTTGTTCAGCAATTTCTGCCCTGCGCAGCCATTCTCTGTAGTTATCTTAACAACCAAGCGATAAGTGGCTGACTGTTTTTGTGTATCATTTCTGTGACTCAACCCAGTCGGGCTGACACCCCGCCCCGCTCCCCGCGGAGCGCCGGTTTACAGCTTCCCGTTTAATGGCGTTATTTGTTCCTCTATTAGCTTAAAACACGGGGTAGGGGGCTTGGACTGGGCGCGGCTGAAAGTTGCGTCCATGCATTACTCGCCTCTTCCCCATCCGAAAGGCCCACAACGCTGCCCTCGACTTTCACACAAAGGCAACCAGGCACCTGCTATGCGTTTGCGCATAAAGAAAACATCTGACGGCGTAGGTAACGAAGCACAAGGAATGGCGCTAAGAAAGCCAGACAATCGACTGCTGCCTCAGAAGTGCGCCTGTAAGGTCACTGACCGGACCGTCGTCCCTAGTGAAAGGCCGCAACAATGAGAGCCGCTTGCGTTCACTGACCTGCGCATATATAGGGCATAGTCAGCTTTAAGGCTCGCAACGATCACGCGGTGGTGTTTATTTCGCGCATCTGTGCGCACACTCTTTGCCCTCCTTTGTGTATGTGTTCGTCTTTATTCTTTAGAGGACTTTATATACGGCAATTCAAGCCTGTGACATCGCCCTCAAGCGCGCCAAACGCACTGAACATGATAGGTGGCGGATTTCGCACGATAGGCCGGCTGTGCACGGCTGTTCGTAAGCTTCCATATTTCTGCAACCAATCGTCAGTCATTTTCTACGTAACGTGCCGTCGCGGTACTTAGTACGAAGCGATGCGGGTTGAAAACGGTGCCTGTGGGTGTAGCTTGGAACTCGGCAACTATAGGCCCTCTTTGCGTCTCAGTCGAGTTTGCTGATGCGTGCGTTTAGACGGTAGCGCTACGTGCTGACGCCCAATGTAAGCTTGTGACGCATGGAGCAGCACACTCTCAATCATAAGGGTTTCACGATGTCTCGCACGAATTTTTGTATGCTGGGTACCAAGATATGTTTGGTATCCCGGTTTCAATACGCTTAGGTCTTCGTGATTTAAGCATTTCAAAACCGCAGACGGAAACATGAGCAGGAGAAGGATAAAGGATGCGTACACCTGCTAGTTGATTGATGATGTCCTCGCTGTTCGCTTTTCACTTCAGGAAAAATGGCTGGTTACTGTGGGTCAAGCCCACAACATTACAATACTTTGCTTTTGTTCTTTGGACTTGGTAAAGCCCCGCTAGTTGTCTGTAATTTTGGATACCATGTGTTTGTGATGACTTCAAAAGCTTGCTCTATACGACAAAGCAAGATTTAAAGCAGATTAAACGACACTTGAACCCGCCGCGGTGGCTCAGTGGCTAAGGCGTTGTGCAGCTCTGCACGAGGTCGCGGGTTCGATTCCCGGCCGCGGCGGCCGCTTTTCTGATGGAGGCGAAAAGCAAAAACGCCCGTGTGTGCGAGATTTCGGCGCGCGTTAAAGATCCCCAGGTGGTCAAAATTAATCCGGAGCCCTCCACTACGGCGCGCCTCATCGCCTGCGTTGCGTCGGCGCGTTAAACCCTGCAATCAATCAAAACGACACTTGAGGAGGAAGACAAGTAGGCCTACACTGGTAGAGTGCGGTGCGTGGATGTGTATATACCATTCCCAGTAGTAGCAGCGGCTGCTTGTTAAGGCTGAAAACACCGAAAATGGGAAAACAGGTATCACCGTCCCATACACTTTACCGCACTACTATTCGTGGCATCGCTAATTGCGAATGGTGAAACGGTATCCATGAAGCTTGTGTAAGCGTTTATCCTATTCAGACACTGAAACAAGGGCGTGTCGCTGAAGAATAATTGTATGTAGGAAACCTTCTAAAAGCGACAAACATCACGTAGCAACGATAATACACAAGCCTGCCTCTCCACTACCGGGAGGCTTTGTTTCCGCTTCAATACCGTTATCATTTTTCGCCTTGTGGTACAAGCGCATTTAAAAGGCGCATGCGGATTAGCGCGAAAGTCTGCCGTACCTACTTACCACTACTGGTACATATGTGCATACAACAGCCAGCAGAAGAAGTCAGAGATTATTAACGCAATCGGTTACGCTGCCGGGACGCGACAACCGTCAACTTCATTGATGGCCAAGTGAGCGTGCATTTTCTACACCTTCTCCACGACCACCGTGGTTCATGGTTAAAGAGACCATGTAACACTTTTAAAGCAAAGCTTTCTACCTCTACGCCCCAAGGGTTCTTTCGCGACCGTTGGTGTCACCAGAAAACTCCCGCGAAGAAATAAAAGAATTTCCTGCACCGCCAGGAATCGAACCTTGGAACTAATAGAGCAACAAAGCAAGATCCCGTTGTCTTACCGATTAACCTACGAGCCCACGCGGAGTCGGGGAAGACAAGTGGTGCACTCACCAAGAACATCTAGGAGTATAACCCCGGCATTCCTGCTAAATGCCACGTGAAAGCGATTAAAGGAAGCTCACACCAACCCATGGCATCTCATTTCTAGTACGCCAATGGGCCTGTGGCTTCCAGTGTTCACGTAAAAATCTTAGCTCCTTGTCGTCCCCCCTCACGCAATCGATACCTCAATAAACACATTCAAATACACCTTGATGGCCAGGCCATCACTCAAAGCCCCAGCATCAAGATCCTGGGCCTCCATCTTCAGGCCAACACCAAGAGTGACGTACCCTTGCAGCGCCTCAAACACACCATCAATAAATAATAAAATCATCAGGCGAGTTGCCACCAAGAAGCGAGGCCTCAAGGAATCCCATACCGTTCGATTAGGTCAAGCTTTTGTCCTCTCGAGAATCACTTACGTCAACCCCGTGTCTTCTTCTCGGCAAGCAGGACGTAAACATGCCTTATATAATGATTAGAAAGGTGGTTGAGCAAGCCATTGGTCTTCCAATGAGTGCGTCCACAGAGAGCCTGCTTAGCACGGGGCTCTACAACACGGTGGAAGAACTGATAGAGGGCCATCTTTCTATCCAGAAGCTCCGAATGAGCAGAACTGCGGCGGGTCGCCTTATCTTTCACGAGGTTCGCTGGGCAGCACAGAATGTCACTCCGCTTGATGTACTCCTGGACCTTTGGCGACAAGAAACAGATGCTCCCTTTGCTTAGAAATATGAACCCCTCAGACTACACGGGTCGCCGACAAGCACGGGCTCAAGCGCTCAACACCACCCTCGGTGGGGATCATGCAGTTAGCTACACAGACACCTCCCAATATCGAGGGCAGCAGTACGTCATCATCGTGGCTACTTTCAGAACCAACCTCATTGCTTGTGCCTTACTCAAGACCGAAGACGTGACGGCAGCAGAAGAGGCAGCCATCGCCTTGGCTCTCACTCAACCATGGGTTCGTAAGGTAGTCACCACTTCCCAACAAGCTTACCGGAATTACCTTTTGAGTTTGGTGTCCCGACCCGCACTGCGTGTGCTAAAAAACCACTCCCCAAATGGTTCCATTCAGCTCATCTGTATGCCCGCTCATGCTTCCATGGAAGGCAACGAATACGTCTGCCAAGCCGTACTTTTAGCCCCCCTGCTATGAAGCTGCATGATGACGGTCACCCGCTTGTCTCAATCAGGGACGTAACCCAGCATTATCGCCTTCTGAGACAGACCCTACCTTCCCCTTACCCTGACCTTTCCATAGAACAACAACCTACCCTATGGCTCATACAATCCGGCGCATTCCCACACCCGACGCGTCTTCACTTAATGCAGCCGAATCGGTATACGCCGCTGAATGTAAACTTTGCTCAGAAGTAGGAACACTCTGCATCATAATCGGGGTGTGCGACTTCAGCCCTGAGCACCCTCCTCCCTTCCCGTCAACTACCGAACAAGAGCCATGGGAGATGCTGCTGTCCAGCCCCTCTCTGACTACCCAACTTCAGCTGGTAGAGAGAGCACACGTGGCGCGGACTGAATATGGGCTACAGTGAAGGAGGAACCACTCCCCTGGACCACACTCTGGGCCATTCAGGAATCTGAATATAAGAATTTCCTCCTTCTGCCTCTCCTACTCCTCCTCCTGATCCTGCTCCGTCTCTGCCGCTGATCTCGTCGCCTCCGTTCGCGACGGCAGAGACTGTGAAGTGAGATCGTCTAATACCGGGTTTGAGCTTTAATTTCGTGAAAGCCGTTTCCACTCATGTGCTATACCAATACAACTCAACCAACCACCGTTCATGCTTCATGCATTAATTTACCCTTACCAAGAATATCTGTTTGAAGGAGTAGAGGGTAAGGGTATGCAAAGTGAATTTCACTTCTCTCTGGTGTCAATATTTGTAGAGCGAAGTGAGTGAATTATGTGACGTCTTATTAGTAAGCATTGTGGGTGCCGTTCACAGCTTTGCTTTCCATACACATTCACAGAGTGGATTGGCGTTAATTTTTTTTTTCAGATTTTTTTCTATATCTGAAACGCCTGCAGAGCTCGGGCAGAAAGCGCATACAGAATTTAAAAAGGAAGTTACAAAGTACCTCGGCCACAAATTACTGCTCTATACGCCCGTCAGATAACAAAAACTTGCTCAAAATATTTCTCTTTGGTTCCTGGTCTTTGCCCTGCACCCCAGTGACGCCGTGCGAGCGATGCTGCGGCGGTTAGCCGACTTCCTTTCCTTTCCAGCAGTAAACGCATACTTTCGAGAAAATAGCCACAACCGCAAAGCGGAAACGAAAAGCCGTATCTGATGAAACGTGCAAAGCGTACAGTGCCGCTCTGTGCTGGCAATAACTCGGCTTTCATTAAAACCCGCCGCGGTTGCTCGGTGGCTGAGGCGTTGTGCTGCTGAGCACGAGGTCGCGGGTTCGATGCCCGGCCGCGGCGGCCGCTTTTCTGATGGAGGCGAAAAGCAAAAACACCCGTGTGTGCGAGATTTCGGCGCACGTTGAAGATCCCCAGGTGGTCAAAATTAATCCGGAGCCCTCCACTACGGCGCACCTCATCGCCTGTGTTGCGTCGGCGCGTTAAACCCTACAGTCAATCAATCAGCTTTCATTAAAGTTTCTCTCTCTCTCTCTCTCTCTCTCTCTCTCTCTCTCTCTCTCTCTCTCTCTCTCTCTCTCTCTCTCTCTCTCTCTCTCTCTCTCTCTCTCTCTCTTTCTACGAATACAGTGTCAAAAAGACTTTTTATGATTGTCTTTGAATCCTTGAGACGGAAGTGAGAGCCAGTAAGAACAGGCTTTCAGGGGCGAGAATCGAGTGAAGTAGGGCTCACTCTCGGCGTTTTGTGACGTGCTCTTAAACTTTACGAAAAAAGTGAAAAGGAAGTGGCACATATGAATGCCAGCTTTAATATTTTGTTTCTCAACTGACAAACCATTGTTGCTCATCGAACAATAGCCGATAAAGCTACGAAACGCGGGATCTTTCAGCTAAAACAAAAAACTTATTCAGCCTTTAGTGTCGCTTTCATACTTCGGAAAAACTGGGCACCACTCACTCCCACTCACACAAAAAAAATATATTTTTCCTTTGCACTCGCTCACACTCACGCTCACCAGTCGCCCTCACCACTCGCACTTACTCGCACTGACGCTCACTACGCGCCCTCCACCACTCGCCCCCCACTCGCCCTCACGCTCACCACTCGCCGTGACCACTCGCACTCATTTGCGCTCACGCTCACCGCTCACCGTCACCACTCGCATTCACTCGCGCTCCCGCTCACCACTCGCCATCACCCCTCGCACACACTCACGCTCACCGCTCGCCGTCACCACTCGCACTCACTCTCGCTCGCGCTCACCAGTCGTCATCTCCCCTCGCACGCGAGTGTGTGCAGCGGACCCTCCATGAGTCATAAAACCGAACAGTATTGGTGCATTACAGCGTCAGAAGTCCATTCAAATCATGTTCCTAAATCAACTCGCCACCAGAGAATTAATTCTCGGGTGCCCCGTAGCAGGAGCTCAGTGACGACATATTTCCTAAGCTAAAAGCAATCCCACCATTGACACCCATAACAGCGAGTGGCTCCTGCGACGAATTGCCAACAGCGAGTACAAGCGCAATAGTGGCGCTCACCGCTCTAAGCCCCGCAAATGGCGCGAGTAGCGCGACTGCACTCGCGAGTGGTGAGCGGGGATCTCCGCGAGTTGCTCTCCCACGCGCAAGCGGGGAGTGGGGCTCGCCGCGAAGGGCGCGCTCGCACTCGCGAGTGGTGAGCTGGGCTCATTACGCGTGGGGATGGCACTAACTCGCACTCATACTCGCCAGTCCAAAATGATGGCGAGGCTCCCTCACCACTCACTCATGAGTGGTGAGGGAGCGCGCAAGTGCCATAATTTAGGTTCGTGCCAGCAAACGGTCGCGGTTATGCCCCACCTGGGTTTTCTGGTCTCCAAATATATAAGGAACACAAAGACGTCCCACTTCGTATTTGCACGCATACGTGCTATTGAATGCGCGCGAAAAACTAGAATCTCTCATCGTCCTCATAAACAAGCGGTACCTTTACCGAAGCTCTTTCTTCATTGCTTACACTCATCATCATCATCATTTATTTCATTTTGAACTTACAAACGGGGGCGAAGAGAAAAAAGCAGTGACTGCGCACTGCTTGACGGTGCCTGTCCACCCTCACGAGTCAGCAGTGGGTACAAGGTAAAAGCACCCAGAAGATGCGTACAGATACGTGCGCGCTTGCGCAGCACAGGTGAACATGACCGCATACAGCTCATTATTGGTGTGTAGATTCCTGATGGCAGATATAGACAGAGTACTTAGTTGATCATGGAGTTTAGTATTCAAAAACTTCGGAACAATATAATTTAACATAGAAAAGCCGTAATTAGTTCGGCACTTCGGTAACACAAAATTGTAAGGTTTTCTAACATCATATGACGACTGGCGGCAGGTAAGCGAGACGAATGAAGAAACAAAATGGTCATTCCTTGCGGTTAATTTTTTATACGAACAAGCAAACCTGTAGTCGAATAGTCTGTTCACCGGTAAAATATTGTATTGCAAATACACATGCCTAGTGCGAGAATCATACGATTCAGTGACAATTGCGCACAGCATTTTCTTCTGTAAAGTTGGTAACTTCGAAACATTAGGCACTGTGGTGTTCCCCCAGATCAAAAAACAATAGCTTAAATGGGAGAAAAATAAAGCGTAATACAATGCAACCTTAGTTTTCATAGGTAGAATGTGCCGGTTACGTGAAGTAATTCCGACAATCCTAGCAAGGGTTGAAGAAATGTTGCGAACATGGCACCCCATGACATAGTATTACTGAACTGACACCCAGTGATTCGAAGGAGTCTACGCAGTCGATAACACTGCCGCTTAGGTATAGAAAGAGAGGGTTAAATACACGTTTTTTTTGGGGGGGCAGAAAAAGTACTGCTTTAGTTTTTGTCTGTGTTGATTATTAATGAGTTCGTTAATGACCATGTGGCAATTAATGAAAGCACGTGGTTTGCTGTCAGGCAAGTGTTGTATGTCATCGGAAGAGAAAAATAGGCTGGTTTCATCCGCGTATATTATGTATTTTGCACAGCAACTGATTTTTGGAATATCATTAATGTATATATTAAAAATGAGTGGTCCTAAAATACTACCTTGAGGGACGCCATTCGAAATGTTGAGAGTTTGTGAAGGACATTGTTTAATCACCACATATTGGGATCGTACCGCCAGGTACGATTTAATTAGGTCATGGGAGTGTCCGCGAACACCATAGTGTTCTAATTTCGCGAAAAGACCGTCGTGACCGAGGCTATCGAAAGCTTTGCTAAAATAAACTAAAATCCCAAGAGTTAGAAGCTGAGTTTCGAAAAATTTTAATATGTATTCTTTTTGGATGAGCAATGCTTGTTCCGTAGACCTGTTTTGAGGGAAGCCATACTGACGGTCAGTTATTATGGAATGTTTAATAAGGAAGGTTTGAAGGCGAATGCGAATTAATTGCTCTAAGCATTTAGAAAAGTACGGATGTACAGATATTGGTCTGTAATTCACTAAACCGTTCTTATCTGTTTTTTATATATTGTATCGGATAGAAATTGCGCTGTCATAAGTGCGGTGTTGTATATATACGTTAGGCATGGCGTAATTATCTCGAGAACATACTGCACTGGCCGACTTTGAACATTTCGTGCATCAGGACTACACCTATCTCTTAAATTCCTGCATATCGCGAAAACTTCCTTTTCATTTGTTGGCCCAAAGAAGACGGATTCAGATAACTTATCGTCCATAAAGTCAAGCGTGTCAGCATTTATTTGGCGTTGACCTATTTCGGTGAAGAATTTATTGAAATTATTCGCCAGACGTGAACCTGATATTTTTTCACCATCAATGATTAAACTTGTTATATCTCTGCTCTGGGTTTTTCTATTTAAAAGCAAGTTTAAGCGACTTCATTTTTCCCTGGGATTGCTGAAAAGTTGGCTATCGAACAAATTGTTGTAATAGGCTGCCCTAGCTGACTTGATTTCTTTATTCAGACTGTTGCGCAGTGACTTGTACTGTAATAGTACGTCTGCATCTTTGGTTTTAATGAATTTTGTGAACATCTTGTGTGTCTTTTCGACAAGTCTCGTAGGGCGGCGTGTCATCCAAGGTTTACGTGCGTTTTTACACGTCGCTGCGTCTATTATAGGAAAACAGTTATCGGCTACCGAAAGAAAAATTTCCATCAACGTACACATCACTGAGAAACAGTCAGTGGCGTACACAGGATTTTGCTTCGGGGTGGAGAGGGTGGGCCGACATAAAAAAATGGTGAAAATAATAATAAACTAAAATGTCCGAATAATAATAATAATAATAATAATAATAATAATAATAATAATAATAATAATAATAATAACAAAAACAGCAAAAACAAACACACCAAAAACAAAAAATGGCTCGTAGTTGATCCAGCCTTAAAAATCTTCCCCCGCCCCGAAAATTTCGGGGGGTGGAGGCGCCCCCCCCCCCCCCCTCCCGCGTACGCCAGTGGAAACACTTGCTACATCAGACAACTTTTTAACATTATCGCGTTACTAGGCTCATTCAGCGATTTTCCGTGGACACTGGGAGTCCGCAGCTGCCATGCTCCTCGGTCGTGCTTTTCAGGCGTTCGCGGAAGCGGCGAAATGATTGCCAACAGGAAGACGGCCATGGCAGTGAGTAGCGAGCCCTGCCTGCGGCTGGAATCGGGCGCAGTGACAACTGGTGTGTGGAAAGGAGGAGGCATGCCGGCAGTTCGTCGACAATAATAGCATGGTAGACAAGAAAGAGGGTATACGTGATTTCAGCAGGCTCTGCACCAGCGTAGTGGGGTTTGTTCTACCACTATCGGCGCAGATGAGCCATTGTTTCCGTGTGCCGCGCCGTATAAAACCGTTGCTTCTAGTCTCGCTCTATTGGCTGCCCTTCAGCGCTCGCAGAGCACGGAGGGGAGTGCAGAAGATTTGTTCCAATCGCCGCCTCGACGACGAAGGGGCGCTGTCGCTTCTCATATCTAAGACCTAAACGCAGATTCCGTATGCAACTTTTTTCCATCCCTAAGCGCGAAATATGCATTGCCCGCCCCAGTTCTTCAGCGGAAGAGAGATTTTGCTGCTGAGCTTGAGGATGCACCTTTTTTCCAACTCGCAGCGTCTGTTTTTCCTACCAAGGCGAAATACAGAAACGTCTGTGCTTATAGATTTTTCAGCACACGTTATCCATCCCCATGCGGTTTATATTATTTCGCAACCCTTTACTGCGGCGAGCCTCAGAGCCCCGTTATAACCCCGGAGCACCGTACTCAAACTTGAACTCACTTAATTACCGCAAAGTAACGTCCCATATATTTTTACCTTGTTTTTATATCACTGGATCCAGGAAGAAATTATGCGGCAAAAGCCTTTTGCACGCTTCAGGTAGTCATACACTGACTCCCGAAAGAAGTGGTTTTGACTCAAAGAGCTGTAAAGCGGCACCGCTGCCGCAGAATCCCGGAAAATAGATATATGAAAGGAAGACTTCGCTTGATTTTACGTTAGCAGGATGTGCGGGTTCGGTTCCGACAGCGGGGAAGTTTCCCTGATCGAGGCGAAAACCTAATGCACCTTTTATTGGTATTTCAGTGCACCTTACAGATTCCCAGGTGGTCTAAATCAATCCGTACAGCCCTCCATACGGCGCGAACGTAGCCCCGGTAGCTTCGTCGCGTTTGATCCCAATTTGAGCTTTTTTTATTTTAAGTTTATGAGAAGCATTTGTCTGAGTGACATGTCAATGCCTTGTATTTATTTTTCAACTTTTTTGATAGCCACGCAAGCGTGTCTGATTGTGTATCGGCGACGCTACTCATGCATTCCCACAACTGCGCACCGGTAGCGGCGTGCGTAGGCGAGCTCGGAAGTACCTCGTCACACCAACTGCAGCTAAAGTGAAGATGGGATGCTTCTTTGCAGGGGCAGTCCGCGGCCTGGACTGCTTCAAGTGCGTGTCGCTGGACCACGAGAACCCGGCTTGCGAAGACCCTTTTCACAACAACTACACGGCCGACCTGCTCGAGTCGCCCTGCATGTCGTCGCGAAAGAATCGCAACGGCCTCTTCCCGGCCACCGCCTGCATCAAGCTCAACGGCGTCTTCGGTAAGGATAATCTTTATCTCTATCTTAAGCCTGGTTGTGTCCACTGCAGGACGAAGGCCTCTCCCTAAGATCTGCCGCCACGCCTATCCAGTGCCTGGAGGCCGATAGTGTGACTGTATAATCATTGGGAGGTTTTTAGCAAATGTACTCAACCAGGGTTGCTAAATCCTTGTCTGGTGAGGAAAGGCTGTTTGTGTCCCAGGAAGCCTTACCTCGAATGGTTGAACCTATCTAGTACAGCCGCCCGTGGAACCTACCTAGTACAGGAGGAGAATACGCCATGCAAAACATGAAGGCTACAACCTAACGTCTTCGTACCTTCGGCCGGCCGCTCCGCGTCCGTAGCACCTCCACTTGAAATGTGAGGGTATACCCACGCTGACGAGATGCGGTATACATATGTATGTAAGGAGTAGCTGCAAAGGTTAAGCCCGAGATATACCATTAGGCATTCTGTGAGAAGTTGGCCCCTGCTGCCTGAAGCCTACGTTTCCGATCACTGCCCTGTTCGAAGTTACCCCTAATAGCGTTTCCAGTCAATCTGAACCTGTTATACCGACATTGCACTTAAGCTGGCCAGCCTTGCAACCACATAAACTGGTTGGTAATCAACTTATTATTGCGTTAGCAATTCCAGTTGGTCGTCCCTGGAGTGCAAGTGGTGCATTTCCTTCGGATGTTGGTCTGTATACGCGCTTATTTCTGACGCGCGCTTTTTATACGATGGGGTCCTGGTAGAGTTTTCCTCCCAGGGATACTCGCTAACTGGTTGGCTCCCAAATTCTTGCAACATCCGCGGCTGTGGGGAAGATACAAAAAAAAAAAACATGGAAGCGCCTACGAGCTTCCTTTGAATAAAGTTCTTCCCAGGGAAAAACAGGAAGGAAACGCTAAGCAATTTATTTCGGCAACAATTATCTTGTTGCCGATGATGCCTGCTTCTTAAACCTACATTTACTCGTACACGTTTGCCTCTTTGTCATGCAACCGGGTTTGCAAGGGCAAAAGAAACAACGCTTTTGTGAGCCAACGCCGAGCCCACTCAGCCATTGCCCGCGTGGCTGAATAGCATATACTTGTGGCAAATACACACCACTTGCCAGACTTTAGGCTTGGTTTTATTTTTAATAGTTTGCATCCTAGACTATGCGCATGCAAATGAAAGTATGGAATCGTACTTTGTGTGCGTGTGGGGCGAATTCCGTTCTTTTTTTTAACACCTTACACCTTGAAATGTACGAATGAAACTGTGCTTTAAGTATTTGGGGTTTTTTGGAAGCGCTTTCAGACTATAGATCCTTCTTCCGGAATTTATTTCGTATCTTTTTTTTCTCGCCTGTGGGCTGTGCGAACCTAACGATGTTCGCTACCATGTTCCGTTTTTTAGCTGGTTCAGCTGGAATAGCCGGCTCCGGCCAGCCAATGTCTCTACTTACATTGTTTTCGGGTAATAAACAAGAACAACAACAACACATCTCACTAGGTGCCAATCTGTAATGGCTATCTACGATGCATTCCACTCAATTTCTTTCACGTTTGACATTTCCCGCATCACGGTTTCGCCAAAGTGAGCTGTAGGAAGAACCAGACCTCCTTGTTCGGGTGGACGCGCAAGGAGGTGCACGCCTCGCAAGCTGCCGAGGCTTCCACGAAATTTGCTTTTAAAGACGATAGTCTACCTTAGGCGGCTAAAACCCGAAAATGTTGGCCTGTTTGTCTGTCTGCACGTCTGTCTGTCTGTCTGTTAATTCAGTCACCTGGCCAAAAGTTAACAGAATCCTTGAACAAGAAGTTTATACGGGCAAAACTTTTCCGAACTACTAAACCTGGAAGCACACTTGTCAACATAGCTCAGCAAAAAGAAAACATTACGCACATTTGAGTCAAACCTTGAATGCATAAATGGTGTTTACAATGTTCTTTTTATTAAAAATACGTGGCTGATTGGTTTTTGCGACAGCAAATAAAAAATACGTGTTGAAAACAATGTTTTGTCCCAAAAATACAAAAAGCGCTCGCGCCCGAGCCTAGACCCCGTGTCGGCATTCCGAGAAGTCAAACAGTGACTGAAGGTTCCAGTAGATGGCGCGCGAGGAGTGGAACGCGGGAAATTTGAATTGATTTGAGCTAACCTCCGCTGTGTATCGTGGCTGAGCGAGACGGGAGGGGAAGAAGAGCACGAGAGGTGGGAAGAAAGAAGAGAGACATTTACATGGCAGGGGCGGCAGAAGCCTAGCGTGTTTCGAGGACATTCGCAGCGAAGTGAGCCGATACACGGCCAATCTTTTAACAGGCACAGGAACGTCGATAAATCGTTGGCGGTTGACTTTAAGCCATGGTTCAATTGTTTATAATGTCAATAAACCTGCGTCTGATAATTCGACAATGCTCTTTGTACTGTTCTTCTTTTGTGGCTAGACGCACATTGAATTAACCCGGTTTCAATGACCAAAGCATAACAATGCAGGCGTATTTTGTCGCCGCTTTTACGCTTGGCAGCTGTTAACCTTTTTTTTTTTCTTTGTAACCTTAAAGGAGCACTGACACCAACTTTCGGCGTTAATATTATTGCACAGTTCGCTTCCTTCACTCAACAGAATATCCTGGCTGAATTATGAGCGGCCTGCGACGTGAAGAACATAGTTCAATTGGATCTCATTTATCGCGCCGACGGAGCAGCGGGTGGAGTGGCACTCAGCAAATGGACATCAGCGTGACATCACCCCGTGAAGCCAAAAGAAGTGACGCGACAGCGCTCGTTAAAAACTCGTGACGTCACTTCACGCGCGCGGCCCCAAGAGCGGCGAGCGGGCGCAACGCCCTCTCAAGCGGGCGCCGGTGACGTCAGCACAAAGTGGTGAGGTCAGGCCGGGATTCTGTCATATGCGCCGTTCGGTATGAAAGCGCGGGAATATGAAACAAACGATTTTCAGGCCGTTCAATGTAATTAACTATCGCGCGCTGAAGTATTTGAAGTGCTGTTTCAGCTTCGCCAGACCATTAAGCATCGATAAAAACAATAAAAGTGTAACATAAAATTTTCGTGTTAGTGCTCCTTTAAGCGTATTCTAAATGCTGTATAACTTGCCACTTTAGCGCAAAGATCACAACTTCAATAGCCGTTCCGGCTTTTGTTGGACGACATACGACGCTTCACTCGTTTGAAAAAAAAATGCCAGGGCAACCCGTAAGGTGACCCACCGCGACACCAGAGTTTGACGTCGGTACTCAAAGCCATGGACGGTGCTCCACAGCGGCCAGCGTCAGAATGGAGCGTGCTTTCGTACGTCACTTTTGTAAGGAGTAGTCACACATGCTAAACTAAAGGTGTCGAATAAGCAGGAACAAGGAAGCATGCACCATGAAGTGCGCTCTGAAATGAAGGTTTATTGATGAAAATGCACAATATTGTGCCACCTTTCTGGAGCTATTTGCTTAAAAAATCAAACCCTGTGTCTTTCAGCGCAATGACGGGTCACTAATGCGCTTGCTTTCTCCTTCTTTTCTGATACAGAATGCACCGTAAAAATTCTAAGGCAGTTTTATCTGTTTAACTCTTGAGAATTGCTGTTTGTGCTAATTCTGTGTCACGTGGACACCTTCCCCAGAGCACCTCCAGGTTGCCAGATGCGGACTGTTGTACCGACCAATAATGTTCTCTTGGTCCATCATTCATGCAGCTTCCCGATTGCCCAAAATACCCTTTTCTAGAGATTACCGGTATGTTAGGCACCTCTTACATTGCAAAGCCCCAGTACTGCTTTGCATGCCTTTTTTTTTTTGTCCTTGAGAGGCCCGTGGAATATTTTGGCGGAGTGCCAAGAATGGCCCGCGTCGGTATGAGAGCGCGTTCGACGGCGTGAAGCCGAGCAGTGTCCTGCTAACTGACGTCACCGCGATGAATTATATTGCAGTTAATTGGTATTTCTATCCAACCCTTTACCTCCAATTATTTTCTTGACGAAGAAGAGACCGTAACGCTGGCTGGGTTCTCATCGCGGACAGTATTATAGACAGCTTAGAAAGCAGTCTGATTAGACGTCGAAAGCAAGTTCGGGAAAGGCGCCGCGGCGCCACCGCGGACAAAAACATCGCAGCAGACATCGCAGACATCGCAGCGGCAAGCCGCAGTTTGGTAAAAGACGAATACAAAATTATCTAAACATTTGGCAGTTACAGACGTAAACAAAAGTAAGCACACAAACAATAACTCACAGGAAATATTTTACTTTAAGAACACGTGTGCTGCCATATTCGTATGCATAAAAGAGGCTCTGGCATCATTTTAAAGTAACCTGCATTGTTGTTGACTTCAGTGCTGTCTTTGCGAAGCAGTCTTTGTTGCCGTTTTCCCTAGTACCTTCGTTGCCGTCTTCGCTAGCATAGTAACAGGGCTTAACGTGGTACTCGACCCGCTAAGACGGTAGCGGCAACGGAGCCGTCTCAGACAAAAATGGGAACGCAGCTAGTGTGCCGACCGTCGCCGAACACACGCAGAACGAGCGCGAACACAGGGGAGCTTGTATGCTACTATTACCTTGGAGAAGGTTTGAAAATACACGCGCAGTTGGCCAGATTTCGAGACGGTAACGCCGACGGTAGGCTTCGACGCATAGCCGATTGCGTAAAGAGAAAGTTTCGTGTCGCTCCATTGGAATAGCCCCGCAGATATGGTGCCACGTCCTTGTCAATTTTCCGGTTGTCTTTAACAGCATCACACAATCCGTATACACGGGCAGATGATGTCGCCCTGTAACGGCGTTTTTATTGAGTGTTAATTGTCTCCAGGTGTACCGTACCCATTTCCATGAAGGAAAAAAAGGTTAAGAAAAGCCTCTAGTTATTTGCGTGAATTGCAAGTGCTGCTGAAGGCGAATGGCCTTTGATGCACAACGAAAGCACATGAAAGCAGAGTCCTCGCAACAGCGTCAGACGGTCAGTCTACTGAAGGCTTCCTTCACTACGCCCTAGTCCATCTTATCTCCAATGAATGGTAGGAGCAGAAGAAAATATAAAAGGCGACTGAAGGCAGACAAGGAGCCCACGAAGGCCAGAACGGAGAAGAAGGCCCTCTTAAGATGGCGCACGCTGCATCACACAACATGTTATCATGGCCTCTGTTTAGCTCACCTTTCCGTCATGCCTATATGCGATTTTTCTAATTATCTTGCTTAATTAGGTGCGTTTAGGTTAAACCAGGCATATTTATTATTCCGTCATGGCAATCCTTTCGTTGAAGCGAAGCTGTATGTTGTGTTATTTTACGTTAAACCAGACACATTTCTTATTCCGCCATGCCAATTATATGTTTTAAGCAAAGCTGTTAGTTTTCCTCATGGTCCGTTCAAACTGTCTAACCTTCGGGCTGACTGCGACATGTTCTCTGCGGCCCGCCTTTGCTGCAGTGTTGTTGAAATTCCTAACCTCTGTGGGACGCTCTCTTTGTTTCCCGATCGCAGAGGCGACTGGGCAGTCAATGGTGGTGCGCAGCTGCGCGCTGGACAGCGGAACGCTGACCGTGGACACGGAGATAGTGCGCATGAGCCACTGCGGCGGCTTCTACTTCGAGGACCGCTACGTTCGGGGCTGCCTGCAGAGCTGCTTCGAGGACGCCTGCAATGCCGCTGCCGGACCGTCACTCCCGCCGGCCGCTCTGGTCGCGCTGGCACCTTCCCTCGCGCTCGTCGCCCATCTTGTGTTCGCTCGATGAGAGCGCTAAACTGAAGGAGGAATGCCCGCTGTGGCGAAACAACACTACGACCACCGAATTGTAGCTTCTGACTTATATTCTCGCACTTCGTGCCGCGAGGAAGGCAACGAATTTGTGCAGCCAAGCCCGCTGCAAAACTGTGTGAAAGACGGTGGGCTCGGGAAAGGGGATGGCCGGAGGGTTGTCACGATCGCCCGCTTTCGGGGAAGTTCGTGGCCGCAACGAGTGTGCATAAAAACTGACTCGTCTCGGCGCATTTTGTTCTTCATGTCGCATTCTTTGCGGCGATGCTGTTAGTGGTACCCCGTCCTAAATCTCTCGCTTCCGTCGTCAGTGTAGACAAAAAGGTCATCCCCGATCCGCAACGCAAAAATTGACTCCTCCTGTATCTGCTCCCCATGTGATTGAGGTGAGGGGGCACCATTATGTTTCTTGAGCAGAGGAGTTGGGATTCATCTCCACAAGAGAAGAGCTGGAATTACTGTTGATTTACCCGTCGAACTTCTGCGATTGCGTGATCAAATGGTGGTCATCATCTATGGACCATCATTTGATGATGGATCAACATGCTGTATTTTTTTTCCTGGGTCATTTCCTCCTTGCAAATGTTTAGTAGGCGTCAGGCTATTCGACATAGGATTCCCGAAAAGTCTGCCACCAGACATAGCGCCACAGAACATTAGGAGCAGCTTGTGGCATTTATAACTAGAGACCGGATTTTAGGCAAATGCCTTTTTTTGTTTCTTGCACTCCTATCGCCCCCCTTTGCTTTTTGAGCGTGAATTAGCGGCCAATAAGGGCTTTTAACGTGTTTTTATAGCGCCTATAAATGCATATTTTGGCGTTTCCGCCTAAATGCCTATAAACGCCTATAAAGGCCTATTTTCAATATCGGCGCATTTATGAAGGCTATTTACCCACAGCTTTCGCTTTCGAGCGCAGTTCGAGCGCGTCTGAGATCGGAGCTAGCATTTACTGTTCGAAACTCTATGGGGTTCTACCTTACTCCAACCAACTCCCTGAAAGTAACCGCTACCAGTATTGGAATGGGACGCTCATTCTCAGTGACAAGAGGCACGATTTTGAATACAAATTCTGGAGATGGTGGTAGTTTGCTACTTTTTCCACATTTGTCACACTGATTCTTAGGCTACATTCCGCATGCAGTCCAAACAGCTTTCCCCGGAGATGTGCAGTGGCATCATTGTTTCTAGAAGCATAGTCAAATCCAACTATATTTTCAACGCGACGGTTGAGCATCGAACACGCGTTTGTTAGCAGATCATTCCTATAATCAAAAGCCAACAGCAAAAGATCACCGCACCGCTGCATTTCCTTACGCCTTAAAATTTACACTGCCGTCGGGCTCCAAACCATGCTTTTCCATTAAAAATATGTTAGGAAAAACCTTTCGAAAAATACTCTTCACGTGTATGGAAGTGTATTTGGCAATGTTGGGATGTCTTTCCTGAACAATGCGGTTAATATTATTGCATGTGAGAAAAAAGCTAGAGTCGTTCCTATGAGTCCTCATGTAACAGCATGTTAACTTCTTGATAAATCGTCGTCTGTCGAGTATATTCTTGTGTCTGATTTTGCTGTGTCGTAATTAAATTGCGTCAGGCAGATATAAAGTAGCGCTTTTTTTAATCAATATTCCAAGCTCTCAAGTACTCTTTTCGATGCCTGTTTCACTAAATGCGACGCTCCAGCAAGCGACAGTGGCCATTAAACATGAATGTGAGCAGTGCGCTTGTTGAAATATGCCAATGGATCGCCATTAGTCCAGCAGTTTTATGGGGCAATTAAACGGTAATGTTCAACGGTTGGCGCATTTGAGCCATCGTAATCAACATCGTTTTTTTTTTCTTTTTCCAGTCGTATACACAGATCTCACACGCATTCGTTCAAAAATTATTTGAATTTGTGCAAAAATTTATGGTGCCTTTATTTATGACGTGAGAGGCCTAAAAGTTTGTTTTGCCTGCCCATGCCTAAAATGCCCTTTTCTGATGCCGAAAAATCCGACCTCTACTCATAACCGCGCAAGAGCAAGTGCTTAGATGCTAGCTTTTCGGTAGTTCTGCACGTTATGTTGTATGCAACGAAATATATTTTCGACGAAGGCAGTTGCGAGAAAATTGTGCTTTAAAAAAATGTCCGCCATCCCGCCCTGCGAAATTGGATGTCCAGCGAAGCTTTTGTAAACCACTGCACATGCTGATGGGGGAGGGTATGTTCCTCGTCGTCTCGGCGGGCTTGCCTCTTGCTCTCCGCTCGTCTGGCGGGAGAGCCTGACGCATGCCCTCGCCCTCGAATGACGTCAACCCCCCCTTTTCGCGATGAGCTGCAAACTCAGTCTTTACCAGGGACACATAGGAGGGTTCGCAGGCGCCTTATCACCAATCCTGCGGTTTCGGCGCTTGTTATGTGGTTTTTTTGATGAATGCTTAACTCTATGCTGTATGCCTGATTGCAAAGAAAACATTCCCCCGCATTTCCCCGAAGGGGAGTATGAGGAAGTGCGAAGCACGGGGTGATGCTATGAGGGGGAGTTTGTTGAAGTTTGGTGGCATTTTGCCCGTTAGTTACATTAACACCCCCTCGTGATCACGTTCGGCTTAACACGCCTCGTTTGTCCCTCTGCGGAAATCTTGGTGAATTAACGTGTATGTTCGAGAGATGTTCGAGAGGTAATGTAATCACGCACACACACACACACACACACGCAAAGTAAAGTGAAACGACAGTATTTATTTCAGCACTTGTTTGTGTTGTCGTTGTATGCGACGGTCATTACGACCGCCTTGTGGTCGCTAAAGTGGACCGTTAAGGGTTGTTGCAGCCGCTATAACGCCGCTGAGTCGCCAACGCACGCCGCTGACGACGTAGTTTGAATGCGTTAAAGATATAAGGCGCTTTACTAACACTAATATCAGCGTCGCGTCCGTGGCTTAGTCGGTAGAGCGTCGCGCTGCGGCCGCAAAGTCCTCGGAGCGAAACCTGGCGCCGGATGCTGTTTTTTTTATATATAGTGTAGTGGCTTGGCTGGCGCGCCGAGAGAGGGTGTTGCGAGCTGGAGAGTAGTAAAGGGGCTTTAGGAGAGTAGGCGAGGGGGGAGAGGAGGCGCTATGCGAGCGCCCTCACGCGTCGGAAATCCGGCGCCGTTGCTAGGCACGGTAGCTAGCTCCGTTGCTAGGCTGCGGACGGAGGACGGCGGTGGAAGCAGGAGTAGGCCCGACTAAGAAGTGCTGCGCACTTAAAATTTCGCTGGGCTTCTCTGGCGGCAAATGCTGGGTCCTGCCCAGCCTGACGCATGCGCTCGGCGTATTGGGCGAGAACTTCTGGATCCTGCTTGGGTTTTTACTGCAAAGCAGTATATGTCTAACCCCCCAGTTTTCATTCCGGTGTCATCGATTTACTCGGCGCCTCTCCGGGGATCCTTCTCACCACCGATGACACCTATTTCACAAATATTTTCCCCCTCGCCTTCACCGGTGCCCCTTTGGCAAGTTGCGCAGTCGGCAGCTAACGGCGGTAGTACGGTTATCCAATGATTGCGAAAAATAAACAGAAGCACAGATGGGCATAAAAACTGCACGCAAGATTACTACACTCCCTAATATAAAATTTGTGCGCAGCGCGAGCTCCAATCTTCTCGGTTACAGCTCATTTCTGCTGCATCTCACGAAGTGTTCGATTGATTGTAGGGTTTAACGCGCCGACGCAACGCAGGCGATGAGACGCGCCGTAGTGCAGGGCTCCGGATTAATTTTGACCACCTGGGAATCTTTAACGTGCGCCGAAATCTCGCACACACGGGCGTTTTTACTTTCCGCCTCCTTCAGAAAAGCGGCCGCCGTGGCCGGGAATCGAACCCGCGACCTCGTGCTCAGCAGCGGAACGCCTTAGCCACTGAGCCACGTGGTTCGGATTAGTCCCGCCCAAAGGAGCGGCGAGCATGTTGTTGCATATCGTGTTTGAACCTCCCGCGCAAACGTCACGCGGTTTGGTTTAGCGCTGAATGAAACAGCGGCTGGGAAAAGTGTAAGGGGGAGGGCGCTCCTTGGTGGCGACACATGAAACGTGTGAGGGAAAGGCAGTGAGAGATATGACGCCTTAGCCGCACGTGTCGCACTCTACTTCACCCTTCGCTAGACGTGCCTCTCCGTTTTCTTTCTTTCGTCGCTGCCGCGCTCGCTCACTCGGTTACGTGGATATAAAAGACGCCGCTCCCGCGAAGCCCAGGTATCGGCTGTCAAAGGGCTGCCCGCTTAAACGACCGAAACCCGCCGTCGCCGTTTCCACTCAAATTCACTTGTCCAAGTAGTTGCGAATCCCTCCCTGTAGAAGAGAAACTTCCCAACTTGGAACGCCGGATTAGGCCCATATTTCTTTTTCAGCTTGGAAGGTCTTCCGAGCGAGATTTTCGCCGGTGTCTTTCACGCCTAGGTATGCGCCATCACCGGTTGCCGGTTTATGCGTGCACGGTTTGCGGGTAGAAAAAGGGAGGCGTGCACGCACAGCTAGGCTTTATGCCGCTACTGATGAAATGCCGGTTGTGCTGGTGGGAGATTTAGATGTCAAAATTACATTGGTCAGTGCGGTTAGTCAGCTGTACTCCTCAATTCAGTGGTTCGGGTGTGGGTTGTGTTACACAGATATCTGACAAAACAGTAAGATGCATACGAGGGGGAAGGAAAACGGACAGCCACATGTTGGTACGCGCGAAAAGAACTCGAGGACTTCTATGTTTTCAATAGTTATGGGACGGATGCACGCCATTCGTTTGGAAGAAGAAGAGGAAGAATTGAACTGTTCGCCCGCACATAAGCGCGTATGGGTGCAAAAACAAGGAAAACTGCTGGCACCGCCGTTACCTACTCAAGTTCAACTCGTTGAGTAGCGGCGAATCCCGCCCAGATGAACAGCAAATTACCCGCTTGGAACGCCGGCGTGAGCCAATATCACTTCTTCAGGGGGCTTTCAGGGGACATTTTCGAGGGCGTCCGTCACTTCTAAGCCCGCGCACATCACCGGTTGCCGCTTTATGCGTGCGCACGTTTGTAGTGGAGAATAGTGGGAGGGAGTAGGGGAGGCGTGCACGCGCAGCTAAAGGTTTCATCCCCGTACTGATGGATGGCATGTCCGTTGTGCTGGTGCGAGGTTTAAACGCGGACGTTAAACAGCCCAATTGGACCTGTTCGGAGCCCTTAGTGATAGAGCGGATTGGGGTTGTGTGTTGTGCTGTTCATATTACCGACGCAAAACCCGCATCGGGATCTAAGGACGTAAAAAAATGCCATGTCACGTAGTTCGGTTGGCTGAGACGTGAAATGACGTCATTATTTAAAGTTATTACGACCGTTGCGGCAAAAGTGTGAACCCGGCCTAACACAAACAGTAAGATGCTTACGACGCAGGAGGTACACAGGTAGATCCATGTTTATCTCCAAGAACAGAGCTTGGATCCTTCAGAGGTTCATTCAGCTGATTGGCTAGGAAATATGCTCCATCGCAAATTGCTATAACCGTGTTTTGTTTCGTGTACTCCTTGGACTGCGTCCGGCTTTGCAGGTCATCCTTCTTCACAGAGTGAAAGGGCACTAATTTTTTGTTTACGCCACGAAATTTTCCGACCAACGTGAGGCTAACAGCTTCGCTGTAAAAAACTGGACAAGTTCAAGTGGCATGGACGACCCACGTCTGCTGTACGAATATCGACTCCCACGGTCAGCAGTTGGGCCGGGGTATAATTACGGCTTTCTCTGTAGCGCTTATAACTGGTTAGGATCATTACTGGTTCAAGAAGGTTTAGGAGCGCTTTAAGTAACATGAGATAGGTTAAGCTGATCATTTTGTTTGACTTTTCGTGTTAGGTGAGTCTTCTGGCGTTACAGGAATGAAAACTGTCTTCCCTTTATAGCGTCCAGGTTGAAACGCCCATGAATAAGTTTCTTGTGTGTTTCGGAGTGGACATATGTTAAACACTAATTAGGGGAAGCTTTACCCGACTCGCAGTTAGTTCACCATCAAACAACTGCTATATGTCTGTCGGCAAACCTAAGGAAAATCATCATCCAGATGCGCATAGGATTCCAGCGCTTCTGTATGACTAACTGAACAATGTCGCGTGCCCTGACCCTGCGATAGCTAATTGGCAGAAGTTTGACTGCGTGTGACCAGCAACTCGAATGATGATTTGTGAGCATGGACCATCGTCCATGCTCACAAGTCGTCATCCAAGCGAAGGCTGCCATTATCAACGTTACCAGAACTGCTATATATTCACTCTGAATCAGTGAAACTGGCCTCCGCTGTATGTTGTATTCACAGAAATTGGGCTGAATACCACCATGTCCTCCATTTTTAAGGGCGAAAAATGCTGTACAGGGTAAAAAGAAGGCAGGAAACATGATGGGTGCTCTAGACCAGTGGTTCTCAAATGGGGCTCCGCGGACCTCAGGGGGTCCGCGAGGGCATTTCAGGGGTCCGCGAAACCCTCTCCGAGACTTTTTTTACTTCCTACCTCCCCCCTCCCCCCCCGAATTTTCATTTTACTATTTTTGCTAAATATGGCTGGAAAAGCTAAAATGTGGCTTCGCTACATGGCGTTTAATTTTTGGCGTAGCTAGTGTAGCGTCGCCCATGGTTTAACGTTGGCATTTTGCACGACACGCCAGCTCTGCGAAAAAGCCAGACACAGAAAAGGCAGCTTCTATGTGTTCGGGGTACTATAAGCTGCATGAGCCAATTGTTTGACAAAATGCAACTCATCAGCATAACAGTCATACAAAAGGCGGACATTGATAACTATGTTGGAGACCTTGCCTGCAAGTGCAAATTGTTGTAAATTATGACATGGATCAACATCGTTCGTCGTGGAGTCCTCCATCACTTTTGCAAGCCTTGAAGGGGTCACCAACACACCCATGGTTGAGAACCGCTGCTTTGGACGAAGGTCGCCGCTTATCCGGCCAGTTCCTCTGGCTGCACTGCAGTTTCTTTGGTTTTTGGTACGTATACCTAATTCTACAGCCTACAACCATTCGCGCTGCCGCCTTACCAACATCAAGCGACTGTCTGCATCAAATTTTTTCACCGAAGATGCGAGCATACCCTGCCCCTCGGCATACGTCCGCATCATGCTGACATAATGGATCAACTAATCGGGGGTTGCCAATTTCAAGCGGATCACATCAAGGTACTAGACTAATTTCACATGGCTCCACTTAAGAAGCCGACAAGTAGCAGGAACCCCCCGTCTCCTCCCCGTCCTCACGAAAAAACAGAGCGTGCAGTTGACTATGGACCAGAGATGGGAAAGTGTCTGACACCACTGATACTGAAATGAATCGGAAAGAGTTCACGCCAGCCACGAGAAAAAGCATGCCACCGGTGTTCCCTTCGTCTTTGAACCAGCGTAAAGTTGTACAGTGGAACCCGTTCATACGTTTTTCACCGGACCGGGTAAACAAAACGTAACAATCAGGAAAACGTAGCAGTGAGGAAACCTTCAAAAATGAATGAAAACAGTGTAGGTTCGACTTGCAACAATGTGTTTCTACCACTTTGGCTTTTGAAACTTAAAAAAACTAGAGAATTTAGGATTGCTGCTTTTAGCGATCGCTGGAAAACACCACGCGTGGCAATGCAAGTCATGTAGCGATGTCGACTCTCTTCCACGCTGGCTGCTTCTCTACTGCGTTTAGTACGCCAAGCTTTTCCTGAAAGGAAAGCGCCTCGCGTTTTCGCGACGCCATCAAGGCACGACAAAGTTTGCGGTTGCAAGTTCAAGAGTGTTTTCAAAACTTGAAGCCACGATAACGACGAGAGCGCATTCTACTCTTGCGGTTGTGCTTTTATGGCAAACACGCACTACCGTCATACCGAAGTGAAACTTCCGTTGTAAGCGCAGTGATGATGGTGATAGCCTAGCGTAACATAGGGTCATCTAGCTGTGACGAATCGCACACGCGTGCGGCTTCATGCCGTCACTTCCATAGCTAAGCCTGGCCAAGGCTCGTCAAACGTCAAACGGCGGTCCACGTATGTTGTCCGGTCTTGTTCGGAGTGTCAGATTGCGACGAATGATCCAGGAACGTACCGGGAGCCGCGACGTAACAGTGAGGATTTTAATGCATGGGACTGTATGAGAGTTGCGCCGGGATTAGACAAAAACAAAGTAGCAGCCGGGAAACCACAACACCGAGGAACATAGGAGCGGCGTTCTATTGTAGTTTGTAGAGGGCCACCCAACCGCATTTACGATGTGGCTGCGACTGAAGAAAAAGTAAATACACAGTCCCTACACAACGATCCCGGCCTTATTGCGATCGTGTCGTAGCCCGGCGGAGTCGGCGAGCTTGTTCATACATCCACCCTTGCTGGTACGAAAGTCCAGGCCCACTCATACGGTCACACGTGAAGGCGTACTTGAGTACACGGTGAGGCACTTAAACTACCTAAGCAACCAACATGAAATATCTGCCGGTAGGCAAGTCAACTACTCACGTGACGAAAAGGAGGTCGTCGCTGAGACTCGCCGATGCCCTTTCATTCTGCAGTTTAAGCCAAATTCTCTGCGGGATCACGTTTTTCTTGTCTTTTGTAGCTTCCCTACCACTGCATACATTGTGTCCGACACACATTGCTTCAAGTGCCAAAGACATAGCCACATCGCCAAAAATTGGGGAGGAAAATGTCCCCAAAGTACGATCTTGTGACCACTCCCAAAAGGACTACACTTCACGAAACCAATCCGGATGGGCGAATTGTTGCGGCCCGCATCCGTCGTCGTACGGAGCTTGCCCGAATAAAACGGCAGCAATCATTGCACGTTGTGCCGAGCAAAAAGAAGTAGAAGCACCTGACCGACTTGACCCATTTTCGAAACCATATGTTCTATTTTCAATGGGGATCGCCCCTTCAAAGACCCTCCGTTTCGAAATGAAGAAACCCTTAAATAAGTGCTATCCAGAAGCCGTACAGTCCCGTAGAACCACCAAAACTACGTATGTAACACCTGATGTGCGTCCTCAGGACGCAGCATGCTTGTCGCCTCTATGTTCGCTCAGGGAACATGAACAGACGGCAAGTCAATCTGTACCGTGAGATAGTACTATTATTCGGATCCGTATGCTCCTTAAAGCTACCAGGACTGCGTAGATTGCTGATTCCTCCTATGGCGGTATCCCTAAGGTAAAAGCCATCTTGTCCCTACAATCTCTCATACCTCCTCGTCTCCAGCTTCGCTATTTTTTCCCGACGTACAACAAAGTTGTCCAAACTGGAAACCCATTCTACGAAACCGATTGTCAGCGCCTGTTTCAAGACCCGTACAGTCTTCCAAGAGAACGCGCGTGGCTTACCCTCAAAACTAACCGACCTTTACCAACTCGTGCGTACATATCGGTTTCTCTTTACTATGATCTCTGAGCTTCGTGTTGAGATCCCGTTGAGTTTAAGAATTATTGTTTGTTACATTCACGAAGCTCGAACTGAATAATACCAACTAACAATACGGCTTATTATTACGTACCTCAATGATGTACCAGCAGAAACGTCACCGCGTCTGCTCAGGATAGTGAAAAATACACTTGTGCTGCGAACTATACTTGCCACTCAGCACTACGCTACAGTTGCATACAGAGAGCCAGGCGATGCCTTTGACTCTTCAAGACAAATCGCGGCAACGCCAACGTGCGCCATGAGATCTGGGGCAGTGCCCTAGCTTACAAGTACCTGCAGCACGGGTCTAGTCGAGCCGCCGACAATATACTTAATCCTTAACTACGGCAGCATTACATGCATAAAAACACGGCAGTGAACACCTGCCTGGATGTTTCCTTTGTTGCAAGCCGCTACATTCCAAAATTTTCTTCCTGGCTAGACGTGGAAACAAAGAAGAGCGATCATTACCCTATCTTACTGTCTTACCTTGAAAAAGATGCACACCGAAGTGAAATGAAAGTGAAGTGCATTAACTGGGACGCCTGCAAAGTCGGCTTAGACCTGAGGATTATTGAAGCGACCTATTCCAATCATGGCTCAATGCCTTCGGGACTCACCTTGAAGCACGAAAAGATGTTCAAATAGCACGATTGATAAAAGTACGAAAGGTTACAAGTTATTTGTAGGCGCGCACAGCATAAGGCGACTCACCCTAAATTTCACAAGACTTTTAAAATGCTCGCAGGACGAGCAGACGTAGGAGGCGCCTCCCAGAAAGGTGAACAGGTGACGATGGCAAGGCATTGACAAAATATTCTCACTACCCCTTATCGCACATTAGACACATTTCTACGCCATGTGCCACAATATACAGCAGTTACACAAACTCAAATTCCTATCGTTCTACGAAAACATTTTTCAGAAAGAAGCAGCCCATCGGTACTTCAAGCTCCAGTCTATAAGCTCCAGTCTGCAAGCTCATCTACAGAGACCCACCAACGCAGGAGTCATTTCGTACAACTGCCAGCTGCTGTCCGCCCTTTGGACGTCTAGATCTAGGCACAGTAACTCAGCGCAGGAATTTCCTACGTGAACAAATGTTTTTGTCCTAATTCTGACGAAATCACTTGCAAGGCTATTTCGCATGTATTCAAATACTCTAGCCTGCGCCCTCTCGAGTACTACAATGCAATGCGGCTGCATGGCGCCACCTCTTCTGATTAGAATATAGTGATAATCACCTCCATCTTGAAGCCTGCAAAACCACCGATACGTTGCCTCCTTCCGAACGATAACATTCCTGGTTTGTACGACAAAATTATTGAAAAAAAAATTATCTTCAAAAGAATAACCGGCTATATCGAAACCAAAGAGCCTTATCTGCTTGAAGGGAAGGGCTTTCGACACAACCGATCAGCTGCCGGAAACATATTTGGCTTTCACGACTACAGCGAAGAAAACACGGACACAAGACCAACAAATGGAATATACGAAAGAGACAGATTTGCTCTTGCATCATTTTAGAATTCCTGATTCGTACCGATTGGACTGCCTTTAGACATTAAGTGCGCATTTCATTCTGTTTTTCACCATGCAATCTTAGCATCCGTTGTTGCACTTTGTTTAGTGCAACAAGAGGTTGTTCTCCTAGCTAGTACTTGATTTTCAACCTACCTTGAAGGAGAACTTTTTTATGTCCACAGCAGAAGGGCCAGCACAATTTATGAAGTAAGAAGAGAATTACCTCGAATATCTGCCTTATGTTCGTTACTGTTTAATCTCATGCTCATTTGCCTGAAGAGAAATCTCCCCCAGGCGCCAAGGTCACACCTTACGCGGACCATATATGCGTTTGGAGTGCATCAGGGTCACGTTGCAGCACACAGCTGAAGCTACAGAAGGCGCTTGCAAAAATACTTGCACAAGTAGCCCAAAGAATCGTCGCCATGGAAAGCCTTTAATCCTTGGTGGCCGGCCATTTATTACGCGCTGGACAAAAATATCTTGCATCCTTCATGACAGTAACCTTTCCCGGGCCCTGAAAGTAAAGACCCGTGTCGCCACAGCATCCCAAATTATTGGATACCATGCTTGCGCCCGATATGGCAATGATCTTCGCTCTATGGGGCTGCTCTTAAAGGCGTATGTCGATGGCTTGTTGGGCCACAGCCTCCCCGTGCTGCAGCAAAACGTCGTCTACAAGCAAGGAGCAGTTGGAGGCAGCATAGAACGACTGCCTCAGGAAGTGTCTCGGCCTCCCTACTGGCTCGTCATTTTGCGGGACTATTGCGGAAGCCAAATTGTCTTCCCTTGGACGTAACAGGGCTTGAAGCGACGCTGTGCATTTATTTAAGGCACACGTTATATGAAAGCCATTCCACCACATTCCCTGGCCTTATTACAGGCACAAACGATAGTTCCAGCTTTCAAAAAGCAATAAGGACTAGTAGCGCCTCACTTCCAGCTCAAGAGCCACATAAAATGCCGTCGAGCTTCTCGCCCTGGGCTCTACCATGCATGCGTATAAAACAAGTCATACCTGGAATTGCTTCAAAAAAGCATCTGCCTGACACCTGTTTGTTTCAGGTGGCACTCGTACACATTAATATATTGTAGTCTCATATGACATATTTTTACAGATAGATTCTAAATATCTCTGCTTTCGGGAATTTTATTCCTTCAGCTCGCAAAGCACTATCATATTGAATTGAGCCAGCGACTTCGTGCACGTCGGCTAAGCTTCATAAAATAAAAAATTTCACCTGATTCATTCTTTGCTAGCACTGTGAACCACTTTCTCCGATTCAAAAGAAGTTGTCCAGAGCCTGCGCTACGCTAACTTCTTCAGCATTCGCGAACATGCCCATCACGACGTGAATAGTCTGCGCCATCCGGCATACCTCCCTAGCCATCGTGCAGCGACCCGCCGGCTCAGAGACCACCTTGGTTTCTTTCTTGGGAAACCCGAACGCCGATGTGGCTGCTCACTGGGACTTACAAATGAAAAACACAAGGAAGACTTTCTTCACAAAAAATGATATCTCAGATATGACCGAAACAAGAGCTTTAACTGAAAGGAACTGCTTAAGGTGTCTGTCAGAACACCATCCCGCTTTTCTAGACAGCATAGCCCGTGCACGAGAATGAGGCTGCCAGGACGAATATCCCGCCGACTAGCGACTTTATACCACGAGCAACGCCTTAACATAGCGTTCGAAAACTTCTGCTTATATTGTATAGCCTAACTTAACGCCCGTATTGTAATAATTTCGGATAAGCAGAAACTCCTGCCGAAGATGCGGACACAGAACATTTGCTGTGGACGTGCCTTTCATTGGAAGCGGCCAGAACACCGACACCTTCGAGGCACAGACCTTTACCCTGGCAGACCACCTGACCTTCATCGGTGGATATTATGCCACCCCCCACCCCCACCCCCCCACCCCATTGCTCCCTCTTTACATTTCTTCGCGAAACGGGAGTTAATCTATAGTTGTGACATAGTATTTATGCAACGGGCATACTATCGCAATAAATAAACAAACCGTTGAACATCTGTTGCTGGAGTGGCCTGTTGGCACTGAACTAAAATACCGTTTCCAGAAAAGTTGGAATGTCTCCACCCTGACCAGTTATACTAGGCTTGGTACTTGGCCCCGTACCGTGGCCCTGTCCCACCAGTCAGCGCAAACCACTATCCGCATTACTGGACTACATTTGAGGACATTAGCGTCACTTCGAGTCAAACACTTTACCTATGAATTCATAATGTTAAACAGGACACTATTTATTTTAATACGCGAGCATCAGGCTCTAGTAGGATCACTTACAAAAATAGGCGGCGAGAGGTCCGTCACCGAACTGCGGGGGCCGGAACCCTGGGCGAAATGTCTGTCCCAAATGACCGGCTCACGTACTCGCCGTCGTCGACTCCCATGGATCATTACAGACATGCCCGCCACCCCGCTCATACCACTATGATCAATCAACGCGGAAGAAACCGTAATAACGTTCACAACCACCACAGCCCGGGTGAGTACATCATGGTTCAATATGAGACCTCCCGCAAGCATGCCTTATCTACATCTCAGGCCCCAACATTCTCTCCGGCAATCAAGCTTTTTAAAACAATTGAAGCCCTCCCTGACGTCAACCTCGCATGGACTCCGGGACATGCCTTCGTTTCAGGGAATAAGGCTCCGCACGCCGCTGCCCGCGACATTTTCCGGGCATTTTCGCAGAAGCTTGACGACTCGGCTGCACTGCCTCCCGGCCAGCCCGTTTCTCCTCGCTTCACAGAAATCATCTACCATTACATACGCACCCGCCTCCACTATACTCCACCTCAGCCGTCCCTCAACTCTTCACGAAGTAAGTTTCGTTTCGAGGCGCAAACTCCAACCCCAGCTTATCTAAGCACCCCCTCTATGCCACATCTCTCCCACCCAACCACCATTAAAACTGTACCTCTTGTCAGAAACCTGCACCTCATGCCACCTCGTTGAGGAATGCACTTAGACCCAATGCCCCTCTCCCTTCCTCCTCTTTTGAGTTGGAGGGCTGACTGACTAGCTGTCGGCCTGAAGGTCTAGAGCGCCTGATCTCGCAGCCTCAGGCATCGGCAAAAGCTCTCGCCTGTTTCGCCCGAGAACAGGCCACCCATCTTTCCTTTTTTTCCTTTTCTCCGGCTCCAGTACACGTCTTACTCATTCTCTCCCTTCTTCCTTTTTTTTCTATTTTTCTTCTCTAATTTACAACTACGGCCTGTATGTTTTTTCTCTTCTGTCAGTCCTGCAAAGTAGCATGCCGGTGAACACATGTCGGGAAACCTCCCTGTGTTTTCCTCTGCAATAAAGAACCCGTTTCTCTCTCTCTCTCTCTCTCTCTCTCTCTCTCTCTCTCTCTCTCTCTCTCTCTCTCTCTGCCTGTCTGTCTGTCTGTCCTGGGTGTTGTATGATCGGCTCGCCTTGTTGTTCTCTTTGTCAGGTTCTCGCATGGAACATTTTTTTAATATTGTGAACATAGATGTATTTGGTACAATGATGTGCTAACCGGCCTGACAAATGGTGTTTCAGTTCCAATTCTTACAACATTTCTACGAGGCGCCCAGACCAAGAGAAGTTTTTTCTACAAATACAAATCTTGGCGATTGTTCACTGTCTGCAGTGCTTTCAGCACTTTACAGTGTTCAGCCTTATAGCACTGGCCAACACGCGAGCTTTACACAGTCTCAACAGGGTCGAAAACTGGGTCAGTTGGTGTACATTCATGATGATAGGACAGTGCCGTCACGTCAAGTTTGCGCTGTCCTCTCATTACAACCTTACACAGTCAGTTCCTACACTAGCTGCATGTGTGTAATTGAGACACCCGCCACTCAGAATATCTGCCATATCTCTAATCTAGCAGAAAGCAAAGCCTTTGTTCTGAGTTATTTTATAGTAGGGAAAAGAATCATGTGGTCCTTGCAGCCTTCTCTGTACTATACTTACGCAAGGCTGGGAGCGTCGCATGACATTTTGGTAGGGAATAAATAACGCGTATGGTTGTGAAACGGGTATTTTAAATGCAGAGCATTTCTTAGCCTCGCCTGTTCCTGCGTCGGACGGTGTCAACAGTTCCGCGTCCGCAGCAGGTGCGCCTCTCCTTCCCTCCTCTCTCTCAACAGCAGCTGGCGCGCGCATGCGTCGTAGTCAGCCCGTTCGCTCCGTCGCGGTCTCGGCGTAACAGGTGCGTGATAGCAGCGCGGTGGGGCGTGGAAGGACGCGCGCTGCTTGCGCATGCGCGCTCTCCCCCCCGTACTGCTCTCCCTCTACTGCGCGCGCTGCAAATATAGCGGCTAGCGGTCGCTCGTGTTTCAGTCACTGCGTTGCTCCTTCCTTCCTTGGTTGACGCTCGTGCCCATGTTTACTCGTGTCTGCTACTCCAGCATCACGGAAGAAGCGATGGAAGCAACACTGCCTTCAATCAGTACTGAGGCCCCAATGGTCTGCATTTACTCGTGTTCCCCTCGCGGGAAGGCGCGGGAATTTTTTTTAACATATTCTTCACTAGCGCGAGGAGGCTAGAACGAGACGTGTTGCTGGGCGAGTTGGTTCATATTACAGAAATAAGATTTAGCGCAGCGAAAGACACTGACGGTGAATAGGACGGGACGGCCGCTGAAAAGGAAGGATGAACGCCCGCGTACCGTCCTTTTCACCGTCCGTGTCTTTCGCTGCGCTAAATCTTATTTCTGTAATAGGATAGAACGAGGAATGGATCCCGCTCCTCCTGGACGCACACGAAGGTACAACAACGTATCGATGAACAGCCCAGCCATCCTCCGACAGCAAAAGGAATCAGAGCTCGGACCCCCAGTTTCAGTCGCCGACCGCCATGTGAGGCATATCTGCTTGTGCGACACACTCATGCATATAAGTCAAAAGTGAAATTCACGGTTGTCTGCCTATGCACAGAGCAGCAGCATACCATATCTACCGCCGCATCTGAGGCGGCATTCGATCGGCGCTCTCCAGGCTGACCACCTGCACTCGGCTGCTTGAGCGCATGCTCATGGCTCGGTGACTAGCCCGGGCGCTGTCACCAACTGACGCTGTGTGCATAACTTGGTTTAGTGTCATGAAATAAGGTTTGTGCTAAGCTGACCCCGCTTTCTTTTTTTTGTTGTGGTTAAAGGGACCCTGAAACACTGTATTAAACGGTTTAGCTGTGCCTTTCGTGCCTGGAAGCACTGCAAAACTGTAGTTATCGCCAGCACAGAGAGGATCTGAGTGATTTGCTCATCGCAGCGGAAGGCTTTCCAGTGTGTGTTTTGCTTTTGTTGCGATTTTCCTTAAAATGCGATTTTCCTTGATCCGCTTATTGCCGCAACAGAAAGAAACTGACCAATTGTCGCGATACTGCTTGAGTGGTGTCATTCAAGCATCCAAACAACGCCAAAACCGGGTAAGAAAAACGGCAGCCATCTCCGTGAACTCGTCTCGCCCTGTTTCCAGCTGTTTTTCGTAGCCATCAACTGTCGAGAGTCTACTTCCGCTACTCTACCGGACACTCAATGTGCAGTCATTGTTGAAAATTCCCAGCTAGAAAGGAATATCCGCGAGTTTCCTTACACGCCGCAGAATTCGCGAATATAACTCTGCTGCATTCACAAAGCAATGCAACGTGGGCAGTCGGCCTCGCCGCCTCTCCTTAAAGGAGTACTGACACGAAATTTCAAAGCTCAGATAACTATTTAAACGCATTCCTTTGTATATGAAGATATCGCCCAGCAAGTGTCAACAGCAACAGTTAAGTATAACATATCATACATCCATTGTAATCTTTGCACGCACGAGAAAGCTCAGAACGGATACCCTTTCAACATCGGCGCCAGCATGACGCCGTCTGCTCCTGGCCCCATACTGGCGCCGTCAGGGCGCCCGTGATGTGGCCAACGCGCTGGCAGTGGTCGGCGCGCGCTGCTCTGCCGTGGGTATCACGTCACGGTTGTGGTACTGACGTCATGCTGCCCGGGCGCGTGGAGACGGTGGAGACCACGGCCGGTATGGGCGCGCGTCCAGACCGGCAGGGGTGTGACAAGAATGGTGACGTCACGAGCGCCTTCCTGTCATGGCGACCACCTCGGTGTTCGTTCTGTCGAAACCGAAACTAACACGAATAAACGAGGCTGTAAATAATTATTTACCCAGCGATCGACCGTCTAATGTGCCATTCTATGATTAGTGGCTGGTAGGAACAAAGAGCAGCGAAATAAACGTAACACGAACCTTTCGTGTCAGTACTTAAAGGAGCCATGAAGAGAAAACACAAGTTTGGTTCATTCAAAAGCTTGCCTCGTTAGAATCATACTGACACCACTTTTAACGTAAACTTCGCTCAAATAGGCTACATAATTAGGAAAAAAGGAAATGGCCATGCGACCCACTAGCTCATTTCCCGCAACAGAACCTATGATGTCATTCGAGCCAGTTCTGCGATTGGCGGAGGCCGGCGAAAGTAAACGCAAATTAGGCAGAGCTTACAAGCTTGCCGAACGAGCTATTTGCGCTTAAATTTAGGGCACATTCTTTTTAAAGCCGTAAGAATGGTGGTAAGTGTAAGTTACGAAAGCACATGTAAACATAGAAGTACCGCTTCGTACTGCTGTTGTTGGTACTGCGCGCACTATGCTTGTTTAGCTGCACAGAACTGCGGGGCTTTGGGGTTGTCTCAGACGACACTGGCCGATTGATTGACGCGGCGGTGTCTTACGTGAACATATTTGTCGAGCGAGCACTATGTTTCACGAAACCATTTTCTCCCAGAACGAAAAAAAGGCAGAAAATGACGTGCCACGGTATGGTGGCGCCATCTAGGTTCAATAGCGTAAACAAACGCGCGAATACCTCAGCACCAGCGCCAACGTACAGGGTGGAGACACTCTTTGAACGGTCCCGTGCCGCTGCAGTTGGGTCCACGTGCACAAAGCGTCGTTCTCGTTTCCCACGAGACCCAGCAACGCGAAACAGATAAGATGATTCAAACTTCGCCAGTTAACCCCGTTGCGGCGATAATTTTAGCGCGGTTTTGATACAATGACTTGTTTCGGCAGCGAGCGAGTGGACCAAAATGGCGGCGCCAGCGCATACGTGTCTCCACCCTGTACGGCGGAAGCGTGAATCAAGGGACCCTGGGCTGCAGAGTGGTCGATTCCTGTGATGTCATTTGGGACCACGAAAACGCACGATTGAGCGGGAAAATCAAAATTTTTACCTAAATTGATTAATTTCTCAGTGAATAAAGCATCGTTTGCATTCGGACAAGCGCTGGGGGCACTATAAAACACGAAATCTTTCGAATAAGAGAAACTTGCATTTTGTCTTCATGGCTCCTTTAAAGAGGACATGAAGGCAAAATACAAGTTTGCTTTATTAGAAAGCTTTCATGTTTTATAGTTCCCCCAGCGCTTGTCAGGCAGCGAGCGTTGCTCTATTCGCTGAGAAGTTAAACAATTTCAGCCAAAATTTTGATTGTCCCGCTGAAGCGTGTGTTTCGTGACGTCTGCGATGACGTATCCAGGGCAGGTACTGAAGTGAACGTAAGGATGGCGACTAGGCCGGCAACCATGGCTGCAACAAAGACAGAAACGCCTTTTTTGCCGTCAGTCCTCCCAGATGGGGCCACGATACTGCTCAGGACCGCTGTCCGCACTCGTTTTGCTTTTGACCGGATTTGTCCCTGGCTTATTTTGGTTACGGTTGATAGTAATCGTTTCATGAAACATTGGGTATGCTCGACAAATAGCCACAGAAGACAACTTCGCTTATGCCAGTTTGCAAATGTAAGTTCAACACGGCGGACGGCTGTGCAGCTGTAACCGGCGTGGTGTGCGAAGTACGCTCTGGTGCTTCAATGTGTGCTTGTTTGTTCGTAACTTCCATTTTTTAACCCCACCGTTCTTGCTGCTATAAAAAGAATGTGCACTAAAGTTAATCCCCAGTGCTAGTCTCATCGTTTAATGGAATTGTAGCGGCTTCGTTCCCACTGGTTCGTTCCTTAATAGCGGTGGGCGTCGCTTAAAAATCTAACGCTATTAATTGGCAAGGGGAACGCCACCAGGGGGCTTACACGAGCAGCACAGCTGTTTCGGCTGCCGTTTATGTCGCTCAATCAGCGAATCTCTAGTTCATCCAGCCAAAATCTAATTAGTATCGGCTAGCGAAAGTCACGAGCTCTCTTTGGACACCAAAATTATCCGGCTACTCCCAGAATTCATCTGGAGACGACCATCAGAAGATCCGAGGCTTCACCAACCGAACTGGTCCTACTTTGTAGAGCTGGCTACTAGCCCTGGTGCCGCGAGCTCGAGCGCAGCTCGGGCTTGCGTTCCAGACAACCAGGTCAGTGCAAGTTCTTCAAGCTCGCCGCCTGTTTGCGCCGACATGGACATAGATCCGCTGAGCGGGCGCACGCGACCGCCAGACAATCCCTGGATCCCTGTGCTTCGCAAGAAGTCAACTTCGTCGCAATCACCGAACAGGCAAGGTAACGCTACTGCGAAGACCACCACATCTCGAAACCCACCACCTCGGCTACCGCAAGATCAATACACGACCGTGTACCGCCCGAGAACGGGACTGAACGTTTCGGCGTGGACACCGAGAGCAATTTCTCACAGCATTGCCGCTGCGAGCCAAATTCCACAGCAAGATTTCTACGATAACGTAGTCGTCCAAGTACAAAGCCCCAACAACCTAATTGTTGCTTGCACCCCGGATCCTGAACAAGCCATCATGCTCAGCGGAATCCAGTCTCTCAGGCTCGGAGCAGCGGACTACGAATTCCAACCGTACATGAAGCCACCACCGAATACAAGCAGGGGAGTCATTCACGGCCTTGATCCGGAAGTCAACATTGAGACGCTACAGCATATGCTACAAGCCAAGAAGCCTCTGCTCCTGCACGCACGCCTCATGGGTCGAACCACCTCGGCCCTACTGACTTTTCAAGGTCCACACGTCCCATTTTAAATGCAGAGCATTTTTTTAACTCACGATATCACCCGGCGTTGGCGTGCCTCGGCGCCCGTAACAGCCGTTCCAGGTACGCCCTCTCCCCCACTCCTCCTCTCCCGCATCATGCTACCCTCCTCGCTCTCAACAACAGGTCCGCACCCCTCCCCCTACACTATATAAAAAAATAATACTTACCGGCGCCTGGTTTCGATCCCACGACCCTGCGGGCGGAACGCAAGGTACATGGTGCTCTACCCACTGCGCCACAAAGCCGACACAGAATGGAAGGCTACGAACGCGCCTTATATCCTTGACTCATTCAAACTACGCCAAGAAGCTGCTGATACAGCGCATTCACTACCTGTGGGCGGAACGCGAGGTACATGGTGCTCTTCCCACTGCGCCACAAAACCGACACAGAATGAAAGGCTACGAACGCGCCTTATATCCTTGACTCATTCAAACTACGTCAAGAAGCTGCTGATACAACGCATTCACTACCACCAACTCACCAAACACTAAACGTTAACGCAATACACCCACCCCCTATGCGACGCATTTACTCGAGTCCCCCTCACGGGGAGATGGGCCCTTTTATGTTAAGGTGGGAAGCCCTCTGTACCGACGCCGCCCATTCCGACATTATGTGCTAGTGTGTCGCTTGTGCGGAGAACTCGGCCACTGACAAGATGTGTGCCCAAACCCGGACCGACCAAAGTGCATCGACTGGGGATTAAACAACCCAGCCAGTGACCGTCAGTATGCAAACTGTGTAATCTGCCCCACACCACCGCTGGGTATACGACTGCCCTAAGAGGTTAATCCCAACGATCCCAAAAGCTTCGACGGCCCGTCACACCGCTACGCAAGGACCAACAGCGCAGAAGGTAAGCTGGTCAGCCATAGTTGCTAATGCTCCCGCTGCTCCAGAGTTTCCCCCTCTCCCAGTCATAACGCCCGACACGCAACCACCACACACACAACCGGCATCCGAACTCACACAACTACTCAAGGAGATTAAACAACAAAACGCCGACTCGCAAAAAAGGATAGAGGCGTTAGAAACCTCCATACAGCGCCAACCTAGCCCACCACCCGTCCCAGAGCCAGCCCCGACATTCATGGAAGAAAAGGTGCTGCCACAAGTTGTGAGCCTCATAACAGAGTCCACCCAAGTCCTCAACAAGCTAATCTCTGAAACTGCTGAAAATATGCTCGGTCTCATCAACCAAATCGCGTCGCGGTTGTAAGCATTAGAAAGCCGGTCACCTCAAGAAATTTTACTCCCGTCGCTAGAATCTTGGATTACCCTGTAGGAGACCTCCATTGAAAAAGCCCACAAAAAACCACGCCAAGATGGCTCCCAGCAGTTTCAGATGATGCAGTACGCTAGCGACTCTTTACCGTCATCATAATCCACTCCTGATGAATGGCGGTGAAATTAAATGAAATAAAAATCTATCAATGGAACTGCCGGTAATTCCGAAGTAGAAAAGCCCCATTAGAATACTACATGCAGGCATCGCCTCCAGAAATTCTCGTTCTTCAGGAAACGTATACGCACAACATACCTTGCGTGGCTATGAAACATACTCGAGTGATCGCAATCACAGAACGGCTGTGTTTGTTAATAAAGACTTGACGGCCCAAGAGCATTTTATCGCCTCATCCATCGCCCATACCTTCATTGAAATCATTCCGGTGAAGCCTGGCCAGCGGAGTCTATTCATCCTTAACATATACAGCCCACCGAACCAGCCCCTTACGGAGATCAACCCACTTCTGGTGGAGGCAATCAAGAAGGCAGGCCCAAACCCCTTAGTGTTCCTTGGGGATTTCAACGCACCTCATCACTCCTGGGGCTACTCACAGGTAACTAAGAAGAGAATGGCGTTGCTGCAAGCATCACAAAATTTCCAGCTTGTGCTTTGCAACAACCTAACCTATCCTACGAGACTGGGAACAAGTGTGTCAAGGGACACCATTCCAGATCTTACATTTGTACTACATGTCACCCAATTTGATTGGAAACGGATACCGGACAACCTTGGGAGCGACCACTATATCGTCACCCTGACACTGGCTCACGGCACCCTACGCCGCGGCCTAGGACAAGCCAAGCTCACAGACTGGCCCGCGATTCGGCAAATTCGGCTGATTTACCACCTGTAGAAGAAAATCTTGAACTTTGGACAGCGAAGATAGAGGAACTGGTACAACGCCACACCAAAACTGTAACTTTGACTACTCAAACACCGGTTATTGACACTCACCTCGACCATCTATGGGCAGCACGAAGAGGACTAATCAAACGCTGGAAAACCAGAAAAACCAACCGAAAACTACAACAAAAATAGCTCGAATTACTAAAGAGGCAGCAGAGTATGCCCTAACACTGCAAAAGCAAAATTGGAGAACATTTTGTAATGAATTAAGTGGCACGTTGAACACTAAAAGAACGCGGAAAATACTACATCTACTGGGCTCAAAACCATCCAAGACTACGACGCAACAGCAGATCCAATGCCTGGTGCATAACCACCCAAACCCACCGGACCAATTATTGCAAACTATACAAAACAAACTATTCGGCACAGAACAGCGGCAAGAAATTCACCCTCCGTACCAAGCCGAACCGCACGCAAGCATGGACGCCCCTTTTACAATGCAAGAGCTACAGGGGGCACTTTCGCGTCTGACCCGTAACACCACGCCAGGCAAGGACAGAATTACCAATAAACTACTACGAAACCTGAACGAAGACACGCAGTAGTCCATCCTGGCACTTTTCAACAAACATTGGCTAGCCGGCACCCTGCCAGCACAGTGGAGGCACGCCGACATAACGCTAAATCCTAAACCTCACAAACGAATCAGCATTCAACACATTCGACCGATCTCGCTTACATCATGCCTTGGAAAGCTCTTCGAACACCTGGTGAACCGTAGACTGACAGAACATCTTGACGATAATAACCTCTACCCTCACACAATGTTCGAATTCCGCGCCCATCTGTCTACCCAGGACGTATTGCTACAGCTGAAAGAACAAATTAGAGACAACCTCAGCAAAACCACCCCCAGTACCATCCTGGCTTTAGAAGTTCAAGGCGCCTTCGACAACGTCACCCACGAAGCGATCCTCCAAGGCCTCCGAGACACCAACTGCGGAGAAGCGACGTACAACTTTGTACGAGAGTTCCTGTCAGGCCGTACCGCTAAAATTCGACTGGGTCCAATACAAACGGGCACATTCTCAACACCGTCGAAAGGCACGCCTCAAGGCTCCGTTATTTCTCCCTTGCTATTTAATATTGCCCTGCTTCAACTGCCCTACCAGCTTTCAGAGATCCCCGAACTACATCACGCCTTTTACGCCGATGATCTTACAATCTGGACGAACACGGTATCAGCTGGAGAACAGCAGGACAGACCTCAACAGGCCATAGACTGCGTGACGGAGTACTTGGAAAGACGGAGCCTTGCGTGCGCGCCTATCAAATCAGCTTTACTGGTCCTTCGGGCACACACACGAGGTAGGCCACCCAACCCAGCGCCCGACCCAACCGTCAGCATCGCATCCAGTCCGGTACCTCAACTCACATCACTTCGCATTTTGGGAGTACCATTTCATGCAGACGGCTCAGGTACCGGCTTACTACCACAACTAAACGCCACGGTCATGCAGTTGATGCACTTGATCCGAGGGATCTGCACCCAGCAGAGCGGTCTTAAAGAACAGGACACCTGCTGCATCGTTCAGGCACTGCTGACAAGCCGCATCGCCTATGGCACCCCATACGTCCAACTACGCCCCAAGGAACACTCTAAAATAGATGCCCTAATTCAAAAATCGTATAAGCTAGCCCTGGGACTTCCCACTTTTGCGCCTACAGACAACCTTCTCAAGCTTGGACTCCTTAACACCTTGAGCGAAATTCTGGAAGCGCAACGAGCAAGCCAACTAAATCGACTAGCTCTAACTCCAACGGTCCGCGTGGTTCTGGACAAACTGGGCTACCCGATCCCTGCACCATCTAACGCGCCTACCCGGATCCCATCAAACATACGAACCAACATCAAAGTAGACCCCATTCCAAGACACATGCACCCGGAATACAACAAAGGGAGAAGACAGGCAAGAACACGATACTTAAGCAATAAATTCACTGACAACTCGGATGTCCATTATACAGACGTCGCAAGAAATCCCGACCGCCAGGCCCACGTTTCAGTGGTCGTGGGTTCCGAAGGGACATCTATCTCAGCTGCAACAGTCCTAACAACCGACACTGATGTCGCAGAAGAGACAGCCATCGCCCTAGCGGCCACCTCCAGCAAAAAGCAAATTATTACAGTCATCACTGACTCGCAACAGGCGTGCCGGCATTACCTATCAGGACGAATATCTCCGCATGCGCTCACACTTCTAAAACACGCCAAAACTCTCCCGATTATTCACATTGTTTGGACACCTGGTCATCCCTCCCTCCCCGGGAATGAGGCGGCTCACGCCGCTGCCCGCGACATTTTACACCGGGAATTCCCAAGCGAGGCCGACGACACACCTCCAATCGCCTCGGCCAGCCACTCAGTCCCAAAAACATACACGGACATCTTATATCATTATCGCCGGGAACGCCTCCTTTACCCTCCTCCTCACCCATCACTCAATACACAAGACTCTCGAATCTGGCGCCGAATCCAAACACAGACTTACTACAACATGGCAATTTTACATCATATTTCACCAACTGTTTTTCCCTACAACTGCACAAAATGCAATACACCAAACACCACCTATCACCGCGTATGGGAGTGCGTCAAACAACCCAACCCAATTCCATCCCCTACATTGGAGCAGTGGGAGCACAGGCTGACCAGCTTCCAGCTCGAGGATCAGGAGTACCTGATCTCCCGGGCGAGGGCTGCTGGGGGGCCTGAAGGCGGCCTAGACTGAGGCCACCACCCACCCTTAGAAAAATAAATGTTATTCCTCCTCCTCCTCCTCCTCCTATTAATTGACAGGCTTTATTCGGTTAATTCATCCATTAATCGGGTGCGTTGGTTATGGAGAAAAATAATGTAAAATATTTCACGTTTGACGGGTGTTTTTACTGCCACGTGGCCGACACGTTAAGTGAAAGTAATTCCAGGCATTCCTAGTGAGTTCGCGCTGCGCCGCTGGCAGAGAAGTTTGTTAAGATTTTCAGGCATCAGTATGCTTCTAGGCCTGTTCACAGACGTTCCAGGTGAGGTAAGCTGTTCATCATCATGGCGCTGAAGCGGCCGGGACGGTTATTACCGTGTTTGTTGTCATTCACACTATTTCTGGAATCAGGAACATCGGCACTCATCGATGTCCTCTCCTTAACTGGAGGGGGCACTGATCAATCGTAGGTTACTTACGTCAGTTAGTCTGACCAACACCAAAGCGGTGTGAGTGCCCGTTCGCCCAATTTTGCGCGTTGTATAGTTACTTGTATTTGTGTTAAATCGACATTTTCCCATCTCCCTTGGCTATCATCTTGGGGTTTTTATCACTGTCACCTGTGAGCATGCTCGCCTCGTGTCTTGTGACGTAGGGTCGATTGTGTAACCACGAGTGTGATCGCCGACATGCTTGATCAGAATTTCAGCATGGTACTCTTGGTTCCTGTTGCTCACATGATGTCAACCGTTTAGGCGGTTAAAAAATTAATCGCGAATAAAGCATTAATCGATTAATTGGTAGGTATCGATCGATCGCTCACCCCTATTCCTTAAACATAAGATTTCTCTCTTGCGGCCTCTTGCTCTCCTTCAGGTTACTCGCGGCCCTTGCAAAGTTCCAGACAACCGCCTTTACTGTCCCAAAAAATTTTCCCCGCATCTATAGAATCCACCGTGACTCATTCTTTCTGTCGACAAGCTGCAGTCCATGTTCATAAATCTTGCTAAGCTGTCCACCATAAATGGGACAGGGCCAGCAACCTCTATCGTGAGGCCGTTGCTGTCCGTATACAACCCCCATGAGGCGAACCCTATGCCCATTGTGTGTATGTACTACAGACCGTTGTCCACCTCAAAAACTCGCAGGAATTACGATTGGCTCGCACATATTCTATCCCGTAATTTTTGCGTCCTATCATAAGTGAGTGGGATTTTAACGCTCAAAATACTCTGTGGGAATACTCCACGTCAAACCCCCACAAAGGGACTTCTGAAACAAGCTGTTGAATTGTCACCTACAACTTTGTAACTAGCCTTTCTCCCCACGCGTGTGGGATTTCATCGCTCTCAACAAGACGCCATGCCGAATCTAACCTTCTTCATACCGGGCACCGTAAAGACCTGTCGAATTGTGAATTTCACTTGTTGTACGTGAACAAAAAGAAACTTCGCCCTCAAGCGAATTACACAGCTATGAATTGGAATCTTTTGGGTACCCGCTTTCAATAAGATGACTTTTTTGATGTTACAGAATTTGCTACTTTGCCCATTGCTGCCCGCCGTGCTGCTGACCGAACTCGTCGGCAGCACGGTTGCAGTTTCACAACTTGATGCCCACATGCACGTACTTTGGCGTTCTGGAGAGTGTCTTACAGCGACATAGCGAACACTAAAAAACGACATTCAGGCCTTCGGAAGTTGAAGCAGCATTCTGAGCTCATAAAGGACTATAAAAAATTTTCAGAACAAAAATAGGCCTCGCCCAACCATGCACAATCTCTGCCCATATCGGCAGCAGCATGTGCCAAGTGGTACCTGTGGCCTCCATCGTGTGAGCAGGTGTCCGAACCATGCTATAACTTGAAAAGGTTCACATATCAGGTATCATGCAAGTGGAAGGATAGTGGTGACATTCTAGATAGGAGAAAACACTGGTATACGTTTATTATGATGTAGTTATTTCAAAAGCCTTAATTGTGGAGCGGATATGCCGGTATTGCGTATACCACCATGGTTTACGCTTAATGTTAGTGTAGAAAGTTGAGAGCCTGAATCCCACGAAAGTTTGGTGGTGTTCAGAAGTGCTTCACGTCCTTGCTCAGGGAGATTTTGAAGATCTTGCACGGTAATGGTATAGTGACCAGGGATCAGATTTCGCTTTCGACTGCTGGCTGAGGGCTGCTGAAGTTCCCCAATAGTGAAGGGGAGATCCAAGAGCGATGGTCGACTCTGTCGTCCAGCTCCCTTCTCGTCGACCAGCTCCTGATGGTTGTAGCCAAGACAACGCATATATACCGGTGAAGAGGGCACCGCTCGCGGGAGAACATCATTGTCCCAATGAAGAAGTTCCCCCTCTCTCTCTCTCTCTCTATAGACAACATAGACAACATAGAATATAGACAACAGGTATAAGGTTGAGCCTAGGGGTTTATAAAATTCCGCTATTAAGAACACCAAGCATGCCTGGCCCGTGAAATCATACTAACGGAACTAATTCCAACATTTACCCGCAGCGGTGGCTCAGTGGCTAAGGCGTTGCGCTGCTGAGCACGAGATCGCGGGTTCGATTCCCGGCCGCGGCGGCCGCTTTTCTGATGGAGGCGAAAAGCAAAAACGCCCGTGTGTACGAGATTTCGGCGCACGTTGAAGATCCCCAGGTGGTCAAAATTAATCCGGAGCCCTCCACTACGGCGCGCCTCATCGCCTGCGTTGCGTCGGCGCGTTAAACCCTACAATCAATCAAATCAATTCCAACATTTGGGGACGCATACGTCAGCATGGCTTCCATAAAGAGCTGAAATTTCTACGCTTGCGCAGATGAGTGCCCCTGGTTTGATGGCATGTATATATTTGTGTTTCATTCGCAATAAAATCATTTGAAAGCTCAGCGCAGTCCTTATCGTTTCGTCTCTCTGCGTAACTTTTTTAAAGACGATAGCCTTCCTTGGGCTACTTAATATGGAAAATTTTGGTCTGTCTGCCCGCCCGCCCGCCTGCCCGCCCTTCGATTCGGCGGCCCCGCTGAAAGCTAAAAGAATTCTTGAACGAGACGTTCATATAAGCAAAACATTGCCAAACTACTAAATATAGAGGCAATGTTCATACTTGTCAACATTGCCGAGCAAAAAGAAACATTAAGCAGATTTGAAATAAGACATCAATACATAGAGATATTTTCAGTCTTCTTAATTGAATACATGGCTGCTTTATTTTTTGCGATAGAAAATAAACAAGTGCGCATTGAAAAAAAAATGTTTGACCCAAAAATACAAAAAGCGCTCGCGCGCGACACTGTCCCTCCTGGCGGCCTTTGCAAGAAGTCCAACAGTAGCGAGAGGTTCCAGTATATAGCGCGCGAGCAGAGGAACGCAGTAAAATTCTATTGACTTGAGCGGACCACCGCCGTGTTCGTCGTGGGAGGAACGAGACGGGAGGAGAAGAGCGCAAGGGGTGAGCGGGAAAGAGGGAAGAGGACGCAGGGGCGGCAGACGACTATCGTCTTTCGACGACATCTCCAACGAGGTGAGCCGATACACGGCCGTTTTTTTGCCGCTGCCATCTTTGAATCACGTACCAACTCGCCAGAGATGCAGGGTGTCGGAACGAAATGTTTCTCGTTCGGGTTTCTGTTTCGTACCTTAAACAAAAGTTCCGGAAGTTCCGGTTCAGCTTCGAAACGGAAAAAATGATGGTTCGTAACGATACATAACGGTTCGTGGAACTGAGGTTCCCCTGCGATCAGGCAGCACTGGCGTGCAAGCGCAGCATCACTTGTAGCTGCTTTCATTGAGCGTGCCGCTGTAATCTGCTGCTTTCGCTGCTTTCGCTGAAATCTGCATATGCTGCTGCAATCATGCCAAACATTGCAGTTTCTTTTCATTTTTTATTACTAGCTTGTATGTCTGAATTTTGGTGTTTATTCATGTAAAGCACCCCCTTACAACAATGTCTTATAAAAATATAGGATGAGTCAATAAATAAATGAATAAATAAGTAAATACTTGCGCGAATGAACGAATAAATATTTGAATTAAAGGAACAAAAAGAAAACGCTGCAGCGACGTCTGCTTCGCAGCCAACTGCGGGCGGCGATAACGCGGGGAGCTGAGCACTGACCATCGAGACAGACCTATAGTGTTCTAGACAGTTCTAGAACATGGTAACAGACGAAGAGAGTAGGGAAGCACGCAGCAAGCCTGCCGCAGGAGAGATGGCGCCAGTGAAACGAAAGGCGATTTTGTATGCCAGAAAACGACCGGCAATCTCCCACCTCGCTGCGCTCAATTTGGAATGAATGGTGAAATACCTGAACTTTCCACTCGAAACGGGAACTGAAGCAAAATGTTTTCGATTTAGCTTCTGAAACAAAAAAAAAACAATAACGTTTAGGTTACGTTTTCGTTCCGCCCCAAAATATCGTTTTTTTTTTTTTCGTTTTGGGTTCCACTTTTAGTTTCGTTCCGGCACCCCGCAAAGGTGTGATGTAAACCTTTTAAATCCCAACCCTACCTATGAGCAGTGGATGGAGCACCTGACCAGATCCGAGCTCTTGTAGCGGTGCCGACTGCTAGAACGGTCCGGACGGCCAGCCAGTACCAAGACATCTTAGACTAAGGATGCCCCTCACTGGGTGGAGACCCTAAGAACATCCTCCTGCTCACCAGTATAATAAATGTTTGTCTGTCTCTCATATCACTTGGACACCCGAGCTCAAGGGTCTGGAAGGGAACTAGGCAGCCGACCAAGAAGCACGCCAACTCACATACCGTGTTCCTTGCGACCACGACTAACGCACTCACCTCCCCTAAAAATGTGGAGAAGGACTCCTCTTCCAATGCACAGGAACACAATCCTTCCCCATCACACTGAAGAATCGCAAACACCACGTAAGATAAACCAGCACATATATGGATGAAGATGTTTGGTGGAAAACGCAAGACATTAACTAAAAACAGTGCCAAATGCAGGGAAACATGCACCCTCTTCCCAGCAACCTTGCCATATCCAAGTGTAAGCGCAGGGGAAAACAGCTCAAACATTCCCATTCCGATTCCATCAAGACACGCCAGGGAGCTTTGACGAGCTCGTCACCTCAGCATCAACGTGAGCTGATTGAGAGGGAAAGAGAAGGAGCTCTGGGGCCGTAGACTTCGGATTCCACTCTTGACCTCCCTGCATCCGTATAGGCATTTTGCTGTTATTTCTATTTTTCTCTTACTCAATAAAAGCCTTCTCTTTATCTGTCTACATCTGTCTCTATCTCTCTCTCTCTCTCTCTCTCTCTTAGCAAAAAACCAGAACGTCTATTCAGGCCTCGACATTAGAGAAAAAACATGTCGGAACACTGACCATGTCGTCATATGTCGCTAAAACTGACCAACACCCCGCAGCAGCAACTTTTAGATCACCTCTGTCTTGCCTGTGCCATGGCGACGAAAAAGTATTGCGGTAGTCATGCTCTCTTCGCTGACCTTCAGGGCTTGGAAAGCATAAAAACACGGCAAATGACAAACAGCACCCGTGTTTGTTGGTTTCATCGTCGCGAAGTCCTGTTCTTAGCGCTGTTTTCTCGTAAGCATAACTCGTAAATGCAATAACTCGTTTCAAAACGCTTCCTCGGCGTCGAAGTAAGGCTGTAGTGCCGCACTTAAAGGGACCCTGCAACACTTGCCATCGACTACTAGTAATGTGTTTTGGGATAAAGTCTATTGTCCCAGAAATCTCCTCCCGCAAGAATTATGAAAATCCGTTCACAATTACGAAACTACGCGCGATGAGAAATCGCGCATAATCGTTCCCTCTCAACTCGACCGCAGACAACGCGACGAAAGCTGCGCGCTCTCTCCCGGAGAGGGGGGCGGCTCGCGGCGTTCTCTTCGGCGGCCTTCGATATATCATATGCGGGGTAGTTTTCTCATTTTCTCCGTAACGCGGAGGGGCCTATTTCCGGTCTGGTGCCACAAAAAAGCAGGCATGGGTGCCTGCTCGCAAGTGCGCGCTCGGGCTGGTAGGGCGTTTTTGAAGCAATAAACGTTTGTAGTCGAGTGGTCCCGTTGAAAGGGAAGTATTGAGCTCATCACTCAAACTCCGCGCGCACTCAAAACACAAAAGAAACGGCAAAACTGTGCCTACAGGTTCAGGCATAGAAGAGGTTCGTACACAGCGATGACGACGACGGAAATGGGAGAATCTAGCCGCGAAGTTGACCAGTGATAGCCGATCGGGCAGCCATGGCCTATGTGACGTCCCTTAGGCCATGGATAATGAGGACAACTGAAGAGAGAGCGGTTGGTTTTTCCGCGTCTTTCACATCGATTTTCGCGCTCACCGCTTCACGTGCACGTGTAATATTTGGCTCAGGTATTCCTGGCAGTGTAATCTAAACATCGCGCAGGTTTACTTGCACTGCTCAAAGAGTGTTGCAGGGTCCCTTTAAGACGTAAACGTAGATGTCATCTGCAGCATTTTTTTTTTAATTTTTCCGTGGATGCTAGCCGTCCGCTACCAGCTGTGCTCATCAAGCGTCCTCAGAAGTAACTTCCGGTTGGCAGCGATGACCTATTAACATCGTCCGCAACCGGAAGTTATGACTGAGGCAGGCAGATGCGAAGGTTCACCTGAATATGGAATACGCGTAGGAGCAACTGAAATGTGGAAAGGAGGACAATCATAGTACAACGGAGACGAAAGCAAAGATATGTCAATTCAGCAAGTGCTCCTGCGCAGTGACATTTGTCCTACACTCCGTCGGTGGTGGAATGCTCGACACCGTCACCAGCCGTGGCCGTAACTGACACCACCACACCAAAGCGGCTCGCCCATCAGAATTGACGCCGACACTAATATTGTGCCACCTGACCATAAAAAATGGGACTCAAGATTATCGCCACTGTCTCAAGAAGCAAGGGAGGCCCAGAATATGAGCAAAAACTAACTAAATGTCTCATAGTCAAAAAGAAAACCCAGCTTACAGCATTAAATTACAGTAATTTTATAAGGCTTCTCGAATTTTCCGCGGCTGTGTCACTGCAGAAAGCTGTATCTGGCAAACAATAGATGGCACGACGCGGCCAAGTGAAAAAATCATCCAAAAAAAGTAAGGCCGTCATCCCAGAGGATAGTTGAGCAAGAATCGTCGGCATGGCCCTACTGGGAAGCTGCAGAGCCGTTCTCACAATCGTCAAAATACATAAAGCCGTTAACAAATTGGGCCACATTGTAAAACGCCTAATCATGGGAACACCAGGAGTGAGAGAAGTAACGATAGGGTTCATGCAATCCTTGATTACGAGCCGGAAATCGTACAGCCTGCCATACCACAAACCTACCCACGCCGAAGAAAACCAAATAACCGTCACCGTCAGGACGACAAAATAAGGCTGCTCTCAACCGACCAATTTCAACCTACCAATTTTCAACGGAACGTTGGGTCTTTATAACAGCTGTAAAGAAATCAAGGAGGCCACTCTCCTAGCGAAAAGAAAGCGGCTGGGAAAAAGAAAATCGGGACGGGCCAACGTATGGAAGGTATGCATCCATCCGAAAAAGAAACACCAGGACGACATGATAGAGATGCCACCGATCCAGAGACTCCTTACAAAAACTCTTCCTTATCGAAAACACTGGATCCAAGCCTACACAAGGACAGGCGGCAAGCTAGGATCAAATTCCTTCGAGGGAAGTACCAAAACCATGCAAACAGTATACGCCGTCGCCAGGATGCATGAAAGCTACTAGAGAACAATCGTCGCAGTGGACTACTCTGGCAATCTTTGTGGCTACATGGGCCCTTCCACACACAGGAACAGCAGAAGCGGAAATTGGAGCCAACCTCTTGGCAATCAAACTTGCGAAACTATCAAAGACAGGCTCAAACATTATTCTAGACTGTCATACAGCGTTGCCAACATCATTACAGACAGAATACCCGAACGCTTCAGAAAGATTCTCCAAATGACAATAAATCAGAACTCAGAACTCAGAACTATGTTTATTACATGAAAAACAGGTACAGAAAATGGGTGAAAAGTCATCTGGATCCTTAGCCGACATGGCTAGTGATGGATCCATAACAGAATAACTACAATAATCAAAAAAATAATCCAAACAAATTTTTTTACAATAATTACATATAATGTGAGCTAGGTAAATATATTTAGCTATGTGTTAACAGGGTGAGGTATAATGTTCAGACATGAAAAATTCTCTTAAGGAACGAGTGTTATTTGGTTTCATTTTTATATCCACTGGCACATTGTTCCATAGTTTGGCACTTAGGTAAGAAATAGTGCGGCGACCGTACACATTATGTATTTTTGGTAAATTAAGATTACATTTGTGGGCATGTCTGGTGTTTCGTTTAGGTTCTATTACAACGGATGATCGGTTGAATTTATTTAGTGCTCTTTGAACTAGTAATGTTGTTTTGTAGTCCCTTGCTACATTAAATGACATAATGTTAAGTTCTGAAAAGATTGGGGACGATGGCGCGGTGGTGGGGGCGCATGTCATTATTCTCATCGCCCTTTTTTGGAGTTTGACAATAACGGAGCTGTATGAGGCGAATGTATATCCCCAAGACTCTATACAATAACTAAGATGGCAGTGAAAAATGCTAAAGTATATAATTCTTAGTGTTTTAGCGTCAAAGTGTTTGCGCGCTTGAAGTAATGTATAGCATCCAAATGACAACTTTTTGCTCAGCTCTCTTATGTGAGGCGCCCAGTGCATTGATTTATCTATAGTTATTCCCAAATATTTATATTCCTCAACTTTACTGAGGGGTGTATTTCCTATGATAACTTGCAGTCGTCTGTTACTTGTTTTCGGTTAGAGCAGAAGACTATAAATTTTGTTTTTTTTTTAATATTTAGAACTAATTTATTACTGTTAAACCAGTGTAATGCCTCACGTAATTCTAAATTTGCTAGAGTTTCGGCTTCTTTGAGACTGTGATGAGAGACGAGTAAAGCAGTATCATCGGCATAGATAACTGCGTCTGCGTGATTTAGGGAAGTGGGGTAGTCGTTGATAAATAGAGAAAATAATATGGGACCAAGAAACGACCCCTGGGGTACCCCTGCTAGGACAGTTTTTAACCCAGATTTGCTGTCTGCTATATGTACAAACTGTTTACGGTTATTTAAATAACTGCGAAAAAAAGTTTAAGGTTGGCCCTCGAAAACCATAGCATTCTAGTTTTTGCAACAAAATGCCGTGATCCACACAATCAAAAGCCTTTTGTATATCAAGAAATATGCCTAATGTAATTTCGTTGTTATTTAGGGCTTGGTTAATTACATCTGTTACTGCATTAACTGCCGTTGTGGATGAGTAATTTTTGCGGAAACCATGTTGATTTGTTGTTAAGATTTCATATTTTTCAACGAATTCCATTACCCTCTTCGCTATTAGCTTTTCAAACAAGATATTAATGCACGATAAGATTGTTATAGGACGGTAGTTTTCTACACAGTTGGGGTCCTCTCCTTTGAATATAGGCACAACTCTCCCAATGAAACCATAAACAAAACAATAAAGGATGTTCACGTTAACATCGATATCCATACGCCTGGGAGGTAACTAGACACCCGACCAAACGGAACGCGAAGTCATGTACCCTGCTCCTTGCAACCACGACTACCACACTCCCCGCCCCCAAAAATATGAAGAACGGCTCCTCTTCGTATGCTTATAGAAACATGACCCTTCGTGTTCCGCAAGAGGGTCTCAAGGCCGAAGAATCGCAAATTATGCGCAGGATACAAACCAGTGTAAACATTCACGAATCTAGACTGGCGAATATGTTTGTTAGAAAAAAATTGGTGTTAACCTAAAGCCATACTGAAGGCGGGGAAACATGCGCCCTCTTTCTGTAGCTTCGGTTCGTTAAACCCTACAATCAATTAATCAGCGTGCCCCCTTTCATGCAGTCTAGCCAAGTCCAAGGGTATGCTCAGAGAAAAACAACTCAAACGCTGCATATTCCGCTTCTATCGAGATATAGGAGGCAGCTTTGCCCGGCGCGCCATCACAAGTTTTGTATGAGCTGATTGAGAGGTTAGGGAACTAGCTGCTGCATCTGGGGCTATGCACTTCGTGTCCCCCTCTACTCAAACCCCACTATTTCTTACTCAACAAAGGTATTCTCTTTCTATATCTCTCTCTGTTTCTCGCACTCTGTTTCTTACTTTCTTAGTAAAAACTAAAACGTTCAGACCGGCAACAACATTACGGAATAAGCACTTTGAAACACAGGCACTGACCAGCACCAAGAAGACAAGCCCCACAAGTGTAAATGGCATCAGTCTTTCCTGTGCCACGGCGATTCAAAACCGTTGAGGCTAGTCTTACTCTCTTCGTTGACCTTCAGTGCTTGGAAAACGTAAATCGCAAATGCAGCTACTCCATTCCAAAACTCTCCCTCGGCATCGAAGTAACGCTATCGCACCGTACATCTCAATACGTAAAAGCAGATGTCATCTGCCACGTTTGTTTCATCCTCCAGCATATCAGCGACAGCCTGGAACTCTTCTGGGTTCAAATTAGTTCCTCCGGCTGCCTATATTCCAGAATTTTCCCGGGTTATACTGCCAACGCGCAGAGAAAGCCATTTGTGATCGCTTACATTATAATAAACGTTTGTGATCGCATTTATGTAGTTGCGGGAACTTGCGGCGTTTATGGGGTTACAGGAAATGTAGTTGTTCTGACCCCATAAACGTCCCAAGATTATCTTTTACTCATAGCTTCGTCCTTTATTTGTAGAGCTGGTCATAAGTTGAAGAATGAATGAACCACTTTATTTAATAATAGGCCTGAGGCTCTGGGGGGTTATTGGGAGACGAGGGAAGGTGAGCCGAAAGCCTCAATGAAAGACTCATGTGCCCTTTTAAACACAAAGTGTAGTCGATTTGCAGGCCCTACTGGGGCTGTCAGACCGCTCTACACTGCTTTGTAAAGACCATTGGTAAGTGAATAAATTCCTACTCGTTCGAGAAGAGCAGCATCGGAGCGCAGGCGCCCCAGGTGCTTTGTATTCGTGAGTAGTGGTGGGCAATAGGCTGCCCGCTGTTCTCGGCCGCTTTCTAATGTCGGGCATGACCATATTAGGCGAAACAAGTTCCGGAAGCCGAAATAAAATAAAAATATCTCGTGTTCTACTTGAAACAGTTTTGCCCATATAGCATGACATAAATTTCGACGTTGATTATTATATAGTAAAATTTTTGTCCTTTCTACACACGTGTTGTTCACGGATGGTACACCACGTTAATTACATTTGCTGGAGCTATGGAAGGCAGCACTTTGCGGCGCCAAAGTTTTATTTCCTCAAAAATACTTTATAGCAACAACACGTTAATTAGTTGTCTATCAAACTTGCTGTTCCACACAATCCAATCAGCCTGTTACTATGGGAGCAAGGAAAGGGCCTTTAACAATGTCGTAGATTAAGAAATACCACCATGACGCACGTTTTCCGAGGTAATATCGTAAACAAGTGCACCTGAATCATCGCGATTACCATCACGACAGCGCGTTTCGTCGGCAGCGTTTTTTTTTTATTAGGGATGTTTTTCACATGCATTGTTTATCTGGGACAATGTTTACACGATCTGAGTATGATGATTCGCCGAGAACAAATCCTGGGAATGACTATGAAATTTAAGATATCGCAGATACTTCTTTGTATGTAATATCCCCGAGTGGTCAGCGAAACTTCGCCGCTGCCAATTCATTCCAGAAATCAGCGAAAGCCGTCGTCACTGTGGGTTTGTGACTCCGCGCTGGTATTATACGGCCGGCCGGCCGGCTCAACTATCTTTTGCTGTCCGCTGGTCTTAGCGCTAAATGTAGCAGGCCAGAGACAGTGCACCATAGCTTTGTTGCGCGTCCGTATACATTGAAGAGCGCCGTGATCTTTCTTCTACGCCTCGCCCCCCCCCCCCCTTCCGGTCTTAAACAGTCCATGAAGACAAAATACAAGTTTAGTTCATTAAAAACAACTGATTTGTCCCGATAACAATAATACCAGTTTTACCGCCAACTTGAAACATATAACCTAGACATTAAAAAAAACCAACGTCCCTTTCCTCAATGAAAACGCAAAACACGCGAAGATTGATGGTAAACACGCAATGAGCAACGGCAACTGAGGCTGAGCTTCATCCAACGCACCTTATAATAACACCTATTTTTAATGTGGCTTCTATTTATATAACCTAGGTCCCTCAATTTCTATAATTCAATATTTTAAATTTGAACTTACACTTTATTTTTAAATTTAATTCAAATATTTAATGTTGCTTCCATTTATATGACTCCTCTTTAACCTTTTTTTTACTTTACATTTACTTTTACATCTAAATTTGCCTTTCTTTAATCGTGGACGTCGAAGCACTGTGCCGTCGACGATTCTGTGTTGTCTATCTTGCACTGTTTTGTACATTATCAACACTTGAAAGCGGACGCGCGGCTAATACTAAAAACTGTGGTTTCAGTGTTACCCTCTAGTGCGCCGCAGCGGCCCCTGTTGCGTCAATGGTGACATCGCGTAGTGCGAAATGACATTTTTTTCAATATTTCTTGCGGTTTCCCGGGCAAAAAAAAAAACGTGCTTTGTGGCTGCAATAGAGCTGAGTGAGTTGCCAAAGGACAGTCAAACTGAACGGGGTTGAATTTTGCCTTAATGACCCTTTTCAGTCTTCGCTTCTTGCTTGCGAGGGCAGGAGATCTCCATTTCTCGCCTTAAGGCTTTACGAGGCTTTCCTGCAGAGAACTGCTCTTGCATCGTCAGTTGAGCGACGCTGTGCCACTTGCACTTTATTTATAATTGTTTACTAGCTTGACCACCTCCTCGTCTCTTGCCTTTGTTTATTTCCATAATCCCAGCCTTTTGCCGCTTTATCCCCACCTTGCAGCTCCGCTATAGAAACACTATACGGGACTCCGTGTTAACGAAACGGTGGTGGCTTCTGCTTCTGCTAGGGCAGTTTGTTGCCTACATTACCGACTGCCTATGAGAAAGCAGCTGCTGTGACGAATGGTCGGTTCGTTACTTTGGTTGCAGAGCAAACAGCACCAGCGTTTTTTTAGGAAGCAAAGATGAAAGTGGGTACAAATGGTCAATGTCTGGGGGAAAAAATAAAAAAACGCCAACACACATTTGTGTAGTCTGTTTATTAGTTTATTATTTGTCTATTCGCTTAAAAGTAAACGAGAGATGAAGTACTAATTCACACAAAAATCGCCTTGCAAGCAGTTGTCGGCCGTTAACGCGCTATTTTTTGACGTGTCCAAAATTCTACGACAATGTCGTACAAAGCGGCATCATCACAAAGCTGTCACAAATGGGCGTGGCAGGAAATCTCCTCCGCTTCGTGCACGCTTTCATCACAGGTCGCTCTATGTAGGTGCGATTATGGGACGTTTTAAGTAGCACTAGAAGTGTATCGCGAGGTGTGCCACAGGGAAGTGTTCTGTCGCCTACACTTTTCAATGTGGCTATGGCGGGCCTCCCTCGAGCCGTAAAAAAGGACTGCAAGTCAGTGCACTTATCAATATATGCCGACGACATATGCATCTGGATCTCAGGTTATCAACACAAGCGGTTGGCTGTGATTGTTCAAGAAGTGATTCGTACGGTACAAGCATATCTCTCGTCGGTGGGACTAACAGTCTCCGCGGAAAAGTCTTGCTTTATTTTTTTTTCCTGGAAAAAAACGGAAAGCGACGCGCCTCAAGTTAACTTTAGGTGGCTTGCCAATCCGGCAAGCTACTCGTGTGAAGTTTCTCGGCGTCACCATCGACTGTAAATTATTCAGGAGGCAGGCCGTGGATTCTCTTGTCACGTTCATGGTTCCCCGCTTAAATGTGCTTCGACGAATTGCTGGATCTAACTGGGGGAGTCACCCATCTTCTATAGGCTCCACTCGGCGCTCATCTTGAATCGGGTTATTTACCAGCTACCTCTTTTGTCTCCCTCGGAGTCCCAGTATGCTCGTCTGGAAGCGCAGCACCGACAGGGCGTTAAGATATCCCTAGGAGTTCCCCAGGCGGCGGAAAACAAAAAAGTCCTGGAAGAGTCCCATTTTCCACCTCTTCGTTTGATGGCGTCTCAGCGGTTGCTCTTGCAGCTTGTCCGGCTGGAGAGTCCGCAGCCGGAAAGGCCTTGCTCAGGCGTCTCTGCCTAAGGGTGGAATCTCGCATATACCCGGCGCTCAACACTCTCAGCATTCTCTACCCGCAACGGCGGAAGAACCAACATCGCGTGGAGCCACCGTGGTCTTTCGAGAGTTTGGAGTGTCATCTCACCATCCCGGGCATCCGCTCGAAGAGACATACACCAGTGTCGGAAGCGAGAATGTTAGCACTTGAGCACTTGGACCGGTCGTACAGAGATTGTGTTCATGTGTTCACGGACGGATCTGTCGCCAGAGAAGCCGATACCAGCGCAGCGGCCTTTGTGATTCCCGGCATGAACGTTTCCTGGGCGGCTCGCATTGACCAGTTGACGTCATCAACAACGGCAGAGTGCATAGCGATCGAGGCGGCCTTGAAAAAGATCAAATCGCTTCGGGTGCAGCATGCGGTAATTCTAACGGATTCCAAGTCGGCCCTACAACTCTTGCAGCTTGGATTGATTTCCAGCAGATAAAATTTGCCAACGCTCCCTGCGTCTTCTTCAGCAGATAAAGGAAAACGGATTTTGCGTTCGCTTTCAGTGGGTCCCTTCCCACGTAGGAGTGCTTGGAAACGAGGCTGCGGACCAGTTGGCTCGTGAAGCGACATCGTGCACTCGTCTTCTGAAGGTGGCTCCAGATGAACGGCGCATTTTAAAAACAATCATACAAGATCATTTCCGCTCTCTTTGGCGACCACAACATCGACCTTGCGTCACAAAAGGAATGAAGAGGACAGAGGCAACCTTACTGTTCCGCATCCGGACCGACTCAGCGGGGACACCGGCGTGGCTCCATAAGCTGAACATTATCGCTTCACCTCTGTGTGGAACGTGTGGCGCTACAGGCGACATCGGTCATTTTATTATGGACTGCCGAGAGCATGCGGAGGAGCGGTTAGCTTTGTTTAAAGAACTGCGAAGCGTGGCCGCTCCGCATGCCTCTTTGAACGATTTAATTTTCCCGGAAGGCCATTGGATCACGAGGAGGGACATCTTTCGTTTGATCCTGCAATTTTTACGTGTCACAAGCCTCAGCGAGTCACGGTGAATTCACGCGCATAGCGGTAAAAAGGTGCTGATCGGGTGAGCAATTGCCGGCATACCACGCAAGGCTAGGTCCACCCGTCGATAAACATCATCACCACCACCACCACCAACGGTTGCGTTTTATTAGCGCATTTAGCATCCACCCTTCGTGTCATTTGAAACATTCTTCCCTTCGAGTCATCTCTTGAGGTGCACGTGTTTTTGCTGCGCAGTCGTGAGCGAAGCAGCACCTAATAAAGCCTCGTGATGGCAAGGTCATCACAACAGCGAGGAAATTAACTGCAAGCGGTACCTCGACCAAAACACATCGAGCGCAAAAAGCATTGTTGATTACCTTAACCGCCGCATAAAGCGGCCGGTGACTCAGATGTAAGTGCGTCTGGCTATTGCGATGTGGCATTTTCGTTTCCCTCTTTTTTTTTCTGCTTGCATTTTTAGAAATGAGCGAAGAAGATGCGTTTTCATGGATGCAAATACAATGCGAGCAGGGTTGCCTGGCGCAGCGCTTTCTCTTCCAACTCCTCCACCTGCCTCTTTAGGCAATGCTCATCACCCGTGCCCGTCATGTTCGCTGTAGAGTAAAAAAGAACCGATTGGAGTCACGGAAGAATTTCCCCTGGCATTTATAGTACATCAAATCTTTGTCTCCATGTGCTCATCTTTCTTGAGCAAAATAAAAGGGGGGAAAACATGGCCGGAATCTATTTTTGATAAGTAATGTTCTTAGTGACATATTGTTCGTTCATTTGTCCTCGTACACAGGTTTGATCCCGGCCGCGGTGGCTTCTTTTCAGACCGAGGCGAAAAGCGAAAACGCGCGTGTGTCGAGAATTCGGCGCACGTTAGAGATACCCGGGTTGTCAAAATTAATCCGGAGCCCTCCGCCACGGCACGCTTCATCGCCCAGGTGTAGCTTCGACGCGCAATCCTCCCAAAATCTGAAATCACAACTTGTTCATGATGATGATGATGATGGTTAGAGTTTTTTGGCGCAAGGCCAGCTGGGGCAAAGAGCGCCAAACAAAAGTATCTAAAATAAAATAGTGGCTACTAAAGCCAAAAGAACAATAAAATCAATTAACGGCAATGGTGATGGCTGGTGTATAGGGCCAGATATGATTATGCGTGATAGGAGATGAGGTTTAAAAACTTAACGTCTGACAAATACTCAAACACACGTCTCAGGGAAACCATGGCATCGTCACCTAGAAACAGCGATGGGTGTAGGGGAATATGTTGTCTGTAGAGTTCTCTGAAGTGTTTGTGTCGTGTTGTGTGAAGTGCCTTGCATGTTATTAGTATGTGTACTACGGATAGGGCCTCTCCGCACCGGCTGCACTGGGGCCTAGGAGATCCCGTCAGCAGATACGAGTGAGTTGCATGCGTGTGCCCTATCCGTAGCCTACCCAAGGCGACTTCCGTATGTCTGTTGTGTGAGTCAGATGTGTACCGTCCCAAGTGTGGCTTTATTACATGTAGTTTGTTGTCTGTCTGTTCGTCCCAGTGTGTTTGCCATGTTCTGCGCAGGTGTTGTCTTATGTGTGGCTTGAGGTCTGTGTAGGGTATCGTTGTAACGTCTACAGTGTTCCTGAGTGCAGCAGCACCGGCCCTCTCGTCTGCCAACTCGTTCCCAGCGATCCCAGCGTGTCCTGGGACCCAGCAGAGGAGCAGCTGATGCTTCTGCGCATACACAGACATGATAGATTTAAATACAAGATTAACTATGTGGTTTTTGCGGGGTGTATGCGATGACAGTGCGCGAACAACACTCAAGGAATCTGTGTAGATGATAGACTTTGGAATTTGATTTTCAAGGATATGTCGTACAATCAGTAAAATTCCGTACGCTTCTGCTGAAAAAATTGTTGTGTGCACGCTCATGGTTCTGGCTGCATTGAAATTTGGACCATGAGCAGCGCACGACACCATAGTGGAGGTTTTAGAAGCGTCACTGTAGAATTCAGCACGTGGGTATTTGAACTGCAAAGAAAGAAAGTGCTGAAGTATTGCAGCTCGCGGTACCCGATTTTTGTCAAGCTTTATAAAAGAAAGGTCACAGGACACAGGGCGAACTTGCCAAAGCGGTAAAATGTTTAAAGAGGATGACCTGTACACGTCTAAAAACGAAGCACTCAGATCCGAGGCTTGCTCTCTCACTCGAAGTGAAAAAGGCGGAGTAATGGACGGGCGATTTACAAACAACACAGATATGGATGTATCGTTAAGGACAGGATAAAAAGGGTGGCTATTCTGAGATGAAATTTTAAAAGCATAAAGTAAGTCCATGTACGCTCGCTGGTTCTCAAGGCTCCACTTATTACATTCAACATATAGACTCTCGACAGGGCTAGTGCGAAAAGCACCCGACGCAAGCCGTAGCCCCAAGTGTAGTACTGGGTCAAGCATTCGCAATGCTGTTTTACTCGCCGACCCTTATACCACACTGCCATAGTCCAAACGAGACCCAACCAAAGCAGTATACAAGTGAAGCAGGAGTTCTTTGTCGGAACCATACGAATGGTGGGAGACAACCTTCAGGATATTCATTGTTTTAAGACATTTATGTTTAAGTTTCTTGATGTGTGGAATAAATGTGAGTTTCTGGTCAAACACAACACCTAAAAACTTGTGCTCCTTGTTCACAGGAAGCGACACGCCATTAAGTGTAATGTCTGGGTCTGGAAGGATCCCGCGCTTCCTAGAGAACACAACGCAGGAGCTTTTTGCAGGATTCAATTGAAAACCATTCTTGTCTGCCCAGCTGGCAAGTTTCTTGACGCCCAGCTGGACTTGACGTTCGCATATTGACATATTACAAGATTTAAACGATATCTGCACGTCATCTACATACATAGAGTAAGAAATTGTAGGCGGCATTGCCTTCCCAAGGGAGTTCATCTTTACTATGAAGAGAGTGCAGCTTAGAACTCCACCTTGCGGCACGCCATTTTCCTGCACGTGTACCTTTGACAGCGCAGAACCAACTCTGACGCGAAAGGTTCTCTCCGACAAATAACTAATAACGGTATTTAACATGTTACCAGAGACTCCGAACGACTTAAGGTCAGTAAGTATGCCATAACGCCATGCGGTGTCATAGGCCTTCTCTATGTCAAAAAACACCGTAAGACAGAATTGTTTGTGAATGAAGGCATCCTTAATGTATGACTCTAGTGCCACAAGTTGATCGTTTGTGGATCTCCCTGCCCTGAAGCCTGCCTGGCAGCTCTCAAGAAGACCGTTGTACTCCAAAAAGTACACAAGCCTCCGGTTTATCATCTTCTCGAGAAGCTTGCACAGGCAGCTGGTCAGGGCAATGGGTCGATAGCTAGCGGGAGAAGAAGGGTCCTTCCCTTCTTTCAAAAATGCTACAACTATGGCATCCCTCCAAGACTTTGGAATGTGCCCCCAAAGCCATATCTTGTTGAAAAGGTGAAGAAGTGTTACAAGAGTGTCTGTGTGTAAGTTCTGTATCATTGTATATGTAATGTTATCTGGGCCTGGAGCTGAGGGTTTACACGTGCTCAGAGCACCCCTCAGCTCATGAAGTGTGAACTCAGAGTTATAAGAAGTGGCTGACCTGTCATTGTCATGTAAAGGCTTCTTTTCGGCCATTTGTTTGTGTTTCAGGAAAGTGTTTGTGTAGTGTGCTGAACTGGACACGTGTTGGAAGTGTTGTGCGAGTGTGTCAGCCTGGTCTTCCAGAGTGTCCCCTGTTGTACTAACCAGGGGCAGGCTGTGTGTCTGTTGTCCTTTTAGTTTTCGTATTCGTGTCCAGACTTTGTGTGTGTCAGTGTATGAGTTGATGGAAGTGAGGAAGGTGCGCCAACTCTCCCTTTTTGCCTCACGACGCACTCGCTTACCCAAAGCCTTTGCCCGTTTAAAAGAAATTAGGTTATCTGACGTGGGGTACCGGCGAAGGACACCCCACGCCTTGTTCTGGGCCTCTCGCGCCCGCCTGCAGTCCTCGTTCCACCAGGGCCTCCTTGGGTTGCGGGACGCACTGGAGGCCTGGGGCATGAACTTTTCGGCGGCGTCGACTATGTGCGCCGTGACGAGTTGGGCTGCTTCCTCCACGTGTAGGTGTTTTATGGTTGTGTGGTGTAGTTTAGATGTTTCTGTGAATGTACTCCAGTTTGCTTTTGTTTCATTAAACCTGTTATGGGCAGATGGACTGCATGGGCCTTTACCTCTGTATGTTAGGGATGTGGGGAAGTGGTCACTACCATATGGGTCCGTGCCCACGCCCCACTCAAGACATGGAAAGAGAATTGCAGAACCAATAGCCAAGTCGAGATGTGAGTACGTATTATGTCCTAAGTTATGGTATGTAGGCTGTTTATTGTTGAAAAGTCATGCTCCAGAAGATGTAAGAAACCTCTCTATCAGACGACCCCGGGCATCCGTTCGAGAAGAGCCCCATAGAGAATTGTGAGCATTAAGGTCGCCTGTTAAGATGTATGGTTCGGGCAGCTGGTCAACCAACGCCTCAAAGTCAGAGCTCGAAAGTGCAAGATCAGGAGGAATATATATGGAGCATACCGTTATCAACCTATTAAATATTATTCTTCGAATTGCTACAGCCTCAAGGACAGTGTTCAGAGTGACAGGGTGGCAGGCTAAGGATTTCCGGGCGACAATTGCCACACCTCCTGAAGAGTGTGCGCAGCCAACCCTGTCCTTTCTGAATACCATGTACCTATTTAAGAAATTTGTCTGTTTGGAATTGAGGTGAGTCTCTTGGAGACACATGAGACTTGGCTGATTGGCATGCAGGATATCATACACATCATCAAGATTTTTAAGGAGGCCTCTGCAGTTCCATTGAATGATGTTTTCTGTTCCCATTATTTAGGTTTAAGAATGAATGGAGTGTGTGTATGTGTTCATGTATCGTCTTTCGGGGCTGTTACTCTGGGGTTAGGCTTTTTAGGCCTGTCTGTAGGCTTGGAAGTCGGTGGCCGCTCCTTGCGCTGCGTTGCAGGCAGGAACGGCCCGACATCCATCTCGTCGTCGGATGTCCGAGGGGTGCCCGACGGACCGGGCCCCCCGGACTTGGCCCCCCCTCGGGAGCCCTTCGTTTGAGCCGCCACCGCCGTGGGCGTCCGGGGCACCAGAGGTGGCACGGGCGGTGCGGTGACGGTGGGAGCCGGTGCGGGGCCCGTGGTGTCCATCACCTCGGTACCCTCCAACGGACTGGAGGACGGGGAGACAGAGGCGGGAGCGGCACCGGTCCCGACAGAAGTGGTTTGCACCACAACCGCTGCTGCCTCAGCAAGCGGCGTGGTGCCGGGTTGGGCTGCGTGAGGCAACCCAGCGGGGGGCGGAGGCGGGACCAGGTCAGACTCGCTGAACTGGGTCCCTGTGGAAACCAGACGCCGCTCCGCCCCCCGGCGAGCCGCGTCTGCGTACCTCCCCAGAGGGAAAGAGGCGAACCTCTTTCGCGCCTCTGGGAAGGTGATGTTCTCCGTGACCTTGATGTTAATTATCTTTTTTTCCATTTGGAATTTTTCACACTTGCGGGAGTACGCTGCATGCGGCCCCCCGCAGTTTACACAAGTGAGAGTTTCGGATGGGCAGTTCTCGCTCGGATGATCGTGCGCCGCGCATTTTGCACACGTCGTTCGGCCACGGCAAGAGTTCGTACCGTGCCCGAACCTCTGGCACTTAAAACAGCGCCGCGGGTTCGGGATGTAGGGACGGATGGAGCAACGGATGAAACCTGCGTTTATGTATTGTGGAAGAACTGCGCGGTCGAAAGTCAAGATAATGTGTTTGGTCGGAATCTCCCTGTCGTCTCTGCGGATAGTGATGCGTCTCACGGCAGTGACGCCCTGATCCTTCAAGCCGGCAAGGAGATCCGCATCCGTTTCGTTCAGGAGGTCTGTCTCGGATATCACACCCTGCGAGCTGTTGAGGCTCCGATGGGGTGTGACCCGGATGTCGAGATCAGCCAGTCTAGTCTGAGCAAGAAGCTTTGCAGACTGCTGCTTGTCATTTATTTCAATTAGGAGTTCACCAGACTTTTGTTTTTTGCACTTATACGATTTTCCTACTATGGCTTCAAGATACTTGGCAATCAAGAAGACTGACTGAGATGCAAGAGGGTGGGTTGGATTGATGGATTCCATGACAAGAAATCGAGAAAAATTATCTGGTTCAGGAAATGTCAAAGATGGCAATAAAGGAAAAGATACTTCGGTGCGGCCCCTTTTCAGGGACCGATCACGTTTGGGGGGGGGGGGGGGTTTAGAGAATGCCATACATCATAGTATAGAAGCAGGGGACTGGGGTTCTTTCTTCTCAAACCTTACCCTGATAGCCTGAGAGGTCCCGGAGCTCACTGCCTGGTAAACAGACAGGGAGCCCATCCGCCGGAGCTTGACCTGGGCTCCGACGGCCACCGTTCGTGGTTTATAACCCTCCACCTATAAACACATCGCCACGGTTGGATCCAGCTTATGTTTGGGGGCTCGGGGTCCGCGGTATCGCCAGTACCGTCACCAAGATTGCTCAAGGTGCCCCGTGCGGGGACAACTTGTTCATTTACGGCGCCTCATTCATGACTGGCTAACTGGCAACGATGTTTTTTTTTTTTCAATTGTCCTGCTTTGTAGATGATTTTTTATTTGTTTTGAATTGTGAAGCGCAGGCCATCGAGTGTAAAGGCAGAAAGGTGCTAGCTACGTTTCATGAGGCAATGTGCTCCCTCAGACTAATTCCCGAACTCCTAGTCAATGGCCAAATTTCGGTTCCTGCGTAAAGGTGTTGGTGTCTGCTGGAGATGTGTGATCCACGACATCAAACCCATTCTTCCCTTCGACTCCGCTCACTTAAGTTGGTTAAACGAGCTGGTGCCAAGATGCGTTTTGAGAAAGCTCTCGGCACATCTTGCCCGCACTGCACAGTCGGCCAAATATTTAACTAGAGTTCAGGAGTGGCGACTTTTCATGCGTCAGCGGCGTATGACGCAAGTCAGGTCGCAAAGAGGTCGAATTGCAAGCAGGTCGGAAGCCAAGTAGTAAATATACCCATCGTCTGCTAGGCTGTTCCTACCTAAGAGCGTCATAAGATTCAAATATCGCCTCTCACGAACGCTAGTTAACAATTTGGCCGACTATAAGCACATCAGATATGTTCAACCACCAAGCCAGAATACTGCTGAGTGCCGGATACTCTCAGTATACCTTCTCGTTTTGGTTCGAGAGAGCCTTCTGAAACAGAAAAAAAAAGCGCACCAAGCTCGTGTTCAGTGTAGGCAGACTTCGCCGCAGAAGGTAGCTGTGACACGTTAGGTTCACATATCATCGCACAATCTTAAACAAGTGGACCAGCGGTATTACGCGGAAGTGTGTTAATATCAGGGTTCCATTTGCCGCAACCGTTGTAAGCATACAGGAACGAATACCTGTGGTTGCATGCCGGTGATGGGCTGAATGTGTCGTAGGCGCGTGCACGCATCTTTGGCCGTCGAACATGATCGAAAAGGAACTTTTACGTTGCAGGAACGTAGCACAGTGACAGGTGTGACCACAGTATCAGAGAATATGCCCTTTGTATAAGGGCGATCCGACCTGGTACTATACAAACATACTATATTGAAATTGATGCAAACACATCGCTATAATTTAAGTGATGTGGCGATCTCTATCTATGACAGGGATCCAGCAGATTAGCTCCGACAACAGAGTGGTGTAGACAAGAATCGCAAGCGATCGTAGCGTCACCTTGCGGCGCTCACCTTACGATTTCTCCGTATGTGCAAACATATGTTCGAACTTCCTGTGGCGCGTGATGCACCTGCCCTGCGTCAAGAGGGGTCAGGACCACGAACTTGCTTACTTACTTACTTACTTACTCACTCACTCACTCACTCACTCACTCACTCACTCACTCACTCACTCACTCACTCACTCACTCACTCACTCACTCACTCACTCACTCACTTACTTACTCACTCACTCACTTACTTACTTACCTACTTACTTACTTACTTACTTTACTTACTCACTCACTCACTCACTCACTCACTCACTCACTCACTCACTCACTTAACTTACTCACTCACTCACTCACTCACTCACTCACTCACTCACTCACTTACTTACTTACTTACTCACTCACTTACTTATTTACTTACTTACTTACTTACTTATTTACTTACTTACTTACTTTACTTACTTACTGACTTACTTACTTACTTACTTACGATCCTTAGCATCGTAAAACTGTGCGCCGCACCTTCAGCGTACGAAAAAATAACAAAACATTTAGAAAGGGTCCTGGGCCTATATTTTCATGTAGGACGTCCTTATATTGCTTTAAAAAATGCCTCCCACGCAATGTATTTGTGCTTAGAGGTGAAGTCAATTTAAGGGAATCGGTGTTAGCTTGGTTGTCGTAAGCTGGCTATCCCGCTACATGTGCTGCACAGTGAAGTATAGCCGCATACGGAGGAAGTATGATTACAGAAAACGGCTGAATTCTTGTGGTGTTATCGAAAGTAGAGAGAGAGAGAGAGAGAGAGAGAGAGAGAGAGAGAGAGAGAGAGAGAGAGAGAGAGAGAGAGAGAGATAAACGTTATTTATCTTTAAGGAAAAGGAGTAAGAGTAGAAGTGGTCAGCCTCCCAAGTCCAGAAATCATATTATATGACAATTCGTCGCTAAGACGACTCTACAAGTACGCCTAGTTTCAATTACTTGCCAGAATTAGTTCGTTAACAGTTAAGTTGTAAACGCTACAGAATTACTGTCAATACATGACCATCTGCTGAGGGATTATGGTTACAGAAAAATATTACCAGTGGCTTAGCTCGGCTATGCCACGATATACGTAGCGTGAGCTAAGGTTCAGCTTGTTATTCTTAGCTTTCCTGGTTGTCTAGGATTAGCTTGATTATCATGCTTACTGCTGCTTCTATGACACACACACGGTATACGCATTATGTGACACATGTATATTTATCAAGCAGCTCCAGCGCAGCGTCACCAATCGCCTCAGAGCTAAGCTGGTTCCACAGGCGTAGGCCGGTGTTGCTGCGACGCACGAGCCATCGGTTCCACACCCGGCCACCCCTCGCATGATCCTCAAGTGGACCGGGCAGCCATGTGTGGAACGGAGGTCGGCGAAGACGCTGGGCGCGTGGGGTGTGTGAAAGACGCCGGGCAGCGAGCAACGTTCTGTGCACCGTGTGACGTCACTGCTCCTCCCGCATGCGCAGCACGGCTCTCCAGGAGCTATGCGAAACTGCTCAACCTCACCCAGGGTAGCTCACGCTATAAAACGGCTGTAACTGATGATTTACCTGAACTATCCAGAAACAAATTATATGACAATTAGCCGCTAAGACGACCATAAAAACACGCAGCACAGTTTCGCTGGTCATCCTTCTTCACAGAGTGGATGGACACTGAATTTTACCCGCAGAGCTGCTTATGCCTAGCCTTTTCTGTGTGTTGCACCAAAAAACCTCTAAGCCTCAAGAAAAAATGTGGTTAGGGAGGGCCCGGGAATTGAACCCGGGGCCAACACACCGTGAAATCGGCCACTGGGCCACCCTTAAGGTCCGAGGGCTACGGGGTTAGCAGCGTCGGGAAACAAACATGTGCAGACAATTGCAAAGGGGGAAAAAAACGCTTCCCACAGTCGGAATCTAACCTAGGTAATTTCATGTTATAAAACCGTCGTCTATACGATTGAGCCATCATCGCATTCCGGGAGCACAGCATTTACTTTTTGTTCGTAGCGCGGGAGTTGACTTTAGACTTGGCCGCGGGTTCTGGCGCGTGCTAACGCGTTCCACTTTGGTAGAGATGTGAAAGCCTACGGACGAACCCATCAGGACCTGCCAGTCATAGATCCATGTTAAGTGTAACAGTCGGGTCCCGACGGAGGGAGAGGGGCCGCAAGCCCTGCATGCTGATTCTCCAGCCCTGTGCCACTAGTGCAATCTGCACCAATTTTTCTGTTAGAAGTGTGCGGACTAGCAGTACGAAAGCCGTGAAAAGCTGCTTCTGTATGCAATGCTGTGCGTTCCTCTCAATCGGCTCAGCTTTGATGAAGAATGTAGTGCAAGGGACATGTCTCGCAGTCGTCAAAAGTGTTAAAAAGACCCAGCAACACTTTTTTGAGCTTTTTTTTCTAAATCTATCAAGTGCTTGCAGAAAGTCCGACGAGCGCATCCATCATTTAGAAAACGTGGCACAAAGTACCTCAGCGAAAAAGTACTGCGACACACCCATCATAAAACTTTGAAACTTGTTCAAATGAATGAATTAAATTTTTTTTCTTGAACCAGGAGGCCGGCGACCCTTGGTGAGAATGGAATAAAGGTATGGTGTAAAAGAAAACAAGTTGAGAATTTTAGAAAGATCACGCTGCCTTAGAGTTCAAAGAGACACAAGGAAGTCTACACAAGATCACTGAATGTCCGCAGGGCAGGGTAACACAGTCCACGCAGACACTTCAGAGTGTTCAAAGTAGGTCACACTTCATACAAATCTGTAAAGACCACTTGCGAGGGTATAGATAACGATGTTTTCTAGTTAGGAGGGGTCACCCCTGACTTGTTGTAAGTGGTCGGTTACATTTTCCAGTGTGGTACGCTCGCATAAGAGATGTTTCTTGCCTTGCAGTGAGATGGCTGAACATAATCATATTAAATACAACATATTAGAAACAGTATCCGAATGACCAAAGAGCATTTAGGAGGAAGTGTACGATGGCGATGCTTCCGTTTGTACATACCATGCACCTATACTTGTGAAGACTTCTCCTTGTCTTGGAAAACTTCCAGTTGTTGAGAGAAAGCCAGTAGGAATTGAGTGAATTTCTTGAATTGGCGATATCGTTGTTGATATAATGAAAGTGGTGGGTCAGCCAGAAAAGCTGACTAAGCGCATGGAAGAGCCTAAGGAGCAGCCGATAGAAAATTACAGAGGCACACCCGGGCAGCAGCATGTGCTGAGTGGTTACATGCAGCCCCCATCGTGTGAGCAGGTGTCCAAATCATGTGGACTTGAACATGTGCATATTTCATGTCTCAATAAAGTGGAAGGATAGTGGTGGTAGTCAATTTAGGAGAAAGCACTGGTACACTTAAAACTGCTTACGATGTAGCGAACGCTAAAGCATTTGTGTTGAATAGTAGAACGGAAATACCAGTATTGTGCACCGCCATGTTTTCTTTTATGGCTGGACAGTTTAGAGCCCGAATACCATGAATGATTGCTGATGTCCAGTGGTGTTTCATGTCCTTGGTGGGGGACATTTTGACGATCTTGCCAGGTAATGGTAGCCGGACGGGAGGCAGATTAAGGCTTGCCTTGACTGAGGGCTACGTGCAGTTCCCCGATAGGAAACGGGAGATCCAAGGTAAGTAGAGGTTCAGGAATATCGACAACATGTAAAAAGATGAGTGTATATGGGTCTGTTGTAGCGTGAGGTAAGAAGACCTTTACAATGATTCTTTCCACATCGTAGTAGTCAGACTGAAGACATGACTGTTCTATAATAGGTAACTGAGTTTCAGTCTTCCCGCTCATAATACCAAAGGTTGCGTATGGTTGGGCGGAGCCTCTTTCATGTCCAAACCGATGGCATAAATTGTAACAATTTTTCTTTTGAAGATTTTTTTTGTATTCATTTATGGGCTTATAATGCTCCTTCAACTTCATTAACTCTCCATGTCGTTTTTCTAGTGTTCGCTATGTCGTTTAAGAAGTTCCGCAGTACGCAGAAGCACGTGCCTGTGACCCTCCGGTTGTTAAGCTTCAACCGTGCTGCTGGCTGGTTCTCAGGCAGCAAAGGACGAACTAACAAAACAGTATACGAAAATTATTCCAATTCATGGTTGTGTATTTGGCTTTAGGGCGAAGGTTCTTGTTGTTTCGATACAACAAGTGCAATTCGCCAGGTCCATGTGCAGCTTCCCGGCTCACGGCAGTCCTTTCAGTAGCAATTTCTCTGTATAGTTATTCAGCGGAATACAATATATTTTCGCACAGCTAATATTGGAGAAGAAAGCTTACTTTGTGCGCAGTTTCAGGTTTAGCACGTTGCGGGACAGAACTCCGCAACCATAGAAACTATTCCATAGAAATACATTGGGAGTAAATTTTGACAGCGAATTACATAAAAAATATTCAGAATTCCGGAAAGTATTGAGGAGATTTTAAGTCCAATCCAACTACTTGCTGTATGAATGAATGAATGAATTTATTGTCAAGAAAAAGGAAAGGAAAAGCCACCAGCAGGCGTAAATTGTCACACCTAGGGGTGGACACCGGAACGCCTGCTGGTGTGGGGGTTGGGGCAGAGGATGACATATTCATAGAGAGGAGAAACAGATGATAGAGGTGACATATTTACAGAACACAGGGGAGGGGCATATTTACAAATTAACACACACTCACACACCCACACAAAGTCTAAACCAGAAAAAAAAGGAACTCGTAAAAGTTCACACAGTCACTGTGCCAGAGAGTCAAGTGCCAGGCGGAGCCCTGAGGCATCCAGGTAGCCGCCCAGTGCCTCGTGGACACTGTCCTCCCTGGTGTTGCCCGGCGGCCATAGTAGCTCGTCTAGCGGCCGAGCGCTTCCCCCCAGGGCGGCCAGCAGTTCCGGCCTCCCTGCCGCATACTCGGGGCACTCGAAGAGCAGGTGCGGCAGGGACTGGACAGGTGCGCGGCAGTGCCGGCAGGTAGGGCTGTCGGATGGCTTTCCTGAAATGTTTTTTTTTCTAGGTTCCTGAGGGGTCGGAATTCTGAGTGAGAAAGCTGGGGATGTCTACGATGCTGAATGTGGAGAACGTTAGATTCAGCGTGGTGCCCTGTTGAGAGCGATGAGACCCCACAGGCGTGGGAACAAACGCTCGTTACGAAGTTGTAGGTGACTAAATTCAACAGCTTGTTCCAGAAGTTTTTACACGTGGTCTGATGTAGAGTAGCCCCGCAGAGTACTTTCAGCGTTAAAATCCCACTCAATTATTGGAGGGCGGACAAATTCCGGGTTACAATATTGAGGAGCCACTCGTAATTCCAGTGAGTTCTAGAGTTGAACTGCGGTTGTATCAGGAAGACACAATTAGTATACGTTCGCCACCTGGGGTTTGTATGCGGGTAACAACGTCCTAACGATAGGGGTTGCTGGCCCATTCCCATTTATGCTGGACAGCTTGGCAAGACTAATGAACAAGAACGGCAGTCTGTCAACTGATACAGTGATTCATGGTACGATCCTTAAATGCGTGGAGGAATTTTGGGTACAGTAAAGGCGGTATAGTCTGGAACTTTACAAGGGCAACGAGTAACGTGAAGAGCAGGAGAGCAAATATATGTTTGCTGAACAAGCCAGCTTGAACAAAGCGGTGACAACTACATTGGACGATGAGCGTATTGGGGATACCGAATGCAGAAGAGGGCATCTATCGGGTTTGTATCTTTTTGCGTTTAGCATCCGCAGGGGTAACCATCTGATGAAAAGGCTGCGTTAGTTGCGTCACTCGTTGAATTTCTTCTCGGAGCAAATTGAATTGCCCCAGAAGAGCGGTAATGATCTGACATGCCATTTGCCCCTGTTTCGAACTTCCAAATTTTAGTTGGGCGTCGCCTTGCGCGAGCATCTGTTCATTAACGCACGTAGATGAGGGACCAGATGTGGAGGAGGAGCCGCCCGACTTTTGGCGGAAGTACGCGATCGGCTACGCTGTAGAGAATCTAAAAGGGGAAGCGGCGAGGCCGACAGCCTACGTGCCATTGCTTTGTGGATTTAGCGTAGTTATCTTCGCGAATTCTGTAGCGTGGGACGAAAGTCCTGGAGAGTCCTTTTTAGCTGGGCATTTTCAACAAATGAATGGACATTGAGTGCCCGGAAAAGTAGCGGAAGTAGATTCTCGAGAGTTGATGGCCGCGAGAAATTGCTGGCACCAGGGCGACACGAGGATATTGCGGTGTCGGCCTTTAATACAGCCACGCTGTGTATGCCTAGGATCCAGCAGATCGTCTCCGACGACAGACCAAGTGTAGAACAATTTTCATGGTCTGAAAAAAAATCACGAAAAGAAATAAAAGCAGGTCCTCGGACCTCCACATTGTCATATAAGACAGCATACATTGTTCCTGGGAGATTTTGTTCCCTCCAATTCACTTTCTTTTAGAGGTGAAGCGACTTTTAGAGGATCGGTGTAAGCCTAGCCTTTGTAAGATGGGATTCCCACATTGAGTGTTGTATAGTGAAGCATGGCCATCTACGGAGGGAGTATGGTTACAGCCCCACTTCAAAATCCTCTACATCGCCGTAGCCTCTTTCCCGAGTCGTGTATACTCGCCACGCGGGGTCTCTCTCTCTCTCTCTCTCTCTCTCTCTCTCTCTCTCTCTCTCTCTCTCTCTCTCTCTCTCTCTCTCTCTCTCTCTCTCTCTCTCTCTCTCTCTCTCTCTCTCTCTCTCTCTCTCTCTCTCTCCTCTCTCTCTCTCTCTCTCTCTCTCTCTCTCTCTCTCTCTCTCTCTCTCTCTCTCTCTCTCCTCACATTGCGCAATGCTGCGCGCTCTTCGGTGGCCAACTGTGAGGTGCACTAGCGCCTGCGCCGCGGTTGGCGTATCCACGCTCTAATGGAACGTCATTTCTTTTCCAGCCAACCGCAACAAAGACAGAAAGCAATGCGAGGCTCTGCACAGAACGTCAGCTGGCGACTGAGCCCGGGCTATAGTCATCGCAGTTGTATGCGCACGCGCTGGAGCAGCCGAGTGCAGGCGGTCAGCCACTTGGCTGCCGATCCTCAGCCGCCAAAGATGCGCCCGTAGATATCGTAAGCGACCGCTCTTTGCGTAGACCTGAACTCGCTAAATTGTTAACACTTTTGACAACTGTGCATGCGTGGGTTGCACGAGAAGACA